>NC_141356.1:27405080-27920080 GCF_057382095.1 Aulonocara sp. 'chitande type north' Nkhata Bay
GTTCTCGTTCTCCTTTATATACTCACAGCTTTGTTGATTAAAGCATGTTTTATCTGGCCATTATAACTTAGTCCTCTGCCTCCGCATCACTGAAATTATACTCATTTTGAATTACAATAAAACATAAGTCCATTACATCAAATCACACTTATTCTTGAGCTTTTAGCAAAATATTTACACTCTCTAATATGTATATATACTACAGCAGTTTTTATAATACATTCAGACTGCTTACCCATCCACAAAGTATTCACAGGAGAGCATGCACATGCTGCACATGAAGCTGTTTCATATGTGCATTTTACATGACATGAAAGATAATGTTTGATCGTGATCAAACATTATAAACCAAAGCATTTCCCTTTGGTGAACTTCTATCATGCTGTCTTTCAAGAACACAAGACTTTGTGCCCATCAGTACAAGAAAATGTTAGTGAAACTCTTTTTTTCTTTTTCTTCTGGCACTTAAAAACGAAAAAGAGTCAGGATCAGACTCCAGTTGAGAGCTAGCCTCAAAACCCAGATGCTGCCCTGAGGCATGTAAGCCTTACATACAGTGTATATACACTAATACTGATTCTATCCTCTTAATCTAACACTTTCTGTTAAGTTGATAGCACATTGTAATTAAAAGAGAATTAATATCGCTTATTTTCCTGTCTTTTTTTAATTTTATGCTATTTTAAAACATCCTGACACACACCAACTTATCATACTGATGTCCCACCAGATTATTTTTGTATTAAAGCTTTCAGACAGTTAGATGTCTGATTAAGATACTGACTAAATCCAAGAAGCCTACAAAAAACTTTGCTCTGTCACACATATTTTGATGCTTGCATTTGATGTGTGGTGCATTATACTGAAGACAATAAGCAGCTGTTATCAGTGTCCTCTCTGAGTGTTTACATCAAGTGATTAATAATAAGATTCGACTGATCATAAAACAATTTAAAGGCATACATGGGTGTTTTATTAACTCAAAGGACAGAGATCAATAAGTGATTCAAGTGCTGCTTTTATACGCACATCTTCCAAAACAGTAAATGGCAAATTCCAACGAAAACTGACGTTTTCTCGGCATTTTACGCTGAAGGAATAATATTCAGTTGGCTGGTGATGACAGGGAACCGAACATGCACTGAGTAAGCTTTGGAAAACCCCTCTCATATTAGTCACACAGCATTTGAAATCAATCTGGCCCATAACTTGTCATCTCCCCAGATATTAGCCTAGTGAGCAATCAAATCCTTCAGTCCCAGTTTCAGCAGCTAATGCCATGGTATTAGACTGCAGCCCACGTTTACCCCGCTCTGCTGATGGCGTCACTGCCAACTCATTGTCAGACACTTTTCCAGCACAGAGAGCAGTGAAATCCCTGCCACAGAATCAGGGCAAACAACACCTACTTATGGAAAGTCCCTCAAAGCCACCACATTATCTTCACAGCAAACATTAGATTTTATCTGAATAAACTTTTCTGAATCATTGAAAATGACAGGAAGGTCACCACAATAGATGGCATCAGTACACAACACTGTTATACAAACTACACATTGCACCAAGGAGTGTCAGTTACTGTGATACCTCTTGCCTTGATTAGCCCAAGCATTTGAGTATGTAGTCAGTGTGCATGTCCAGTTTATATGTAGTACATTGCCTATATAAATATATTATCAGCAGTAAAGTGATTTAGTGGATGATTTTGATGATTTTGTTTGTATGTTTTGACAATTTAACAAATGAAAAGTAAGTTTTACTATAAAAAAAAATCATATGCTCTGAACAGGCTGTTGTATAATGGCAAGTATTTACAGAAGGGAGAAGCACAGAGTAAATCGAATGTATTGCAATGTGGTACAAAAAAAGAGTTTTTGTGGCCACTTTGACTTGCAGGCAAATTCCAGTATCTCTAAAGCATATTTATGTTTTTGTTGTTGTCTTAGGTAGCATTTTTAATACAATTATTAAAGATTAGAAATACTAGAGTTTAGTACTAGAGTTTAGTATTTGTGAGCCATTATGATATAGCTTGTGTTAGTTTATAAGTCTGCACCTCATCCTCCCATCCAAATATGGTTACAATTGCTCTAAAAAACAAGATGGCAACAGTTAAAATTATATTCGAAGCTTCAAAGCCCCAAAAACTAACATGTGGAGTCACTGTGTCCATCTTTTTATTACAGTCTTATTTATATAATTTAATATACTAAGCATTACTAGAGCTCTCATCAAATAGTTAAGAGCAGTTTATATATTAATGTGTCTGTCATATACTTGGAAAAATCGGAAGAATATCATAAGCATCACAAGCATGCCTCTGTTCACTGTCTGTGTCTGTGTGTCTGTGTGTGTCACAATTTGAGCTTAATCACAGCATCTGTTGCCGTCATTGCTCTTGGATATAAACATCATCAATCACCAACCATAGTGACATTATATATTTGGGCTCCGATTTGTCAGATTAATGAAAAAATTTTATCGCATACACCCAGCATGCCATGAAATGTGGTTTTCTGGTCCTATTACAAAAATGATAATTCATGTAAAATCAGTTAAATCTTTTATCAAGATAATGAATGTGTCTGTTAGATTGGAGGGTGAGATTATATGTAACAATGTGGCAGTTTATATCAGCCGTGCATTGCTGCTTTTGTCTTTTCAGTTACCTAAGATACTGCCTGAGTCACTGTTGCAGCTCGATGGAGATTTAGAAAGTGATGGCTATCAAGTGAAGAGGAGGTAAAAACAGCTATCTCAAATGTGTCCGACATCCACTCTCACCTACTCCTCTTACTAGAACTCCATCCTTTATCTTTGCACTTCAGAGGAAAAAGAGAACAATGTGGTCTAAACCTTTGAGTGTTACACAGTGTTGTTCTAATTCTTTTATTCCCCTAATGATTTGATCCTGGAGCAGGAGCCTGTCCTAGCTACCATAGGGTGAGAGGCAGGGTACACGAGGGGAACACAGAGAGACAGACAACCATTTGCACTCACATTCACACCTATGGACAACCTAGAATCACCAATTAACCTAACCCCAATAACTGCATGTCTTTGGACTGTGGGAGGAAGCCGGAGTACCCGGAGAGAACCCACACAAACGCAAACTCTCCGTACAAATGTGACAACAAGACGACTGAAAGAATAAGACAATTTCACCATATTAGAGAAATATTTAAAAACCCACTGAAGCTGTTGTGACGTCACCCTTAGCTTAGCTTAGATTTCACATTTCAGCAAGCTGAGGATTGAAGTTTGGCTAAATTTCATGCAATCAGATGATATTACAGTCCAAATTGATAATGTTACTTTGTAACATGTCTCTCCAATAACCAACATTTCTACAATTAAACAACAGGTTTTTTTCCAAAACAGTTGTACTTGTGCGGATTTTGGTTTAGATGAGCATCTTGGCTGGCTTCCTTTGCCAACAGATTTTAGTAAGAAGGTGAAATATTGTACAACTCCAATTCCAAACAACTAGGATGCTGTGTAAAATGTAAACAAAAAAAATAAAGTAAATCTTATAAACCCATATTTTGTTCACTATACAGCATAGAAACATAGCAAACATTCAAACTGAGAAAGAAAGAAAATGTGAGCTCATTTTGAATTTAATGGGAACAATAAAATATGGCCATATCCCAAAAAGGGTGGGATATAGCCATATTTACCACTGTGTAGCATCCCCTCTTCTTTTAACAACAGTCCACAAACATGTGACAACTGGTGAGACCAGCTGATGAACATTTGAGAGATGAATGCTGTCCCATTCCTGTCTGCTATTAGATTCTATAGGTGAAGAGGTCTGGACTGCAGGCAGGCCAGTTCAGGACCTGGACTCTACTGCTACAAAGCAACAGTGTTGGAATAGACGCAGTGTGTCATCTGGATGTCTTTTTAAATTAGCTTTGTCCCAAAGAAGAGGGACGTGTTTCTAAATCATGTTAGTGAATGGATTTGTCTTTACATGTTAGAACTTGTAAAGAAGAAGCCACACTGTGCTCCTGGATAATGATTTCACAAAGTGTTCCTGAACCCATGCACTAATTTCTACAATGGAATCGTACATAGTTTTAATGCAGTGCTCCTTGAAATCCAACAATCATGGTCATCTAATACTGATTTTCAGCCTTTTACTGTACTGTAAAGGATGAGATATTCAAAGTCTTCACAATTTTACACTGAGGAAGATTATTCTGAAATTGTTCTACATTTTGTAGATGCATGTTTTTGCTGATTGCTGAACCTCTGCCCACCTTTACTTCTGATAAACTCTGCCTCTTTAAGTTGCTCTTTTTACACCCAATCATGCTGCTGATCTGAAGCCATCTGATCCACCATGAGAAAACCAGTCAAAGCAACAGACCGAGTCAAACAATAATGAAATTTAAAAAAACTAGGCTTTCCAATATTTATAGTATTTGTTATCTTTAATCTATAATTTCCTTCGGGATTAACAAAGTATTCTGATTCTGATCTTAACTTAACTTTCTGCAAATATCTCCTTAAATAACTTTTATTGAAAAATTTCTGATTATAAAACACAAATAGAACTGCACATTATTTTGCCTCAGTATCTCATCCAGTAAGAAAGAAAAGGGGGAAATCCTTACTCAGTCAGCAGCACATGCCTAGGGGCGTGACCTGGCCGGTCAGCCAGCGAAACTTTCCTTTTTAGTGATCCTGGAGACTTTCCCATCTTTAGCCTCAGGCGTTAGCGCTGTGGGGATTACAATTTCTTGTAAATGTAATGGAGTGTTAAGCAGATTAATTAACAATAATCGTTTAGCAACATGCTGCAAGTAGGTTTTTATCTATTCAGTATTACTATTACTATCTATCCAACTGCATCACAGTAATTCAAAGAACGGGCGAAGTATGGCATATTCAAGGAAAAAAGTAATAGAAAATCTAAACAGACGAATGAAATATGTCTCTTGAATGTTAATCTACAATTTTTAACAATTTTAGGAAACAAAGTAAAAACAGAATGTAGTTCTGGACTTGAGTTTTGCATTTTGTGTCATGTATATTAAAGAGAGTTGTTTAACATGAGCACTAACAAAGGTGTTCTGTTAAATGTTCACATGTTTTAGAGAAAATTGGTTATGGTTGTAATGATTAGTCTCATGAGTGAAACATAATTTTTCCTCTGCAATGTCATCCTTTACAAACTGTATAGGAGAAACAGTATTTTCCGGTGACCAAGCAAAAGCTCTTCATCTCAAGCTTATGCTTTGTATTCACTTTAAGTTGCTCCTGTCTACAGCTTCTTGGCGCAGAACAGAAATAGTGTGCGTGTTTTGTATGTGTGCCCACTTGTCTGTCTGCTGGCCCTCCACGTGTGCATGCTGGTTTATTTGCCATATGCCAAGGGCTCTTTGGAACAGAGGCACCATTATCCATTCATCAGGCCTGCAGCATGAGTGTCAGCCACTTTCCCTGATCTACAGTCTAATTTACACCTCAGACACCGGCTCTCCTCCCTCTCGAAGCCCTTGTTGACCCAAAACAGGATTCACAACTATAAATCTACGAGTGCTGCACCACTCCTAAATCCAGCTGGTCAGTATGAGCCTCATTTGAAGGGTAGATGTTTTGAAGCTATGCACTAACCTAATAGATCAATGAAACCAGAGGTGACAATTTAAAAGTTAGTAGGGGTTGTTCAGAGAAAATTAGGCTCTCAGAAACAGCAGCTACAGTAAGAGACAAGTCTCACACTTTCTTTTATCCCTTACTTATTTCTTTCAGCACTTGTGTTGTATCAGAGCTGTAAGACCAGATATTGATTGTATGCTAAGGACTAATGGGTATGACAAAAGCAATATGAAAAGGCTTGGAAGAGAATGACAAAACATTAAGAAGCAAAGTGGATAAAGAAGGAACAAATGAGAAAAACGGGCATACTGACAACAATAGTTTCAAAGAACAGAAGAAGAGGTCGCAAAAGAGGAGGAATTAGGGACAAAGTGATGACAGATCAAAACCCAAGCAATGACAGAATCACTTAGTTTCAGTGTCTTACTTTGAGGAACATACATCGACTACAACTATAGTGAATTCAAATACAAGAGACAGTAAGCTAGGATATGTCCTACTAGTATAGTGATTTGTTTTTTAATTTATTTGGTTAACATCGATATTATTGGCTGTTAGGTTGAAATTGTTAAATGTTGTCATTCTTTTACTTAAATTTCTAAACTTTATTTCATCCTCTATCATCCTCCCCGGCCTACATCTATGTGGGGGAGGTAATTGGCTGTAGTGTTTAACTGTAGGGACATCCTGTGTGAAGATTCTCTGTCCTTATTTAGTGAGGATGTTTTACTTCCTGCCATTTATGTCCTCACCTGTGTTTGTATATGGTAAACCATTAGAGGAAGCTAAGCACTATACAGGGTGAGGGGAGATGACCCTCTGTCAACAGGAAGTCACACAGAGAGACACTCACTCACGTGCATACACACACACACACACACACACACACACGCTCATACATGCATACACACGCACACTCAGTGCCTTAGTTTTATGGTGCAACACCAGGGGAGGTTTACAGTGGGTGTTTGTGAAACTGTGTGTCACAGAATAAAAGGCTGCAGGGGGGTGCTGGTTCTTTGGAGTGGTCTGAGACCGAGGGCAGAGGGGCTGCTCTGAGATCCTCCCCTTGCTAGCAAGTAAAACCGGTTAAACTGTTCGTCTTGCTTTCTTCATGGGTGATAAGTCTCTGAACTAGCGGGCCTGCTGAAGCGCAGACCCAATATTGGCCGACAGGAGCTATTTGCTGATTTATCAGTATTTGCATGTATTATAGCTCATACATGAAAATTTAAAAAGTAAAGAAGAGATGGAAGAAACACCCTTCAACTCTATCATAAATGTTGACATTGCATATTCTGCCCACCAGAGGGCACTCTGCACTCCCCTGTTGCTAACACGTTTGGAATGCCATGAAGAAAACAACCAGCTGATCTGAGAAGAGGTTGGCAGAGTGCACAAAAGTAAATAAATAACTACAGATAGCAAATGTTAGGGAAATCAGTTTATATTTTGTGTGTCTAAAAGAAAAATGTCAGATAATGCATCCAATTTTTAAAAGGCTAAATATCAGTACCAGCTGTAAAAGACCTGTATCGGTCCTATATCTATTATGTCTTTCTGCTCACTGTTCATAAACTTAACCCATCACATTAAATAAAATGGTTACCCACTGGATTCTAATATGGCACTAACAAGTCCAGTCCAACCATCTGTATATGAGGTCAGACTTGAACAACAGGATGCTGAAGCTAGCCTACTGAATTGGAGGTCACTTTGAAAGTTACATCAGCACTTTTTCCATGATTAAGTTAAATTTAAAAAAAAAAAAAGGGGGGGGGGGGGTCTCACTTAGTACAAAGTACAAACACAGAGTTTAGGTTTGTTACCCAGCCCTGGCAGAGAGATTGGGTTGAATTACAGGAATTAAGGAATAAAATCAGGACAGCGGTTGAGATAGTTTCTTCTCACCTGAAGCTCTGCAGGCTAAAAAGTTCAGAGGCAAAACTAAAGAGGCAACACGCTGACAGAGAGAGGCAGGAGAGAGAAGGAGATGGACATCGATTGAGGTCCAAGAGCGTTTGGCATCCCTTTCTCTCCACAAATGAGTCTCAAGGTATCTGCCTTCTTCATCCCCTGATGCCTCCCTCCTCTCCCTCTCTCCGCCTTTAACCCCTGCATGATCAGGTCTGCTCCCGGCTTCTCTGCTGCCCACAGGAAATAATTATATCCATAGTGAAACTCTCCACCTATCTCTTCTGTCCCCTGAGAAGCACGTTCTTCCAATTAAGAGGTGTGCTGCATCTCTGAACCCATTCCTCTTTACTCCCATGGTGTCTAGATTTTGCAGTGTCTACTGATGGAAGCCAATTAAGAGGAAACGGCCTGTGCACAGGTAACATATAGGTGTGGACTGAATTTGAATATTGTTACTGCTAAGTGTTGTTGACCGGGCTACAGCTTTTCTCAAACACTCTAAGGAATCTTTGTGGTTTATAATGTTTCTGACAATGCCCACCTAATGTGTGGTCATATAGCACTTTTTTTTTCTATATGGCCTGTGGTTAAGTCATAATGAATGTGCAGTGTAATGTTGAATGTCTTCCCAGGGACCTAATTCATCAAGCAAAGGCCAACAGTGTCAAAGCCATTTCCTCAAGAGATGCAGCCAAACAGCAAATAACTAAAAGAGTCTTTAATGTACACTGTGTGGCCATATGTACCTGAATTCCTTCAACCAAGATAATGCAAAGTCTCAGGTCTACTATCACTGCAAAATACTGATTTATCTGTATTTATGGGGTGCATACTTAATGGTTTTATACGGGAGCAATTTCAACACTGATGTGTCCAAATGACCCTTCAATGTGCTTTTATCTGGAGCTCCAGTGTAACTGCAATTTCCATTTTCACTTCTATTTTTAAGAAAGAAAAAAAGGGCTTTTTTGTAAGAAATGGTGATCATAATGTGAATTCCCTGCAGTGGTGCTTTTAGCTTTACTTTAAAATCCACAGACTTTAAATGGCAGCACACAGCAGCTATATTAAAACATATCGTGAATGACAGATTAAAGAGCATTTGTAGAATGTGCAGACTGGTAGCATACATGTATCCCCTGTAGAACTTCACAACCAGCAAATGTGCTGTAGTCCAGTCTTGTCATTTTTGATCTTTCCCTGTACTAAGTGCAATGCTGTAAGCTTGCTGACACCTCACATACAGTACAAACAAACCCACAGACTATTTTTCATGATATATATGTCTCTGGTATTTGTCTTGCTGACGTTTATGGTATGATTACACAGCACCACTTCTTCTGCAGCAATAGTTAGCTTGACAACTATCTGGACACTGACAATGTCTTGTAATTTTCATCTGTACAGCACCACAATGGATTTAAAATCAAAGAATGTATGACTTTCATCTTTGAGGTGTTTAACAAAAGTATTGCACTAGCAGTTTATAAATTACAGCTGGGTTTTGGGGGATTTTTTTTTTTGCTTGAGGGGTTCAAAATTAATTGGACAATTAACTGACAAGCAGTTTCTTGGCTAGTTGAGACCTATTCCCTTGTTACTCCATGAGAAATTAAGCAGATAAAAGATTGGGAGTTGATTCCAAATGTTGAACTTCTCTTTGGCAGCTGTCTGCTGGAACTCTTAAAAGGCAGTTCAAACAGTCGTTAATGCAGCTGAAGGAGACGATCATTAGGCTGTAAACCTAAAAAAAAAATTAAATTAAATTAAAAAAAGATCAAATTAAGAAAAGAAAACCTTTAAGAGTGGCCAAATGAACAATCCCGTACCCATTCTTAAAAAACATTAAAGCACTGGCCAGCAACTACAAAAGACAACTGAAGTGAATGATCACAGAATTATTTCATTTAAAAAAAAATTTACAATACCTATAACCAAGTTGAGAATACTCTCAATGAGGCATACATACCATTATCAAAGTCAAAAATCAAGAGGCACCTTCATGGATGTAAACACAAAGGGTTTACAGTGAGGTGAAAACCACTGGTTACAATCAAAAATTGCAACCAGTGGTTTTTGAATTGGGTCATCAGTGTTTACTGATGATGTGACTGCTGATAGAATTCTGAAGTGTACAGGACTATAAACTCTGCTCAGAGCGACCCAAATGCTGCAAAAATGATTGGACGCCACTTCACAGTGAAAATGGATAATGACCTAAAGCATACTGAAAAAATAACCCATGAGATTCTCAAAGCAAAGAATGTGATATCAGTCAATGCTCAAGTCAGTCACCTGATCTCAGACCAAAAGAGCTTGCTTTTCTGTTATTAAGTACTAAATTCAGCGAAGAACGACCCACAAACAAGTAGCTGTGTTTCCATCTTCAGAGGAAACATAGCATTCAGTGATGTCCAAAGAATATCAAGAAATGCTGTGATCTGTCACTCAAGTATTAAGAATACTCCTTTGTCTGTGCTTTTAGTTTTGAGCGTCTGAAAATGAGAGACGATGTACAAAAATGTCTGTAATTTTGTTTAAGAAAAGCTGAAACTCTGAAGGTTAACCACATCCAGATTTAAAATCCACTGTGGAGGTGTACAGAGACAAAATTGCAGATATTAAAGGTCATTGTTTAAAACTATGTTGGCCGCACTCTTTGTGCCAAATTCTCAGGGTAAGCAGACACCAGATGTTGCAGTAGTTAGATGAAGTGGCTAGAATAGCCATAATAGCAGCAATACATCTAGCAAGATTTAAACAACTGGACCGGAAGCACCTCCTGCCTCTCCAGTTTGAATGAAGTATGGTTATCTTTTTAGGAGGAATACATGCATATTCAGAGGAGTGAGGGAGGAATGATGTGATATCACACAAAGGAGAAATCAGACTTCTTATCCTCCCCAGGAAGCCACAGTACAGCATGCCTAAGCTGGTAATGCTCAATACCACGCTTGATTAAGGCCAGCGCATAATGCTGTCGGGAGTTTTAACCCTGCACCCAGTGAGACAGTTATGATGTAAACATGCCGACCATTTGGGCACATTAAACTTAACTGTTTCAGTTGTGGGTAAAAGTGAAAGTGGGAAAGGCCAACATGTTGGTAGAAATTTAAGTGCAATGGAGACTGTAACAGTATTGAAGTGTGTTTCAACATGGATCTATTTTTTGTTCTTTGTCCCAAAAATATTTTTT
Organism: Aulonocara sp. 'chitande type north' Nkhata Bay; assembly: GCF_057382095.1. Lineage (NCBI taxonomy): Eukaryota > Metazoa > Chordata > Actinopteri > Cichliformes > Cichlidae > Aulonocara > Aulonocara sp. 'chitande type north' Nkhata Bay. The sequence continues at coordinate 27,415,804 of NC_141356.1, forward strand.
TTTCAACAACATCACTGCAATTACTGAAAAAAGAAAAATGTGAAGCTAACTTGGTCATTAAAATGTTCCTAATAGAGACTAAAATAGATAGGGGGAAACTATTAAAGTAAAAAAAACAATTGTATGACACAGATTAGGAATTAATTAAAGTGATTCTAAATGTAATTAGCAAGGGAAAAGTCAGCAGGTTTACCAGGAAAATCAAGGTTTTTTTAGTTGCAGGCTGACTATGATCTGATGGCAGCTGTCTGGCAGCTTGCTGGATGAGGAAGAAAACTGCATTATGCAGACGTCTAAGAGCAGAACGTACAGTTCAATTAAGAAGAGCAGCCAAAAGAGATGGGAGGGAAAGAGAAGGGAGACAGTGCATGTAAACAGATGTTGCTGGTACCGCTTCTCTGTCTGGGCCATTATTACCACCTATAAAAGATTGCAGGCATATAAAGGAAATTGTTGAAAGCACACACAAACAGTTTAAAATGTCACCGGGTTCTAATGATGAGGCACGGCATAATAATTTCACAGCTCATCGCCTGACCCTCGTCACATACGGGTTCATCACAGGTTTTGCTTTTCTCTCCCTGCAAGAGAAAATGTGCTCAACACACATTTCGCACACAAAGAAAGTCAGACTCGGCTCATGCTGACACGCTGTCAAATTCACCTCAGACTGTAGCAAAGGTGAAGGTCTTTTAAGTTACAGCATCAAGGCTTTGTGGATACAGGTGTAGTTAAATTAGGCCAACAACGGGGAGAAGACGCTCTGTGTGATCAAAGGTTAGACTGATACCCGTTTGAGTGCTCGACGTTGAGGGGACGATGGTTTTGAGAGACAAAAAGAAGAAATTTCATCTGAGACTTTATCTCAACAGCAATTATGTCTGTGGCTCGGACAGAGATGGAAGCAGAGGGAAAGACAGGCAAAACTGAAGTTGTAGAGGAAAGAGAGAGCCAAGAGCATAAATACCAGAGGTTGAGTGAGACCTTGATATAATTTGAGTTTGATTAATGAAGAGGCAGTGAGGTGAAATGAACAGGAAATCAAGGAGGACAAAGCCAAATCCTGTTCTTTGATCTTCTAGTCTCTTCCAGTGAGACTTTGTGCAGTCAAAGCAGCAGCGAGCGCAGTGACTCACACCTGTTTCTATAGCTATAAAACACAAAGGAAATGGAGTTAGGTTACTGGCTTGTCACAATCACCGACTGAAGGAGGATCTGATGGTGAAGTATATATACTCTGGCCCCTTAGATACACGTTACAGATACAGTTCAGTCAGTGTTCTGTAAACTGTGATGGCGTGACCTTCTTTTATCCTCTCATGACCAGTTTGAGCTGCTGCACCATTAATGCACATACTGCCAATCCATGGTCACAGACAGTATTGCAGCTGCAATGACAAGGGTCATTTTGTGTGCTTTTTTATGAAGACTAGATGCAGAGATAAGAAACAACTTCCAGAAAAAAAAAAAAAAAAAAAAAAAAAAAAAAAAAAAAGAGATAAGTAACAAACAGGAGAGGAAAATAGCTCCCAAAAAAGGAGCACAGCCTGCAATGAGCCAAGGGCCATGAATCCGATTAATAGTGCGATGTGAGAGCTAATGCTACTGCTGTTCAGAGCCGGGGTATGGATCATTGAGATAAGAGCCGCAGCTAAATGCGGAGGGACAGCCAATTGTAAATGGTATGTTATCTAATCAGCCAATGAGGCGGAGTGTCTTTTATGAGCGACAGTGCTACAGATCTGTCTGCACCGCCACAACCTCTCCATGGAGTTTGTTTTAGGAACGTCAGAAGTTTCATTTCAAGGATTTTGCTAAGATCAGTTTTCTCCATTAGGCCATAATCAGGGCCAATAAACATTTTGGCACTAACAAAAAGACAAGAGGCCAAACTAAGGGTTACAGAAGAAAGGATTTCCACTTGGACGTGTGCAGAGGAGGGATAGTGGATAATTTTGAAGATGGAGCAGCCAAGCAGGCGGAAAAGAGGAAGACTATGGAGACAATTCATGGAAGTAGTGAAGAAGGAAATGCAGAGGGTTGGTGTGAAAGAAGAGGATGTAAGGGATAGGGTGAGATGGAGGCAGATGGTCAGCTGTGGTGCAGGGTGTAGCCGAAAGAAGAAGACGAAGAAGAAGACACAGACCTTAATATAGATGCTGCTGGGAAGTGCTCTGAAAAATAAGCTGTAGATAGAAAAAGATTTGCCTTTCAAGGCAAAGAATTACTCTCAACTATTTAAAAAAAAATCCATATGAGGAACATTTTTCTTACAGATTTATAGCGGTTATTTAATTTTCTAGTTCTCCAAATGCATTAAAACTTTAAATATTTTAGTAATGCTACCAAAAATCCTTACATTTCAGCTTCTTGTTTAATATTCCGCACAATCCTATGTGACAAGCAGCATTTAGATCCCTTTATTCTTGATTATCATTTGTGCGCATATTTGTTTTTTAAAAAATGATGGACGACTTCATCTCCCACAGCAGGGCTGCATGTCAGCGCAGAGGAGAATCAGTGAGAGACCCCTGAAGCTCGAGACAACATTCCCCAGTGAAGCTAACTAAAGAGAGCCAGAGAGGCAGCGGACATGACAGCTTTTCAACAGCCAGAGCAAACTGACAGTAATATCCACGTGTTCTCACAGCAGACAGGAGACTGACAGCTGCAACTTTCATTTGAAACAGATGCACGGAAGTCGCATCTCACTCAAAGCCCAAGCAGGGCGACAAATATCCCTCCTGCACAGGCAATTTTTACCCCTGAATTGACCTCAAATGAAACCAAATCTACACTGAAGTGAAGCTGACAGGCATCTTCTGTACCCTGAGCACCGAACATTTGTAGCCACTGGTTTTCTTTTCTGAGCCTTATAACTCAAAAAGGAAATCTCTGCATCCAGCCCTCTTTGCGTCTCCAGACAAGCACTTTATCTTCCTGTCTACAGCACAGCAGACTAAACACACTCTCTAATAGAAGGCGGTTTTTTTCTTTTGGTCCAAAGCAAGCCTGTCTGTAGGCGACTAGGCTTAAATATACTGTTCCAATAACATACTGCATCCATATATTTTTATCAGCAATGACACAGAGACATAATAGGACATAAATACACAGGCACACAGACTACTATGAATGGGTAGCCTGTCTCCTTTAAAGTGGTTTCTGGCACAGCGGAGTTAGCCTATAGGAGCTTAAAGCTTTGAAAAGGCGACCCTGAGTTACTCTTCAGCTAGGTCAAGGAGGTAAAAGCCAAATATCACACTTTTCCTCAAACTTTGTCCCCTTGTAATTTCAGACACTAACAGAAGAATATGTGAATTTGAGTATGGTGTAAAGATGCAGCTTTTGTAACTAACACATCGTTGTTTTGGATCACCTAGTTGGTCAAACGTAGGTGGAAAATTAATTTAAAAAAACATGTCTCTCATCCAGCCATATCAGGATTACCGCAGGTTTTACTGGAAAGCTCGAACTGCTTGGATGCAGTGATGTAAAATAGAAACAATAAAAGTCATGAGATTTAAGGGACCGGTTGAGCTAACTGCGGTCGAGAGAAGACATCAGCCTTGTGATGCTGGCTCTGTGCAGACATGTGATAATAATTGAAAGACACAGCGAGTGCTGTCTGGCGTGCTTTAGAGTAAGATTCGGTGCATTTGTGCACTCGGGGTAAGAGTGAGAATAAGAAAAACATCATCCACATACCTCAGTGGGCACTTTTCACAGATATTCTTTTCATTATTTTGTACTCTGAACTTTAAAGTCACCAAAGTGCAGCGATTGAAGATCAATACTGCCTCCTCCTGGATATCAGGTGAACTACTGCACATGCCAGAGCAAAAACTTTTATCTAGTGGTTTAAAATTTAGCAAAGACTGACCTGGAGTAAAATCTCATAAATATGATTGTGCAACAGATAGCTCAATTTAGGGGCAGGCAGTGGAAGTTTCAGCATGATTTAATTATGCTATTGGTATCACAAGGTTTCCTGTTGATTTGGTTAATATTATCAAACACAGACAAGCTCAACAGGCCTTAATTTTATCATAGAAGCCCACATTTTATCACAATACTGAGACTTCACTCGAGACCGCGTGTATGTTTTGTCTCTGTGGACAACTTGACTAATTTATAACAATAAAAGCAGCAAAATTTAGAGCTGCTTGAACACTCAAGGAAATTATTGTAATCAGCACCTTCTTAGATTTGTTTTTCTCGCTAAAATGCTTCTAAGATAAGCTTCAGCAAAGCTTCAGAGTGGGCTAACTTGATAGCTCCTGAAATTTGCTAAGGCAGTAAACATGGCCTCAATAACTTGCAGACATTCACTTCCACTGAGTCACCGCTGAGCCTTTCACTCCCAGTGTAATAAACTGTATTTTCTATCCAAGGCAAAATTGTTTTTTTCTACCTGTGTGTGCTATGTTAGCTGTTTTTGAAATACCTACCAGGCTGTTTGTTTACAGACACTAAGCCTGACCAACATCACCTTTCAAATCCTCCTGCAACCACACACGTGGTATTCGAGCTGGCTCGGCCTTTGGATGCTGATTTAAGTGAGTCACTTTCTCAGGTTTGTATGAACTCTGGTGAGACTGTTTATTGGCCGGCGGTCGCTTTTCGCACCCTTTTGCCAAAATGAACACGGATGTGCTAGAGCAGTTTCTCGCTTTGTGCCAGTAAAGATGGACTCTTGCCACCAGATCCATGGAGGTACATTGGTTTCCATAGTTACATCGTACTGGTTTAAAAACAACCTTTTAAGAAAGCTGTCCGAGCAGAAAAGCATTCGTTCTTCATGTGTGTTTAAGCTATTTCCAGCACCAGCGTTGCTGAGCAAATTCCCTGCCCTTATTTTTCTTAATGCACTGCAACAACATGTGGAACCACAGTCCTCACTGACAGCCATTTTGAAATGCCCCCACGCACATATGTGGATAGTGATTTTGATGCATTGTTTAAATAAACTTCAGCATAAATTGGGGCATAATAATTGCATGTAAACAAGCACCAGTCAAATCTGCGAAAAAAATCCTTAAAAGGTCTGCACCTATTTTCAAAAATTAAAGTTTTTAAAAACATCTACCACCAAGTTTCTATTTGTGTCTCTCTCATAATGTTTCTTGTGGAAGGGCTGATTTCCAAAGGGCCATGTACTTTTGATTTGCTTGACCTTTCAAAGGTAGAGGTTAAAGTCTGCTATCAAGCTGGAACAGAAAGCAATTCAATCTCTTGCTCAAGGTGACACTTCAGGCCAAACTGAACATTGTCTGAATGTTATTCAGACAATATCGAACTGTTATTGGAGCTCCAAAGTTACTCCATTGTTTCTCTATTGGGGGGAAATGGATGTACCTGCAAATCATGTATACAAACAACAAAGTAAGCAAGTGATTCACTAAGACTAAGACTACAGAATGAACTGGGTGAGTGCAGGGTTTGTACTAGTACACAAACCCTGCTCAATTTAGTTGCCAGCTATGTTTCCAGTGCTGTAGTTAGTGAGAAAAACGTACTGTCCAATCACTACAATAGACAGACAGACAGACAGACAGACAGATACTTGGGGAAATTAATTGCCCACCCCTGTGTTATAAAAATATTGAAGTGATTAATTGAAGTAATTAATAATACAATAAATTCAGAGTAAAGTCATATTATAAGACTGCACAGGCTACTAGGTGATATCAATATGTATAACATAACGTAACAAAATAAGACGAAACAAGTACAATAACTAAAGTTACACTTCTTATTCCATAGACATAAGCAGTACGTATCACAGTTTTTGTGTTTGCGTGTTCCAGCTTTCACATTCAACACATTCTAATAAGTTTAATTAAGTGCTGTCAGTAATATTAAAGAAGAGTTTCCAAACGTATGTACCGGATCTCGTCACCATTTCTTGTACTATATGTATCGCTTTTGCTCTGCTGTCGCTCTTCCTTCTGCTCGCTCACGATCTTTGCAGCCGTGGCTCCTCCTCTTATGCAAAACAGCCCGAGTATCCGGAAATTAACAATCCCGTGATGTTAGGGGAGCGCTAGCATAGCAGTGGAATGAGTAGAGCGCCTTTCTCGATTAAAACTTACCCAGAGGTCAGTTTTAGCGAACTGTTTGCCTTCATTGTCGTCGACAGACATGGCGTTACCGGGGACGACGGCTGTCGAAGGACGTCTGTCCACGCACGGACCTTGAGGATGAAGATTAACGGGATGCCATTCAGTTAGCTACTCTGGACCCCGATTATGTGCCACAGAAGCTAGCAGGCTAGTTAATACGCTGTGGCAAAGTATTTACGGGCTGCTGCTCGGTGTGGAAACGGAGAAATATGGCGGGGTTGGTGTTGAAGCAGCTGTCAGATTTCGGGGACTTTTCTCACGGTAAAGAGCTGACAGAGATACTCAGTCTGAATAACAACGAGCAGATAAACAGAGTTCGCATGAGCCCAGATGGACGTCACATCCATGTCGTCCTCCGCAAGCCTAAGGTCAGTCTTGTGACTTTTGACAAGTATGAAAGACCCCAGCTGGCTCCTAACCAGAAGAAACTGGATTTGTGCGTAAACGTGCCCATCGTGGATATTTTCTATCTGGAGCATCACGGCGGCGGCAGCAGCAGCGGTGCAGCGGTCGTGGCAGTGGTTTATGAAAGTGGGAAAGTTGAGTTTTGGAAGTTCCAGGAGTGCAAGTCTGGCTGGCATCTCCTGCAGACATCACAGTTGTGCAACAGTCCCCGGGCTAAAGTGGTATCTGTCTGTGCTTGCTCTAATCTTATCATCTGGTGCGAGGAGCGGCCGCCGTCAGAAAGCTCCCCTGTCCTCAGCGCCACAAGGAATAAGTTGAGATACTGTGTTTGCAGACGTGACTTTGAGGTGAACGAGACGGCTGTCAGCTTGGGAGGGGTGAAAATCGCCCTCCACAATAATCCTGACTTTACTGTGGTCAGCTCAGGGGAATATGTGCACCTTCTTCCTGACTTGAAGTCGAAGCCGCTGTTGAACATCTCCAAATTCTTCCTCTCCTGGTCCCCTCGCTATGACTCCTTTACAGTCAGCACCACATGTAAAAACACCCCCCTTAAAAAGCTTTCAGCTAAAGAGTCTGACTTTATGAAGCTGGTAATCGATTGCTTAGGATATTTGTCTCCTCTTGAGCCACCTGAGATCTGCAGCTTCTCACCCACAGCCTGTGGAGGCCTCCTCCTGCTGCTCAGCACAGGCTGGCTCTGTCTCCTGCAGAAAGACGGGGTCCTGCGGCAAGTATACAAACTAGAAGACAACTGTTTGGTAAATTACAGCACTCACACTAGCCTTGGTATGTATGAGGACACCCTGGCACTAATTATGGGGCAAAACCTGCATCTGATAGACTTGAACTGTGGCAGAGAGCTGGAAAAGATTGTGCTGATGAGTGAAGCATTATTATATATAAACAGGGCAGATATGTGTACACCTCACCTACTCTCAGAAACTGGACTTTTTGTAGTGGTGAGCAGGGGGACGGACTCCAGAGACTGCAGCTTCAGAATAAAGTCTCCTGGTTTCAGTACAGTGGAGAGTATTCATCCTGGAGCCCTCCTGGTAGAAGCTGTCTTTGAAGAGGCCTGTAAATACTACCAGCAGAGGAGCCTGAGCAGCACCCCGCTCACCGTGGACTCGCTGAAGAAAGGGGGGAGATTCCAGGCTCCCATCTCTTTAGCCTCCATCCTCTTCAGCTACCTCAGCGCAGGCTTCAAGCAAAAGGGAGCACAGCTGTCCCAGAATGGAGGAGGTGGATGTATCACAGGGCAAGACAAGCTAATGGGTTCTCTTGAGGCTGAGCTCAAGGCTCTGGTTTCGCTGGAGGAAGTGAAGGGGACTTTAGTGAGGGGTAGTGTTAAAGAGGTGGAGGCAATGTGTGAGAGTCTAGTTGAGAAAGAAGTATTGAGGCTTCTGTCGTCTCCTGAGTTGGATAAAGAGGCTCTGCTGTACCTCAACTCCATCTTCAGCATCTTTCCCTCCGAGGGTTGGAAGGCGGCGCAGTCTGCTCTGCAGCTACACTACAACGGTGAAGGATTTCTGTCCAGCAGAGCTCCCCCTGATGTGTGGAAAACTGTTCTCAGTGCTGGTCTGTCATCCAGCCCTGTAGCCTCCCTGTCATTAACCAATGGGGGACCAAAACACAATCGCAGCCTTAAGGTCGATTACTTTACAAACTGTAAAGGAAAATCTACAACCTCCACTTCCTCAGCTGCCTTGCCTGTGTTTGAGCTCCTCTGCAGGTCAGTTTTTCATTTCCAGCCCAGCTGGCTGCCCAGATTCCTCGAGCTCGCCCAGAAGGAGCAGGGCTCGACGGGGTTGGGTCTGGGCCTGGCGGCTTCCTCTTGGAGTTTTTCTAGTGGGAGAGGAGGGGACTGCAATGAAAGCAACGTGCCACTATATAAACGAGCACTGTACCTTCTGTCCAGCTTAAACCCAGACAGAGACCAGCAGCAGGACCTAGAGGTGGAGCTGCTGCTGGTGAGTGGGAGACCCAACGCAATCCTACAGGCTCTGCGGATCCTCATGAGCAAGAAGCAGTGGTATCGGGTCACCCAGGTGGCCCAGAAGTGCTGTAAACAGAGTCCGCTGCTCAACAAGGAGATTTTCACTATTTTGTTGTGCGAGGTGGCCCATCACAGAGACCTGGATCCCTACCTGGACTTGCTGTGGACACTTTGCCCTGAGGATTTCACCGTCACCACCATCCTGAACATGGTCCTGAAAAACCTCCCCTCTCCCAACACTCCCTCCCACTCCTCGTCTTTCCTGGCGTCCAGTTCAACCTCTTCTACTCCTCCTTTCACAGACCCCCACAGTACTCAGGTGACTGTTGGGCTATTGAAACCACTGCTGAGAAAAGTGTTGCAGAGGGAGACCAAGCCTAGCCAGCGCTACGTGGACATCCTCCAGTCACCGTCATTCCCCCCTCCTGCACTGCCTCGCCAGCCCACTGAGCAGAGCGGCAGTGTCACAGACCCCAGTGCAGACTCTGATCTGTGCAACAACATCACCCCAGCTCTTCTTGCAGAAACCCCTGAACAGCAGACCTGCACACAAACAGCTATTCAAAGGCAGAGGGTGGCTCTACCTGCTAACACAGTTTGAAGAAGAATGAATGAAGAACAAAACTGTCTTTATACTCCCTTCAACACATAATCTGACCGAAGTGTAAATCGGTGTGATGACAATCATATTATAAAACAGAATAATATGTAATAATATATAATAAGATCGTATTTCTTGTTTTGTTTTGTTTTTAAACTGTTGAAATGTGACTACTAGAAAATATTAAATGACTACTGAAGATCCTACCAGTGTAATAACTGCAGGTAAATTTAAGTGTTTAAATGGGGATGCACAGATCTGATGGATCGGGCATCTGTGGCAAAGATTTCAGATCAGTGTATATCTCAGTTTATTTCTGTGCGCATGAACATTTTGCTCTAAGGAGCTTATTGCGGTCAATACGGTTAACGTCTTCTTCACTTGGCCTGTCTGTCTCCTTCGCCACACAAGAGCAGAGGAGAGAAAATGCAGTGGAGACTTTGACGTGAAGCTGAAATGAAACAGCTGCACATAAATTAGTTGTATACAATATTAAAATACTTCTTTTTTTTTTTAAGATATTTGTGTTTATTCAGCTTAGTTTCCTAGATGGCAGGAGTCCCTGTTTTTATGTCTCATTTCAGTAACTGAGTTGTTTATTTGCTTCATGTTACTTTACATATAAGTAAATGAATCCTCTGCGTGACAAGTGCAGCTTAATAATTTATTGTCGATACTCTGTATCTGCAGATATCTCAAAGAAAAGTCGGATCGGTGCATCCCTACTCTTTATGTGTATAAACTGTATCTACAGTGTTATTTATCTTTTCAGCCTTAACTGCACGTCGATGAGAATGTTCTTGCATTGCGTAACTTTAACCTGTATAGGAATCCTATCAAAGGGTAGCGGTATTAACACAATATAGTATGTAAGTGCTCAGTGAAACAGAGCCGGTTATTCCTGAACCAAAATGGCATCTGCCTCTGCCTTTATGCTCCACCCCGCTCTCAGCTTCGCACTGATTAAGTCCTGAATGCGGATGTTCTTGTATTATATCAGAACAGCAAACACAAAAGCCACTAACTCCTGTTGCTGGGTTTTATACAAAGGTGTGTTCCCTTTTTTAAAAATAGATGTTGGCTAATTATAGCCGAGTATAGCTTCCTTTTACTTGCTCAAGTGCGTTTATGCAGTGAGTAATCTAATAGTCTGAATTCAGACAAGCTGACCTTTGTGGGTTGTTTTAAGCTAGGTATGGTTTGGCAGAGCAGGGAAGAAGGAAGGAGATCAGGATTTCTTTTACTGGCTTTTGGTTTCACATTTATGCTGATGGCTTCTGTTTGGTTTTAAGTGACTCAAATCTGTAAACCAAAACAATCTACGTGACTTTCTTTTGCTTCCATTTTTCCATTCCTGTCATCTTTTTTTTGGGGGGGGGGGGGTCACTCTAGGCTCCATCTTGTCTCCTCTGCTCCCTCTCAGCCGACTCCTTGGACATACCAAACAGAGTACCCAGTAAAAGCAACTCACAGTTCAACTTTAAATTCAATTTTAGCAGTAATTCTGTTAAAATTCAAGTGCTTGTGGGACAGATTGTGACTCACACAGGCACCCTGCTGCTTGCATAAGGTCATGCATGTCCTCCTTTATGAACCCGGTGAGGGTAATGTTATTAGAGATGATAGCCCCTCGGTCTTATTGCCACTGCTGGTTATGCTCTGTCACCAGCTGCACTTTTATATGACAACAGTCAGTATTGGTTGTGCCTCTGCTTTGGGGTTTTTTCTGATTAAGTGCCAAAAACAAGTGTGTATTTGTGTTCCTGTTGTGCTTAGTGCCTTCTGTTGGAGCAGCCTGTTAAGCTTGTTATAGTCAAAGTTAAGTCTCTGTCCATAATATTTCACTCTTCTGCCTATTTATTATGTACCAATCTTTGGAAGACTACTAAAATGATAAACCAAGGTCCTGTTTGGGTGAGGTTTTGGGAAAGTCAGACATGTCTTAGGTATTCAGTGACAATCAGACTCTAAATGCTGCAGAAAAACCTGCGTGCCTTTTACGGTGCTTCTTCGAATTTACAGGGTAGTGTCATAGCTCAGCTGTCTTTTCACTCTTAGTCATATTTTGAAGACGTACGCATTTCTAAACTTTAATCAGCTCTTGGTATGAAAGGGCTACTGCCCCTAACCCCTAACAGCTTTCTGATATCTTTCTCAAGTCCATTTAATCAAGCGGCAGTCATTCCAGGCCCTGCACACCTAACAGACGTGTTAAAGCGTGCACAGCTCATCTAACAGATATGTTTCGACTCGTCTCAGATTCACTGGGAACTCCCTGACTTCCCCACAGAGGCCACTGAGCCTAACGTCACGACTGTTTCTGATGTTAATATTCACTCGCCTTAACCTTTGCTTCAAGTTGCTGTTGGCTCCTCCTGCACCGGCCTAACAAAATTTCACATCCACGTGACAACTTTGTACTTTCGGTGATGCTAATTTTTAGGCAGTATTTGTTGAAGAACGCGTAAGTATTTATGAAAAGATGCTGTATGCTATTAAACTGAAGATAAAACACGACTTTGCCGTCCAGAGTTTTATGTGTAATTTCCTGCTCATTTGCATTTTAATAATACGGTTTCTTTTAACAGCCTCGCGAGACGTGCTGCTTGTAACATGCAGTGTTGTTGACGTTGGAGTTTTGATTGCACTTTGGTATCTTGTAAAAGTTTTGATTTGTTGTTTTGTTTTAGATTAAGCCATACTGCTACAGAGCTCCGTGATGAATAGGGAAGTGATAGACAGCAGGCGGTTAACAATTTGTGTGTCTGTCAGGTCATTTTATTGCACTTTCCAAAACATGTCATTGGTATCTGCCTGCCAAGTCCTCCTTCCCACAGAATAATGTAGTTCTGGTTTGTCTAGATCTGTTGGCATATTCCTTTTACCCTTGTGCAGAGAGAACTCAACATGCCAGATGGTCTTGTGATCTTGTGAGACGCTGCTTTGCAAGTTAGCTACACAACAGACAATTGAAATGTCAAGACCAGTATGTCCTTACATGTTTTTACCTGTATTTACAGTTTAACCCAGCCTGAAAATTATTTGATTCATTTGATCCACTGCCCCATTAGAGTTTCACCGTATCCCTTTTCGTCCATGGCAAATCCACTTACAGCTGCACTTGTGTGTGTGTGTGGTACAGAGGAAGTATTTAGGTGTGTAAATATGCTGAAATATTTCCACATTCAAGGCCTGCACGAGGAATGTTTGTTCCGTTTAAGCATTCTGAACAGAGACAAAACATTTACAGTGCTTGCAAAAAGTAAAGCGAGGACGCACAGTGCATGTGTGTCCCTCACAGCAAATAGGTGGTTTCCGCATGAGGATGTGAAGGTAAAAAAAAAAGTGCTAAAGACGCAGAGGGTAGTAGGAGTCAAAACAGTGGAGAGGGAGGTGCAGGAGCCTGCATAACATGATACCTACCATCCCTCGGCCAATTATTTCCCCCCTCCTGTCTTTCTCCTTCACTTTATGTCACTTTTTTTCATCTAATTGATTTTTGCTGACTCCACCGTCTCTTATTACAAGGTGCCAGTGCTGTAATGCCATCGATTCACTTGTTCTAATTATAGATGGCATCCTGTAAACTGTAATTCGTCTAAACAGATGCTGGCAGGCTCTCCCTGCTGTTCTGTCCTTTGCTTGCCTTTGAGCAGCTGACTGCATCCTGCAGAGCAACTAAAGTGAATGCATCAGTAGAGGGATGGCCACATTAGAGCACTTTTTAAAACATTTCACGATCAGAAGTATGCAGGGGGTAAAATGTTTTTGATCATTTTCAAACCTTTTAGCAGGTGATAAAGGTAGCTATCCGCTTTGACATTACGCAGAAACCTAGAAACTGGAGTGAGTGTAAATGCTGAGCTCTTAGCTTTTAATTATAAGCTGTACACTGATCTCATTATTTGAAAGTTTGAGCAGTGAATCTTAGCGTCCATCATTCTGCACAGGGATGCCACTTTTCATAAACCAATTTAGAGATATTGGTCCATTTGTTCATATCAAGTAGGTGAAATTATAGCAACGCTCTATTTGCAGGACTCAAATCATCAGTAGGACGTCTTCAGCTTATTCAAAATGCAGCAGCCAGAATCCTTACAGGTACATGGAAACCTGACCACATTACCTCAGTATTGAAGGCATTTCAGTGGCTCTCAGTGCAATATAGAATCACCTTTAAGACCTATCGGGTCATCAGGTTCAGATCTTGTAACTGTTCTCGCCTCGCATCTCAGTCTGCTGAGCCTGCTTTCAGTTACTGTGGAGCTGTCTGTCTGCTGATTTGAGATCAATTACATCTGTGCATACGTTCAAAACCAGACTTAAAACCTTTTGGTTCTCACAGGCCTACAGGTCATGGGTGTTGTTTTGTTTTCACTGCCTTTAGGTATTGTAAACCTACATTTTTTTATGTCCTAAGTTTTCGTGTAATGAAATGTTTGTGTTAGCCCTTTGAGAGACTGCTGACCTGTCTAGGGTGTGGTAGCTGGGATACCACACCACCTGCGACCATGAATTTGATAAGCAGAAGAGGATGCATGGTGTTGAGTATAAGACTTGCAAATTCAAAACCCATCCCTTTAACATTTCAAATTAGGCTTCCGTGTAAGGCCTCAACAGCACCTGCAAGCTAACAAGTTTGTGGATGAAACCCTTGGTAGAAGGAGACAGAAGGGTGTGTATCTGCCATTAACCAATTCCTGGTTATCAGAGAACATGATTTGCATCATCATTTTCATATTTGAATTTATGTATAGCAGACATAAGGCGCCAAGATGGGAATGCGTCAGAAAATATCTATACAAAAAGAGGTATGCAGCTGCACAAGCGTTCGTTTCTTTTAATTCAAGCTTAAAAGTTTGAAATTGATTTACCAGTGCTGTGAAAAAAGTATTTTCCCTCTTTGCTTTTTTGTTTGTTTGTTTTTTGTTTTTGTTCTTTTTTTGGGGGGGGTGCATAATCATGAATTTTTAGCATCAAACATTTTACATAATTAAGGGAAATGGTTATCCAAACCTAACTCTCCCTGTGTGAAAAAGTCATTGTCCCCTAAACGTAACATCTGGGCACGAATAACTACAATCGAGCATTTGCAGTATCTGCAGATGAGTCCTTACTTCTCATGGAACAGAACTGAAGCCTTCCAAAATTCACCTTTTCTCATCAGTCCACGGGATATTTTGTTACAGATGTCTTGAGGATAATCAGGATGTTTTCTGCAAATGTGAGATGTACCTTCATGTTAAACTGAGGCCTCCAGTTGTGTAGATGCTGCTCTTAGTTCTTTTGTGATCTCCTGGATGATTTGCTGATAAGCTTTTGAAGTAATTTTGGTAAGCCGGACACTCCTGGCAAGGTTCACCACTATTCCAAGTTTCCTCCATTTGGGGACACACTGCGATTTCCTGGATTCCCAAAGTCTCGGAAACAGGTTTGTAATTCTTTCAAGATCGATACGTCAGTGACTTTGTTTCTCAACTGTTTTTTTCTCAGCATGATGTGTTACATTTTTGTTGATCGTTTAGCCTTTTTACTTTGTGATTATAGTTAGTGACATTGCACTTAGCTTCCAAAAAAATGTGGTTAATCACAGTTAATCTGTGATTTCACGTGAGAGGCATTTAATTTTTTACACAACACCAGGTAGGTTTGAATAATTTCTTTCCCGTAATGAATGAAATCCTCGTTTATAACTGCATTTTCTATTTACTCCAGTTATTTTTTGTTAATATTAGATTTTGTTTGATCTGAAACATACAAGTGTGGCAAATATGCAAAGAAAAAAGAAGAAAGAAAACAGGAAGTGGCCAATATTCTCATTTTCCACATGGCCTTTAGATGAACTAAGTTTGACACCCATACAGTGTTGCTGTAATATTTCGTGTTGCTTGGTGTTACTTCATTGCAGTCACACTGTTTCACTCCCCTAAACCTCAGTCCAGGTGCCAAAAAAACTTCCTGTTCTTAAAAAAAGCCTCAATAAAGCAGTTTCTAACATCTTCAAATGAAAGTTAAACCATGGCATTTTAGTTTTCAGCCAATTAAAACCAGTTTCATTGATGGTAATCCATCCTGTGTCACACGAGTGAGTAGATGTCTGCGAATGGTCACAAGACACACCAGTCATCAACCTAAACAATCCACAATGCTATATAATCAGTGGGTCTGTGTAAATATGATCAGATCATATCATCTGTTGTTTTGTTTTTTAATTGTTTGTGAAGAGAGTCAAATAAGTCAGCATGAACATAAAGACCAGTAAAAAGAAAAAGGAAAAAGAAAAGAGAACTTGTTAAACTAGCAGTTTATAGAAACATTAGCTATGGTTGAATCATGTTCGAGCAGAACAGATGATATAAAGTGCTGTGTAGCAACAGTATCGATTACAAATCCATAAATCTACATCTATCTATAAATCAGCATAAATTCAAAACATCTCTCAAAATCAGTTCACAGCAACATAATGTTAACAAAACAAAAAATGTAGTGGTTCTGTGTAGTTAGCAAAAACACAAGTGTTGTGGTTTTAATTTTCAGCATTAGTTCAGTTACAATTTATAACTGAGTTAGAAATGATTAGGCACACGTTAGAGTCACATTCATGGAGCTGCACACCAGCATTCATGCAAATGTATAAAGCAGCTCTGTTCACATATGAAATGCATATGAAACCTGTATAAAAACTTGAAAAACTTATAAAAACTCTAATTGTAATACAGGACTTTAAATTTGCTATGATAAAACCAATCCCTGCAGTTTCCCTTATGCCCTGTGTACCCCTGAGTTATTTTAAAGATGCCGTGTGAAACATTATTGTATGTGCAGTGTAGGACATTTCATAAGTTGCTTTTGAGTTTCCACCTTGTGGTGAAAACTGGATTTTTCAGACTTTTCATCAGAGTGACAATATGCCACATCTGTGCCTGAGTGCACCATATGTTTTTAGTTTGTAAGGCAAAGCAACATTTGCGCCTGCAGTCTTTTAAAGCAGCTCTGCGAGAATGCCATCTTTCTCATTGTTTCATCTGCGCCCGCGGGATCTGGTTCACGGTAATGTGGTTTCTGAAAAGAGACATGAAGAGTCAAAGTCAGACACATACAACCACCGTCAAATTAATCTGTCACGTCATTTTGACCCGTGCATTTTCTTTGCTTTTTTTTTTCTTACTCAAAGAAATCCGATTCCTTCATTCTCCTGTAGTACTTGGCCAGCTTGATAGAAAAGATGATGCCGGGGATGAAGAACATTATGCACCATCCCAAACTGAACCAGAAGGCATTCTGAAGAGAGAACAGGCAGCTTAAGACCATGCAGGCTTCATACAAATACAAACAAAAACAGCAAATGAAAGTTTAGTTATGTTAAATTTATATTCCTCTTCAGGGTGTATTTTGCTAGGTGGAAGATGTGATCCTCACCAGAGATTCCACCATGTATGCACAGACAATGACATCAACAGAGTCTAAAGCTCCTGCCACCGGCCCACAGCGGCCCACCTGCTGCGTGATCTGAGGGAAGATTGCATACAGATTACTAACACTAGAAAAGGTAAGCTCCGGCACCTGTACAAGCACAGGGCATTTATTTCAACAAGTACAGGCAAAGATTGGGTTAGACTTTACCATGAGTTTGGCCCAGTCAGTGTAAGCAATGAAGTAATGCAGCTGACAGTCCAGAAATGTTTTGCTTTCCTAGGTGGGCACAAAAAAATGGGGTCAGTTCCTTGTGTTTTCTCCCTTCTTTACACTGACAGGTCATGAGGGATCAGTGGGTCCATCATACTGTGATGGAAATAGCCCTGAACGGGTTTTTTTCTTCAGAATTTGTCCTCAGTGTAGAAGGGCAGAATTTAAACTGACTGCGACAGGTAGTTTAGGGAAGACAGCTGATATTTACAGATAATAGATGATAATTATAACAGTGTCAGCCTTATCTCTTAAACTGAAGGCCAGTGTCGCTTATTTACTCAGGTAGGAAGCAAATGTGGTTTCTGCAGGGCTAGTTTGGGCTATTTTTTTAAACCTTCTTCTATGACACAGTGAAAGCAACCGTTTTTGTTTTTAAGGCTCCTAAGACAACTTTCACATGACAAAAGACGGCGCTTAGAAATAATCTTCAAGGCAACGAGTTGCTATGTCCACCCTAACCCATGTGGTTGTGGAACTAGTAAGAACATTGCTTCCACTACAAGCAGCACATCAATACTCACTGCACCTCCTCCCCCCCTGTTGCCAGTGGCTAAATAACTGACCGACCACATGGAGCACTTTTCTTCCAGCTCATGTGACTCGTGCCTCTACTCACATTCTTTACAATCCGAGTTGCATTTGTTTTGAGAAAGTCTTGTGCTGCTTGCACATTGCTCAGCACCTCCTCCACCGTTCCCTGAAAGAGCCAAAAAGGCAAGCATGAGAAAAAATAAATACATGAAAAATAAATTTAAAACAAATAAGAGGATGAGAATGAAAAAATAGAGAGAATGAGTTCTGCGTTTGACTGCTCAGGGCATACTCACATTGACTTTGTCTGTAGTGGTTTGAAGGCCCTTGAGGCTTGAATTCACATTTGTCTATGGGCAAAAGCAGTCGATTTCTCTTTTTAAATTCCGATAACCAACAAAAGAATAAAACAACTCCCAGAATAAGGAGATAAGGAGAGAAAGAAAGGAAGAACAGAACTTACCAGCTGTGGCTTGATATTTGTGTCTATGTCAGCCTGGATCATCCTGACAATATTAGCCTCATTTTTGAATTGTTGTTTAATATCAGGATCAGGCTACAAACAGGCCAGAGGTTGGTTTGGTTAGGACATAAATCAAAGTCACATTAGTTTGTAATAAAGTGTAAAAGATTCCACTCACTTGAGCATCAGCTAAACTATTGAGGTTATTTGCTGTTGTATTCAGATTGATGCTGGAAATGGCGTTCATCTGAGGGAGATAAGTAATAAGATTACTTTAACATGTACACACACAATCATCTAATGACAGTTAGTGATCCACACAAAAAAAGGCATACCTGCTGCATGATAGCAGTGAAATCAAATTTTTTAGCTTCAGTGGAGATATCTTGTAATTGGTTTTTAATGTCATCACTCAGAAAAGCGACCGAGGGCAGAGAGATATTTGTGTTCTCAAAGTCCTGTTGGACACTTCCTGTGTACTGCGGGTGACCAGGGAGAGAGAGAAAAAATGTATTTCATCATTTTGATCCAGTCAGCATAACAAAACAATCTGGTATGCTTAATTCACATAGGGCTGTCTTCATTTGTTTGAAAGGGTGGCAAGGAAGCTCACTTTTGACACGTTTAGCAGGTTGCCAAGGTCTATGATTTGGGACAAATTGAGTGCTGTCCACAGAGCCTGGTTTTCCTCACAGTTTCTGAAAAAAAAATTGCTAATCAGAATGAAAGTTTTAAAGAAGCACATTTGAATTCATTTTCCTAAACAGAGAGATATGTTTGGGGGACCGGGCTAAATGTGTAGTACTGCCAACGACACGTTATTTTGACTCTGTACACAACTACTGTGTTTAAATAAAACAGTCAATATGTGATTGAAGCGCCACAGGGTTTTAAAAATGATTTTCATGAATTACGCCCATTTAAAGTTTCCCATTTTGAGTCACGGTGCTATTACGACTGGTAATACCTCAGATTTTCTGGAGTAGGAGCTGAGTATTTTTAGAACAGCATCAATAACATTAGTGTCACTAACTCATTGTTTTAAGTGCACAGACTCTACTGTAACTCTGATATTATGACATTAGAAGGAAATTTACTGTATTTCAAAATTTTGCTTATTGTGCATTATTCATATATCCCAAAGTTTTTCTCAAGATCCACAGTTTGCAGTTTTTACTGACTCCAATCATTTCATAATGGTTTTTTTTTTTAGCTCTATTGCTTAAGCATTTTTTAAAAAACTACATGGAACATGTATATCTGGCATTACATACCTGTAGATATCAGAGATACTGATGTTCATTTTCATTCCTGAAGACAAAGTTATTTGCGGCAATGGAATCAAGCCAGAACTATCAACTAACTGTGAACAGAAGAGAAGAGCATACATATATATACATACACTGTACATGTATCTGCAGGTACATGTGTGAGTGTATATCGCTACCTTTAGCAGTTGTCCATTGTTCCAGGGTCGGCAGACCAGTGTGTAAACATTTTCACCCACCAAGAAAAGTATTATCACTACAATCATGAACAGCCAGGAGAAGAGGAAGCTGAAACCTGCACTCCTGCAAATACATCCAGGTCAGAGGTCAGAGAAGAACCAGGCCCCTCGGCATGAAACCAACATTCAAAGCCAGTACTCACATCATGAGGAAGATGCCTCCACAGTTCGCTGTGCAGGAGCGCTTCATAGGGTCTTCTTTTGGTTTCAGACCCAGAGGGCCCAGGACCAAACCCAGGACGTTGCACACCACAACCAGGAGGACCACACAGCATAGGGTCACACACACGCTCCATCTGAAGAAGTATGCACACATGATGACTGAGTCGTGGGTATTTCTGCCACTGATTACACAGCAAGTTTGCACTTCAGGGGTTCTTGCCTGATAAACTCGGCGTTGTTGATTTGTGGCAAGATATTCTTGATTTCAGTTTGTGTCGTGTTCAGTGTCCTAGACACATCCGTCAGCGCAGATACAGGGAAGTAATTTTTAAACTGACTGATTTGTGCTTGTATGCTGTCCAGCTGTTTGGTGCTGCCTAATAAAACACACAAGCTCAGTAATGCACACAAACACATGCAGTACACATATTTAAAAAATGAAGTTAGTTCAGAAAGTTTGTTACAACAGCCGCAGCATTTACTCACTTTGAACTATATTGTTGGTTTCATTGTTCACCGTCTGGGGGATGTTTTGGAAATACTCCTCCACCTGAGTTATCATGTAAATAGTTTAAATATATTGTTGCCTCCATTAAAAATGATGTGAATATTGAATTTGCCTTTCTTTCAGTGAAAAAGTCAATCTTCAAAATCCTCAAAACTACAGCCTTTGCATGTGCTTGCATGTGAAGATCTAGTGTCTGTATAGTGTCTGTAAGGCACCCTCTGGCTTCTTTTCCTTTTGTGCGCAATATATGAAACACTCAGCTGAGCAAATGCCCCAAATTCTTGTTTCTATTGGTCACGCAAATGTACATCACAGCACCCCAGCACTGCCCTTTGCTCAATGCAACAGCAAGTCTTTCATCGCATGGCGCAAACCATAGGAAATAATAGGCATAACAATGTATCTGAAGGCCCCTTTATCCTATTTCACTGTTTCAAGACTCCCTTGTGAGCCTTCAAAGACCAGACAATACCAGTGTGCCTGTGTGCTGGGAACACTGACATTTCTCATGAGAAAAACAGATGTGTTCTCTGAGGCTGTTCTGTCTGCAGATGTCACTCACCTTGTTGATTTGGGATGTGAGATCAGCTTGGTTGGCTTTATCCACTGCGGACTGAAACTTGCTCAAGCCGCGAGTCTAGAGAGAACAATGACAGACACAAACAACAAACCTTTTTTTTTTTATCAGCAACAACATGTCAGACCTCAAACTAACACAAGGTGGCAGCAAACTGCAGCAAAACCAACATTTGTGTCATGGAGCAGATGGACAGAGGACAGATCAGCTGTTCAGACAAAGTCATAAATGATCATGTGCCACATTGTCTCAGGCTGACATCAGACAGTGTTTGATTGCATAAAATGATTCTTCCTGGTTCTTCATTATAATATATTATAAAACCCACTAACAGGGCTGATTCTTTGTCTGTAGATAAGTCGAACCTGACTCATGTTTTCCTTGAATGACATTCAGAAGCTGTTTCTTTTTTTTGCCTTTGTCAATCAGAACCAATTCATCCATTCAGAAAGAAACAACAAAGCAGGAATGAGTCATCTTGTTAACACAAACTCTGTACTTACATCAATGGTGGTATCCACTGTTAGTGACTGTAGTACTTGGCTTAGTGTGTTACAGTTCTGGCATCTTGAATCGGATAAAGTCTGATTGATGCTGTTTTTCACAGCAGTGATATTGGCCTGGACGCGGTCTGCGCTGGACTGCAGCTGGACCAAAGACGAGTTCAACGTCTTCAGTTGACGGCTGGTGTTTTGAATCTCTGCTCGTATGAATCAAATACACAAATATTAGTCTCTATGTGTGTGTTTATACACTACATAAATATTCATCTAAGGCTGTTTATATGGGGGGGGGGGGGGGGGTCCCTGCTACCTTCCTTTGAATGTAAAAGCTATATAAGAAGCTAAAATTCATGGGAAATTCTCACATAAGCCAAGTCAATGAACAACAGGAACATTTGTTTACCCACCCTCTTTTTACAATCCTGCACTAAGCCTGCTCTCTGTTACTTTAAGAGTGGATGTGCTCTGTAAAGAAGTGTGTCAACAAATGATTCAGCTGCTTTTGCTAAAAAGAAATGCTGAAATTCCCATAGTGAAAAGGTGGATCCTTAAAAGAGAATATTCCGGTGTCTAGACTAATATACTAAAATTAAACGATTGTAAATTAATAAACAAACATATCTAGGTTCCTTATACTATTCAGAGCCTCCGTGTCTCTGAGCTGACATCCTAGAAATGTTTTTAATACAAAGAGTCTGATCAAATGAGCTGCTGAGAACCGGAATGTCCACAGCTTAGGTTTCAGCTTTATAGGATAACCCTTCACCACTGCTGCTTGTTGAAAGCCACAGGAGATTTTGATGTAGATGCTTTAGATAAAACAAAGAATGAGCTGACTGAGGAACACTCCAGACACTATTATATACTGTATACTGTGTCCCAAATATGATTATTTACTAGTTTTGAAGCTTTTTTAACCCAAACTGTCAGCAGACGCACATCATTAGAGTTCATATAAGGGTTAGAAAGCAGTATGATTGGGAAATCCACAGCTTTTAACCTATAATCTCTGAGTCTAAAAAGTGAAGTTAGTAAGGAAGTGCCTTGAGCCAGAATTCTAATGACCAGCAGGGGGCGATGTTTCTCGTTTCAAAAAGAAGTGAGATTGTGAGAAAACTTTCCAGATTCCTAATTCCTTGCAAAAATGTGAGAAGTCTTACATAATATTTGATATTTTTTTGTTCAACCAATTTAGAGTTAATAGGCCAGATTTTTTTTTAATTGTATGCAGGGTACGCTTTTGGGTGTGGCTCCCTCGCGACTGTCCAAGTTTCAAAATGTCAGCCTGTAAATCAGTATGTAACCAGAATTATTATATTTTTGTGTTATCTAATTAGTTTTTATTTTGATTTCCTTTTGAATTTTTGTTTTTCACTTTCTTTGGTGTCAGTTAGTTTCCAGGGCATCTTTCTCCTTTTTTATTAGTTTCGGTGTTAGCTTTAATCTTTTGAATTATTTCTCTATGAGGGGCATGTGTCAGGGTTAAGCTTTAGGAAAATCAGTACAAGTATTACAATAAAAACCTTTTAAAAGCTAGTTTCACAGCTAGTTTTAGTTTTTAGTTTAGTTTTGTTTCACTATAACAACCTTATATGTAACATAATTCTTTTAGCTAGTCAAAGCATTGCACTTGCACTGTTATTTCTGTACTTCTGTGTCTGTTTTTTTCTTAGCTAAAAAAAAGAAACTAAAAAAGCTAACTAAGTAAATAAAGCAAATGCAAAGGTTTAAGGGAAAACTAGATAAAAGGGATGCCAAGGTGAAAAGCATTTACAGTAAACTGTACACTGTGTTTTTTGGTGGGGGTGGCTTTGTTATTGCCAATCTCATGACAGGTATCTACATTTGAACTTTCATTAACACGCTGATGCAGGACTCAGCATGCAGATATGGCTCATACCTTGATCCAGAAGTTTAACGGAGCGCAACGCTCTGTGCAGGGTACCGTTGAATTTACTCTGGATCGCTGATCCCAACTGGATTCCGATGTCTAAGACAGAAAAACATGTTTTGAAATGGTTAAACATGTGACAAGGGTGGGAAATGTATTGCAGCAGTTTGGTTGTACAATAGTTGTTCCTCTGCTCCTTCATTGTTAGTTCCTTTTTCTTACCTTTCAGGTTTTTTTTAACCTCATCCACAGTTTTGTTGCTCTTGTCCACAACACTGTTAATTTGCTGGAAATGGAGTAAAAACGAACTATTTCAGACTGTGTACTTAAGATATGGTTCACAACACAACAAACAGAGATGACTGATTACATTGGCTGATCATACATAGCAGCTTTTGCAAGTGACGAACAACAAACAGCCCCATTTTCCATCCAACCTTTTCCCAGTCTCTTGTAACTTCAGATAAGTATATTGACAATGTGGAAAACGGAGTCGGTATTTAATCAGTGGTCTGACTTCAAAACTGAGGTCTGTTTGCATCTCACACAAAAGCTGCAGAGGGATTGCAGGAGAGCAGCACTTACTGTGAATAATCCGTAACAGGAACTAACAAAACAGTTTACGGTTAAGAATAAAGTTCAAGAGCAGTTAGTCAGCCGGTACCAATAAATGCTGTCACAATGCATTTCCACATTTCAGAAATGTTCTCTTGCCTCAGGCACATTGGTGAAGAAGGTGTTAATATTTTCAATAGTGTTTATCAGCTCCCCTGGACCCTTGTCCACGCTCACTTTGAAGGCTTCGTTACTTCTGAACATGCAGACATTCCCAGCTCTGCAAAACACATACAGACACAAACACAATTAAATTTATGTCACCAACGTATTGTTGATCTGAGCGATGCAGTGAGCCGTGTGCATTCAAGCTGTCTTCACTGCTAATTTCAGATAACACATCATCATTACGCTGGTCAAAACCTCCCAAGAGCAGTCTACACACACTCACAAGATAATGATGGTGGTGGCGAATGCACACCAGTAGAGTGTTTTCCTGCAGCGGTGAATGGAGGATGACTGCTCCTGGTACATCTTCCCACCGCAGTTGCCACAGCAGCGGCAGCAGGCCAGGAAGAATCCAACTATGGGCATGAGGACGATGTACAGGATCCCGATGGCAATACACACCAAGAAACCCACTTTGTGCACCAGGATCTGAACACGTAACATGCCCACACACATACAAACGATATGTATTAGCGTTAAGGTGTCACAAATATCAGTTTCAAAGCCAAGACGGCAGAACTGCAGCAGTTCTTTGTGGCCAGCTGTGACGTCAAATACCTGTGAGACATCAGTACACTGTGGATTTACTTTACTGTGGTGACAGTCCACAATCAAGTGGATCAAAGAGCTTTAGTACATTTAATGGACTGGAACAAAACACAAAGGGATTTTTTTTGAGACAGTCTCATATAACAGCCGTCAGAGCTCTAATGACGGAGTGGCCTTTTCTATTATTATTAGCACAAAGTTCCTGTTTACAGTAAAATATGTGGAAATCATGTACACTGCCTTACTTCTTTGATGGTTGCTTGATCTGGCGGCCCACGTTGGAACTCTTTGACTACCGTGACCACCAAATCTGGAAAGAAATTAAAGAGAAACATTTTTTTTTTTTTAGTACATGAGTGGCCGATACAAATCTATGCTGCTGGTTTCTGTCCTAGTCATCCACACAATTTGTACAAAGGCTAGAAGGACAATATGTCTTTCGCTCTGCACACACGTTTATTCTTTCTCATTGTAAAAGTGGAAACCTGACACCTTGCATCTTGCCGTGACCAGGAAACCAGTCTAGCTTTCAGAAAACATTAGATACCAAAAACAACAATACAAAACCTATCATTTAATGTCTGACAGGGACAACAGCAGGCACAGGTGACTGAGAAGACATGTCGATCAGGAGACCAGATAAATGTTAAATGTCCTTTAGTATGTTGAAATGAATTTGCATTTTATAAAACATTTGCCAATTGATAACCACTGGCTTAATCGCTTTTTCCTAAGTAAGAACCCTGTTCAGCATTTTATCCTTATCGTAACATTAGGCAAGGCAAGGCAAGGCAAGTTTATTTGTATAGCACAATTCAACAACAAGGTGATTCAAAGTGCTTTACAGAGACATTAGAAACAAGAACAAATAAAAAGCATGATTTAAAGTTTATTATTTTTTTATGAAACGCTGTTTGTTTAAGCCCTGGTGACCTCATGAGGATGGAAAAATCAGCGGACTCTTTATAAATGGTTAAAGTGGTCATTGTGCGAAATCTACTCAATAAACATATCTAATACTAATACTGATAATCGTCGCTTTTAAATTCAGTCTGAACTGGTGAAAGGCAGGCTTTCGTGTAAACGTGCCTTCTTTTCATAAATCAATACTACGTAGAAATTATTACACAGGTTTATGGAGCAATTGGACAGACAATAGATGTGACACACACACGTCTGAGCCAGGATACGGGACCTTACAAACAACAGAGCACCTAAAGGTTAAATATTCACTCTGCAAAATGCAAGAATGCCCATTAACTTCTTACTGATTAACCAATTCCATCATGTTTTTGTCTAGTTTCTTTGTAGCACGGAGCAGGAGTGCAGGGTAATAGTGTGTCACCTTTAACCAAACAGGGAAATTTTGCGACATGCAGAACATGAAAGCCAAAGGATTTTATTGTGATTTGAATATTTCCTGTCTGCTCTGTGCGTGTGTAGCTCGACATGTTGCTACATGAAGAAGTAAGGCAGTAAAGGTCGGTGGTGATACTGACCTGAAGAAAAGGCGTTTGGCTCAACTGTGTGGAGAAAGGATTGGACTATTGCTGACATAAAGCCTGTTTTTGAATTATTTTTGGCTGTATTGTGGTAGTGAGGCTGGGTAAAATTCTGTGGGGCCACATCTGCTTTACAGCTAGTTTGAGAAAGGACAGGCTGGGTCAGGCTGAGCCCGAGCAGCACCACTCCTACTACTCCGCACAAGTTCCTCATGTTCCCGTATAACCCCATGTTTGCAGGTGAAAGCAGTCGGAGAAGGCAGGTCCACAGAGAGCTCAACTCATGGCGCAAGCTCTTCCTTGAAGCATCTGAAAACAACACAATGAAACTGATAAAACCATGGTGCATCCGCACAAGGCAGAAAAATTAGAGACTGAAGAAGAGACGCATAAAGCCACAGACTGAGTCACACAGACATAGAGACAACAGAACAGTTTGTTACAGCCAGGAAATGGGAAAGCAAAAAAACACTGCTGGCATTTTGTAAAATGGGAAATCTGAATACAGCGCATGTAGGTCTCTGATAAGAACAGTGCCCTTTAGGATTCTGTGTTATTCTATACTTATCGAGAGACCCTCAATTGTGACCCAAAGGAGTGACCTTCATAATCACAGGAAAAGTTGGTAAAAATTAGATGAAGCCTGAATACTTTCATGGAATCGGTCCCTGCTATGTTTATAGTGTAAACACACAAATAGGTATGTGACTCATGTACCTGTATCCTTGCTGTTTAACCCTAAACCATGTTTGTCATTCATAGCAGGAGACAGTAAAAAGGAATAAGCGGAATAAAAACAATTTTCAATGCATGAAACTCACATGCAACACTTGAATATGACTGTAATGTTTGTGAAGGTGGAGCTCTTTTAAGCAAATTATATTATCGTGATAATACAAAGTTCTCATTTCCCGTTCTAAAATGCGTCACTTTTATCAGTCTGCTGATATTTGCCTTACATACTGACACTCAGCTGGGAAGAGTTTGAGCATGTCCTCCACGTCTAAACAGCAGCTGAGGTAAGAATGTGAACAAAGTGCGGTCAAAGTGAAGAGAGTAAAAATCATGAAGTAACAGAAGCGTAAAGTGAAGCCGAGTGTGAAAGCAGAAGACAAAGAGAGATCATTTGGATCTTGTCATTTGGAAAACATACCTTTCTTGGCTTGAGCGTTGAAGGACCGAGGAGCTGCTCTAGTCTCTGGTGAATTAGTAGGAGACTCTCCAATCCCACAAAAGAAATGTAATATGCTCAGTCTTGTTATCAAGTGGACTGTGTGCTGACTTGCAGAGAACTGCCACTGAGAAGAGAGGGAGGTAAAATTATAGACTGAAGGAGGGATAAAGGGAGGGTCGACGTGTGGTGTGTCAGGGGGAAGGAGGAGTCATAATAGGGGTAAACAAAATAGATTTTACTAATTTTGTTTCCTGTATTCTCAAATGCATGTAAGGGATGTCAGACTTGTTTGTTTTGGAAATGTTTTCTTAACATGTATAGTTGTAGTTAAATTTGTGGCGCCTAGACAGGCGAAAAACTAAAGAAACCAACAAAACAAAATTGTTTTCAAGAAAATGTGTTAAAATTAGGAAATTATTTATCACAGAAAGTCATCGTCGACCCAAGTTCACTCCCAAGTGAATCAGTTCACATCTGCAATATGAAACGCAAGGTGTGGCTTTAATGGAAGCAAGGGCAAAGCCCAAACATGTAGGGGAAGATGGAAAGGACATGCTTGGGATAAGAAAGAAAAATGACTAAAGCCTGCCAAAAGATTCTCCAAAATATTTCAACATCGAGCAAATTACTGACAGCAGCTGACAAATTACTTTCACTTTGGTCAAAAGTCAAGTCAAGACAGGACAATTTTTACACAGACTGAGCAACACTTGACAACAAACTATTTACAGTTGCACAAGAAGGAAGTCCCACTACACACGTGCATGGGTAGAATTCCCCACTGTGATCATACTGTTAACATTTTTGCATGGAAAGAATCAACAGCGTTTTCTAAAACATTTTGCAGGAAAAACATTTCCCTCTCTGTGTAACAAAGCGTAACCTTTCTGAGGTGGGTATTTCTTGTTTAGAAGGTGCATTCATGGAACGAAGAAAGGATTGTAAAATAGGAATGCATTTAATTTCCATAATGCAAACAGAATTCAAAGAGTTTCTGTCCAACGTCAACAATCATTTGCTGATTGCTTATAGGTGTTTTACTATAACCTAAAATTTTAGGTTTTCCGGTTTATAACCCTGTCAGGTAGCTTTAATACAAGGATGACATCAACACCTTGCAGTGCTTTGACTTGCTGATTGTCCTTAATAATTGTGTGCTCTTGAAATAACATCACAGGTCATGTAATTCTCAGTTAAACAAGAACTAAGAGGGCAGATTAACAACATAACAGTACTTTTCATCAATAAGGGCAGCATGTTCCATTTACCAGCAAGAATTCAGTGAATGATAAGGCAACACCAGTGACTCATCCTGTTTATTATGTCAGCGCTCATGATCCTTCTTCTCCTTTCAGCTTGTGAACATAGGGGTGATTTGGTGACTAAAGAAGTTTTTGTTAGTTCAGGATAAATTGCAACAAAACTGAATGTACTTTAAAAAATTAAATATGTAATCAACACTCTCTGTTTAACCTGTTTTACAGTATCTTAAGTTTATTTTCTGCCAGTTATCAATAACAAAGACATGCGCCGATCTTTACTTAATTGGTAACCTATGGGTAACTATGGCTACATATACATAAAAGCCACACAGACTTTGACAATTTCTGCCATCAGAAATCAAGAAATAGTGAAGAAGTTCTTTTAAAATGGGGGGGGAAAAAAACAAAGAGAGATGACTCACCTCAGGAAATGCAGCTTGGATAATCTGGCATTTATAAACTCAAAACAAGTGCTGCTGTGTCTTGTTCATATTAGTCTTCACACTGTCTCAGCAAGAAAACTCTTGTGCACCCATTCTGCTCGTCTGTACGTTAATTTTCTTTCCAGAGGCAAGTGATTTTAAAGAGTATGTATTACCACAGAGGTTTTACATATCCATAATCTGTGAATAAACAATAGTGGACCGCACCCACCTGCTGTTCAAATCTCATGTTTACCAAGGGCAGACAGTCAGGAGAAAGTAGGCAAGATGGTAGGTTTGAAGGAAACAACGATTTTAATTCTTCTTCTTTTTTTTTTAAATTTCAGACAGTGGATTAACTAAAGGGCAGCTATGTAAGATGAATAAGGATTATATTGAACTGTACATCATGCAAAGGAACTCTTCCAAAGCACAACAACAAAAACTGTAAATGAGGAAAATAAATCCTGCTTTGAGGAAGTTATTATTTGTTGTGGGTGATTCTCTAACATGCAATGCAGCAGGTATACAGCCAATAAAAAAACAAAACAAAACAGGAAGTTGTGAGAAAAAGTTGTTGAAGGTAAGTTATGAAGAGGTGATCAGTGAGCAGCAGTAAGGCTTTATGCCAAGAAACAGCTCTACAGACGTGATGTTTGCTTGAAAAATCTTTAATGGGGAAGTATAGAGAAACGTCAGAGGGAGTATTAGTGCATTAGTGGATGTAGAGAAAGAGCATGTAAAAGGGTGCCAACACAGGAACTGTGGTACTGCATGAGGAAGTCAAGAGTGGCAGAGAAGTATGTGGTGCACAACATGTACGAGGGCAGGGAGTTAGTGGTGAGGTGTATGGTAGGAGTGACAGACGGGCTCGAGGTGGGGCAAGGATTACATCTGGAATCAGCTCTGAGCCCCTTCTTGTTTGCGATGGTGATGGACAGGCTGACAGATGAGGTCAGGCAGGAGTCTCCAGAGGGTATGTAGTGAGAGTAGTAGTTCCTGAGAGAAGAGGAATGACTAAGAAACAAGATTGAACACATGGGTGTGAATTAGAAGGAGAAAGGTGTAACGACGAAGAAACGAGGAGCACAGGTAGTGAAAGCAGATGAGTTTAAATACCTGGGGTCACCCATCCAAAGCCATGGAGGGTTTGTGTTGACTTGTGAAAGGAGGATAGCAGCAAAAGTGACACTAACAAGACAGGAGGATGAGCTGGAGATGGAAAAGTTGAAGAAAATAAGATCAGGTCAAGTGGTTTAGAGACAAACAGAGGCAAGGCTGAGACAGAGGGATGGTGGATATTGGAAAAAAGTATGGTGACACGAGAGCTGCAACTGAGGGAAAAAAGGGGAAGACCACAGAGAACATTTATGGCGGATATGCAGAGCTGGTGTGACAGACGGGTTTAAGGGACACGGTGAGATGAGATGGCTGCAGATGATTTGCTGTGGGTGCGGTCACCTATGTGTGACAAAACGCCAAAGAGCTTCCTCTATCACCAGCAATAAAGACAACCACATTTTTCCGTGAAAATTCATCTTTATTGATACCATACATGAATTATCAATGACAGAAACCTGGCAAAAAAATATAGATATAAAACCACCCCCATGATGAGGTGCTACAGGAGCCAGCTATGGGTGCATTGCCATTTCATCTCTGTCTCATACACCCTTATATTTCCCAAACAGAAAACACAGGGTGTTGATAAGTTGCTCCTAGATTCAATTCTGTGTCTGCCTGCTGAACTGAAACACCACAAAAGTAGACTAGGGGTGCTGGAGACAATGAATAAGGATTTCAACACAATAGCCTGCAGCCTAGTGTAGATTTACAGATGGCTTTTCAGCCAAAAACGATGGAGGAATTTCTGGCAGGCTGCGCACTCATGTGCTCTGTGAGACCCCTGCTGGACAGTCTACAAATTACCATGCAACAGCTGTTAGCCGGCATCTGGGTGATGCTGTCAGGCAACTTTTTCCCTATTTCTCTGCAAACCCTGACACCACAGCTTTAAGACCAACTTCCCCAAGGGTAAGATCCAATGTCAGGTCAACCTTCCTTTTTTGTTAAACTCATCTCTCAGATATTAACATTTATCTGAAAAACAGACATCAAATAGCCTAAAAACAAGACCATAAGTATTATAATTAAAAGGTTTTGGTCAATTCTATTAAATTTCAATAAAGGTCGCACCATTGTGGCACATTTCCAGCATCTAAGGAACTTGAGGCATACAACTGGATGACTTTGAGGTCAACACTTTCTGTCACCGTTGCCATTTACTGGTTTTCAAATACACCTGACGCTTCCACACCCTCGATGGCATTTAAATTCCTCCTCGATAATACTGAGCCAACAGAACAATGTGCAAACTGCATCTCCGTAAGAAACACAACAGAATGACCTCCGTTGGCATTAACTGACTCAGCAGCCCCACAAATTCCTCCATATATCATCATGAATATTGTACAGGTGGGTTCAACCTAAACAGAACATCAGTACATAGAAAAATAAATACAGTTTCCTAAAATGCGGGCAAAAATTGTTTTTTAAGTCAGTGATTGTACCATTAAAAATCACGTTTTAAAAAAAAAAAAAACAAACTTAAGAGGTTTTTCATCTCTTTACATTAGATTGAGTATCTCATAGTTCTAGGGAGGAATACATAGAATAACTTTTACAGAAATTACTACCTAAAAATATACAAGCACAGACACAAACATGAGGAGTAAAGCCAACAAATGATTCATTATATAACATAAAACAGCGCCGTTTAAACAGTATAAGAATCTTTACATGTAGCTCCTTGGTCTGCAGCTTTCTTAATTGTACTTAAAAACATTTCTGGGAAGCTTAAGTTAATACAAAAGTCTTATTTTTTATTTTACAACCCCATCAAAAGTTGTTTTTAAAATATTTGAGTAGCAAATTTGATTTCTATCATTATATTCTTTGAATAGAGGACCCTCACCCCAATATAGAGATCTGAAGACAAAGCAAACAGTTCTGCGATGATAAGACAACAGATGTGAACCAGGTGCTCGATGGAAATTTACCTGGGGAAACTGGTTTCCAGTGTGCTACTCTGAACTCGCATCAGATAGTTAAGCACTGGCCCTGTTGTCTCCAGCCTGTTTAGCACTGAAGCCAATGGGCCAGATGACAGCTGGATGTCTGAGACACATGGATGACATATCAAGGATAGACTTACATGAAAGTTATTTACCATCACAATAAGAATGATCTAACAGCAATATTTCTACATTAATATACTGCAGGTTTCAGATGTTTACAGTTCTTACATTAGCAATAATAGAAAAGGAAAAAAAATACACCGTCAATTCATAAGAAAAATAGATTGCCGTTAATAGTGGAAAACAGTGCAAAGAATATTCTGGGGTGTTTTTTGTTGGCTTGCTTGTCTGTTTATTTTTAGAAATTGTTTACAAAAAAATTGAAAAACAAAACAAAATCAAAACAAGTCTAAAACATAGAAAATAAAAACACACTTCTGTTAGCGCCTGGTGCTCTGGTCCAGACACGCTGCATACCACCTTTCTCCAGTACCTCAACGTTTTATGCTGAAGGTGTAAGGTAACCGTGTTAGTGTGTGCGCACTGCTGTGAGTGTGTGCGTGTTTGCATGTGTGTGTGTATGTGTATGGGTGTGTGTCTGTCAGTGTTTGTGTGTGTTTAAGATTTAGCGTAGTGGTTCTCAACTCCGGTCCTCAAGCTCCGGCACTGTACAGGTTTTTGTTCCAACCAGGTCCTACAAAAACAAATAATTGAGTTTTTAAAAACCGAACGTTGAATTTTGATACTAAGAGTGCACACAGTTTTCTGCAGCCTGCAAAAACATGTCAAATAAAAGCTAAGCATTCCTTCCCTGTGACATGAGCACAACAGAAACAGTGACGTGCGAGGCTGACGGGAACGCACGCCTGAGAGACCCGAGGTTGGAACAAGAACCCGCTGACATGGGCGCCGCTGCGAGCACTCGGACAACCGGACACGCCAACTCTGGCTCAAACATTGTGGTGAGCGATGATTGCGGGACGAGGGAGGTGGGGGGGTAAACACACATACACGCACACTGCCAGCCCGCCAGACTCACCACACCACTAAGAGGACTGGTTGTAGCCGGGCAGACTAGGGCCAAGGCTGAGCACCAATGATCATGTGAGGGAGGTAGAGTGGCTGAACTGGCCTTTGTGTGACGGCAATAAGCTCGATTGGTCAATCTATTTCACCACCCACTCTCCTTTTATCATGAAAGAACACAAATAAAAATTAACTCAACATAAGCGCTCGAAGCCGCCCTCCCTGACCCCTCTTGCTAGCATGTTGGCTCAGGTGGATCCCAGTAAGTTTTTTGGGGGGGGGAGAAAAAAAAAATACAAAAACAAAACGAGTTGGGACCCCCCTCGTCTACTGGGACGACTGGGAGTTGTCATTCTTGCTCTCCTGACTGGAGGGTGCCTTGTTGTTCCAGGGCGAGTGTGCCCCCAGTGCAGGTGAGCTGTTGAAACTGTCCTCATCCTCCAGGCCATTCGCCCCATCGTACTGCGTGTTCTCCAGCCGCGTGATCAGACGCTCGTCCTCGTCACCAAACTCCCCTCCCATCAGAGTGGGCTCGCCCACCATCATCACATCCTAAAGGGGACAGCAAGGGCCGGTACAAATTATCCCCATAATACAGGGGGGTGCGCGGAATGACTGCACGCATGGGTCACTAACCCTGAACTCAACTCTGTAGTTGTTCATTTCGTTTTGGTTTTTGCTTTAGGTGCAATCTGACTGGGCTCAATTCCAGCATTACATTTATTTGTTTTATGAACGTCATTATACTGGAAATCAAGGGAACCCAAGTATTAAAAGCTTTTCATTTTAGTGTCCTCTTATTCTGAACCAAATCACAACTGGACAATGTGTGTTCAGGTCATCTACTCAGACATTTAAGTAGTCCATGTGGCCCTGACTCCCTGTCCCGAGAACCAGGGTCGAGAAGCCTTTCCTACTGGCCAGAAGTGGGCATCCCTGATCCTTGAGTGCTGCATCACGGGGGTTTTCATTCCACCTCGGGTCTCGTTCGCTCAGTCAAACAAGCAGTGCTGTGTGAAATCACGTGCTCTGATAGACTCAGTGGTAACTCTAAGACCGGGATAACACGGCAGATTTAGAGTGAAAGCCTAACTATCCCACTGGAAATCAGAGCAAGGTTAACCCTACCCCACAGACCCAAAATATATTAAGCAGAGACGGAGGTCAGTTGTACCTCCTCTATATGATAGACCGTTTAACCTGTGGCCCTAGAGGACCAGGGACTGCCCATCACTGGATCACATGAGGGGGTCTAAAACCTAAATCTATCCTCTGTAGAATTACAAAAAACAAAACCACACACACACGCACACACACACACCCCCACACACACACACACAAAAACCTAATCCCACCAAACTCCGAGTCCAAATGCCTCCCTGACCTACCTCCACCCAAACCTGGTACTACAACTAAACATGCTAGCAACCCCAGCTCCCACCCAATATACGCATACAAAGAATTTTCTGACCCCTCTGCCCTTCTTTCCAACCCTTACACCCTTTTTTTCCCCCCCATGCCTTGCTCAGCTGAAGTTTGGAGGTGCAGACAGAAGTCAAGTAGATGTAATGCTTACAGGTACCTGGCTGGAGAGTGAAAAGCTGTTGGCTGGACTCTTCTTTTTACTGTTGCTGTTGTTATTGCTGCCTCCGCCAGAGCTCACGGTGCTCCCGCCGGACACCTTCCTTTTCCGCCGCTTGTTTGGAGCTTGTCTGGCAGGCTCAGCTACAAGCACAGAAAGACATGTTTCACATAAATCTCTATAAATCACTAGTTTCTAGGTCATTTACAGATAAGAAACTATCACGCAGCAGCTGCTGGATTTTAGTATGGGTGCTTCAAAGCTTAAATTGAAAGGGTAACTATCATAAATGCCACTGGCTATTTCAAACGCGTTACCTGGAGGCGCTACCATTCTTTGCCACTTTTGGAAGAGGCAGGTCTTCAGGCAGTCTCTGGGGCTCAAACTATAGGTTTTATGCCTAGACATCAATTCTTGCATGGGTTCCAATATCACACATAGCTTAAGGGAAGACGAGAGAGGCCAAAGTTGAATGATAGATGTTAGATTGTTCCAAACACAGATAATTCACCAATATGTTACCAAAAAAAAGAAGAAAAAAAAAAAAAGAACAAGATCAAGAAGGAAATTTGCTTACACGGAGGTAGTTGAGCGTGGAGTTGGACAGCCCACATCTGGTGATATTTTTAGCCAGCTGATCAAGCATCTGGGGATCCTGGAGGATAGGGGGAAAAAAACAAACAAGTAATGACCAATTGCACGCACGGTACGTGAATCTGAGTATTAAAGAGGGGCTTGTTTACACGGCAACTCACATGCATAGCCAAAATGCTCCTCGGTAGGACCTCTCTGTGTTGTCTGATGCTGAAGTGCCACGTCTTGATCCTCATCATGTCGTCAAACATAAACTCTAGGTACAGGCGGCCCTCAACACAAATCTAAATCAAACAGCAGAGATCATGGGTTACCATCTCAACAAAAGGTTCAGAGACAATTGTGCGTCTATTATCCACACTGGCATTACCTGTGTAAACATAGGTTTGCCGTTCTGGGTCACCATGGTGCACTGGTCACAATCGAGAGACACAAAGTTACTATGGAACGACTCCTTTGGATGCTTCAAAACATAGAAGAGCTCAGTGGCGCCCCCCTCAAAGATACTTCTGAAGTACCGGGGAATCAACGTTCTGCCGATGGCTGCAGACAAAATGTGCCAAAGTTAAAAGCTTAAAGCTGACAGGACATTAAAAAAAAAAAAAAAAAAAGCCGTCATCTGATTTATAAAAACCTTATAATACGGTACAACCCCAACAGACCACTCTTCTCTTAGACAGCAGGACATTTAAAAGTAGCATGGGAGGCAGAGCCTTCAGCTTTCAGGCCCCTCTCCTGTGGAACCAGCTCCCAGTTTGGATTCAGGAGACACCCTCTACTTTTAAGATTAGGCTTAAAACCTTACTTTTTGATAAAGCTTATATTTGGGGCTGGATCAGGTGATCCTCAATCCTATTTAGTTATGCTCCAATAGCTCTGGGCTGCTGGGGCCTTGCCATAATGCAGCAAGTGTTTCCTCTTCACTTACTTCTTTTCACTCTGATTATAAACCACTCTGCATTTAATCATTAGTTATTATTAATCTCTGGTTCTTTTCTACCAGAACCAGAGATTCCCACTGTTGCCAAGTGCTTGCTCATAAGCAGGTCACCTGATTGTTGGGGTTTTCTCTTTATTATTGTAGGGTGTTAAAATAAAACATATTCAATGACAAGCAGCTATCATTTCTTTGAAAACATATTTCTTACTGTATCGTTTTGGACCATCTTCCAGACAGAAAGTGATCGTGAGCATAGCATCATCTTCAAAAAACTCTGTGGTGAAGGCATCCCACCAGAGATTGTCACAGTCCTATGAGCAGAAGAAGAAACATTTTTCAGTTTTTGATTCCTCAAAATGTGCAGTGAGTTATGTTAAAATAGGTCATGTTCAAAAGGAAGAACAGATGCCATTTGAAAAAAACAAGAACTAGAAATTCATATACCTGCACCTCTCCTATAACCTTTCTACTCCTCAGGACAACAGAATGAAACGCACGCAAAAAGCCCTGCGATTGGCGACCTGTCCATGGTGTACCTGAATCTCACCCTGTGACACCTCAGATGATAGTCATTCAGCAGCTTTAAGCATTTTCTTAAAGATAAATGTTAAAGTGTGTTTTCCTGGATAAGCAACCAAACCCAACAATTCACTTTCCTGAAAGTAAAACTCAATTCCAGTAGTTCTTCCAGCTGTAGCATTTCCTGTAGTGTGCAAACAGCCTCACAACGTAACAACACATAATGGCTACTCTTTTGCCCGTTTAGGCATAGAAACAGTTGGTACTCCAATTATGTTTTAGCCAGGTTTATCAGATAATCCTATTAGAGTCTGGATGTAACTCAAGTCTGAGTTCTGACTTAATTTTCTCGCATAATCCCTAACATGGTTACCTACACATCAACAGCTGTTGGGAGGGAAATCTAAAAATAGGGTTTACAGGATCTGCAAAATGTAGTTCTACGAGGACTTTATTACATTTCCTGCTTGGAAATAAAAGACAGGCTCTGTGTTTTTGTGAAACAGTTTGTGTTGGGTTGCTACTACACTGTGTGAAATACAAAACGATTCTCACCTCTGTCCAGTTCTGTAATCTTTTGTTCAGCTCATATATCCGGTAGTCTGTCTGGTTCCCATACGGTGTGGGTCTCCTGAAACAGAAAATGGGGATATTCAACACCCTGCAGTGGGGGCTGCTTCAGTGCACTTACACCCGTAGTGCAAACAAAAGCAATAATCCAAGAGCAGCTTCAAACTAAATGCAGCATAAATTTTTGAACAGTATATGCTATATAAAGGACTTCTGACCTAAAACAGGATCAAATGGCGTTAATTATTTAAGCATCAATGTGCTCACCCCATTCCAGGCTCCATGTATGAGGGGGGATACATGGGTGTAGGCCTAGGACAAAAAAAAAAAAAAAAAAAAAAGATATTGATAATCTCCACCAAGCATGTATGCCTTTAATAACATTCTGCAAATAGATTGCATTTCATAACCTCTCCATATTATTAAAATTAAATAAATAAATGTAAAAACAGACGTCTTATATTCTTAAGTAAACATCAAGAAAACTGATTTTATAATAAAAACAAGAAGCCTGCAAGAAGTCAAAAGATAAGACATCAAGAGGGTAACAAATGGCATAATTTACTGGCTGAATGAATTCACAAATTTCCCTTGAGAGCTCAGCTCAGACCTACCCCACATCTCTGTCCAGCATAGCGCCTGGGTGGAAGGGGGGAAAGCTGCCGCCGTTGGGGGGCTCCTTAGGAGAGTACAGCTTGAATGACTTTGACGAACAGCCTGCACACAACCCCGGAGCAGAGGAGGAGGAGGGGGGGGGAGGGGGGGCAGAGAATTAAAGGAGATTTAGATTACTTTGGATTTAGCTCATTCAAATCGCAGCAACATCTCAGTAATCTAATGTTGGATGATTTTGTTCAGACTTGTTCAAATAAAAGCCCACTGCCATAACAATTTCCTGCTGCTCTCATCATCTAATGCACCTTCAATCTGCTAAATGGACAAGAAAACAAATGATTGTTTTGGGGAGGGGGGGTATATTTATTAACCTGTAGACATCTGAAAACACAAACTGCAAAATGAGTGGAAACCAGATCCACTGGCATATTTTTTGTATTTTTGTGGCACCTGTACCATTACTGGTGACCCTCCTCTCAACATACAGCCCTATGTGAACCTAAAACCATGCCTTTCTACACTGTGTGCTGGACTCCCCCCCTCTTGCTGCCTCTTCTATACCCATCCCCCCCCCCCCCCCCCCCCCCCCCATCCCTACACTGGCTGTTGTTAACCCCTGTCTGCCCAGATAACACAGTCATGCTCAAACAATCTGGCAGTGCTGAGAAAACATCTACTCAAGAAGGCTCCACACAAACAGCTGCTTCAAGTTTTAGGGTCTCAAAAGATATTTTATACCCAGGTTGTAGGAAAACAACCCCTAGAAATCTGAGTCAGACCGGCCAGTCACAGCAACCCTCCAGTTCCCCTACCCTTTGAAGCAGACACAGAAGTGGGGCACCAACATGAGGAATTTAAAGTATGTTTTGATAGGCAGGTATTAGCAACATTTAAATAACAGCAAAACCCATTTGTATCCAGTTGTTTAACAATGCCTACACTGCCTGTAAATGTGGTATTCCCAACAGGCACCTGCATAATGTTAATTTGACCTACAATTTATGCACAACGGTTGGTCACTGTCTGCTTGACATAGGAAAGAGGGGGCTGTACTTAATTAAAACCAGCAGGGGGAGAAACGTCGACTCCCAGCGCCATGCATGCTAATGCAAACCAAAACCATAGAGGGGTGTAAATGTAAGATTTTTGCCACTTTCTGTGAACTGATCGAGTTATCTACATGTGCACCAATTCTCAAATGGTGATTGTTAGGTTCAAACAGAGAGAGAAAAACATTAATTGTCCTCCTTCACCACACACTACTACAACTCCTCCTCCATTTACTTTCACCCTTTTCTTCCTTCTTTCTGTATACTCTCAAGAGTCATGGTAGGTCATCTTCTCCTCCCTATTAGTATGAGGCTGATCTTGCTCAAGGCCACCCAACAATGGTTCCCTACACATTACCTCTGACCTATACACCCACCCCCAGCAAGTCTAGCCATTAGTCCCAGACTGCATTCAGGCCCATATGATAAGCCTTTGTTCATTTTGATGCTGATCCCACAGCTTTGTGCAAAACATAATGTCCAGTGTAACAAATCACATCTCTATTGTGAAAAAACAAAAAAAACAACCTTTCTTCAATCACAACCCTTAATGTGAAAACAGAAACAGCTACAATGAAGCTACAATCAAATTATGCAAAGATATTTTAAAACAAAGGCCCTGAGGAAAAAAAAATGTTGACACATGGGGGATTCTCACCTCTAACATAAATACACACACAAATATGAGGTTCAATCAGCAGTACTAACCCATCTAAAAAAAAACAACCCTGCAGATCATTAGATCCTTATGCATGTAAACAACTACTAACACGAAAAGACAGGCTCAGAGGCACCTGAGGTTAAAGGATGTCACGTACTGACAAATGACTACAGTCCTTAAGCATCCTTGAACAGAGTAAACTTTAACAAGGTGAGAGATCACGATGCATATTTCACTACGCTAACAAAAGGTTAACTTAACTGGACTTTGATGCAGTTCAGTCCGCCCAAACTGCTTAATGCAAACAATAGAACTGCATCCAGAGGATGGCCATCAGCCAATAAAACATCCAAAGCTATGTGCAAGACTCCTAACGTATTTGCACAGCTCTCTGGTGTCACCTCATTGCTCCGTGTATTCACATGCATGAGCAGTATACCTGTAAAAATGCGCGAGCATCCACTTTAACAGCACGGGCCAGGCGTAAACTGAACCACAGGGCCGCGTTCATTAACATTAACCGTTTGCAGAAAACGGATGCCATTGCTAAGCTATTAACCCACTTGCTAAATATCACCGCCCTCCGCTCCCTATCCCCCCGTGTCTGTTTACGATCAATTTCAGCGGATATTGTGAACCTGTGATGCTGCTAACCTGGTATAGCAGTTCGATTGAGTTACCTGCAGAGAAACGTCCACCTAAACGCGGTGCTGCTCAACACCTCGGGTCGGTGTTTCTAGCCAGCTAGCCTTGCTGCTAGCCGGAGCGGCTGGATGGTGAATTCTCCGCCGCTGATAATGTACTCTTGTGGTCCTAAACCAAACAGCTGACGACGGGAACTGAAACACTCCCGCTACTTCCCCGCTTCTGGTGAATTTGCAATTCCTGCTTATATGTTTTAAATGTCATTTGTCTGGAGGACTGTGTTCTACTACTACCGGACCCTTTGTTCCTGCCAGCCGAGACACGAACAAACAAAGGCCCCGCCTTCCTCCAGGCTCCTCCGCCCATCCCTACACACAGACCGGGACAAAAATCTCAGGCCCCAGTCAAGACAAATTGGGGCCCCCAATTTGTCCCATCAGTAGACCAGTGGCCCCCAGTGTAGTACAAGGTGGGTCCCCATTGCGAGGAACAACCGTCTCACTTAATCTTATTCCACAGTCTGACAGCATTGTGGGCCATGCCGTTTCTGTGCCAGCCCTGCGCTGAAGTATAGTGGGTATGAATAATATTTGGGTCAGCAGAGTTTAGGAGGGTAAGGTAGCTTTTTTTTCTTCTTTCATTGATGCAATCAAATATCCATCTGCACTTTGCCTACTGTATTTATTACAAGTCATAAAGTGTCATAGTCTATAATAGCATTGTAATAAGATGCCACACAAGTGAAATACACTGAAACATGTAGCTCACTTGCAAGTCTATCTTTTTGTCCAAGTATTACATGTGACATATCTCAGATATTTAACTATCTTGCACTTCACTTTGTTAAAATTGTGTGTGAACAGGCTGATTTTTAAAACACACCACATTGCTCCCTAACTGCAGTGCTAGATAATTAAATATCTTAATACTTGACCAAGTAACCACGTGTTGCAAAAAGAAAAAAAAATGCATCATTATGTCTGCACTTTTTTTTCCCCCCTCATTCAAGCATTTTTAATCTAAAAAGTTACATAGACTTCATTACTGCTCAGTAAAAGCTGAATCTCAGATTTCATGATCAGATATGGCTGCAATAAAATATGTCTTTTTCCTACTTTAACTGTGGATCAAAGTGACAGGATTATGTCCCGTGAAACTGCAGTGTCTGAGATGATTTCTTCTCAACTTCCCACGCAGAGTGTCCGACCATTTATGAAAGCTCTGTGTGAGGGCACTGAAACAGTCAATCAGTCATAATGATCACTCATGAAGAATGAGTAGTCCTTTTAGAATATGCTGTAAAAGTAACACTGTGTTAGCAGTGCTGGACCCATTTAAACTAGTGGTCATCCAAGTCCTGCACAATCTTAAAACCCCTTAACCTTTATTCTTTTCATGGAGTGTGAATCAAACATCCTATTTATACCATTAAATCAGTTATGACTTGCTACCGACATAGCGCTTTTAATTGTAGCTTTGTAAAGGCCTATTAAAAGTGATTGACGCGGCTGATGACTCAAATCTTTTCAACCACAGCTCTGTGCCCGTCATAGCCTCAGTTCGCGTAGGCTAATCTGCAGCCTCACTTTTAATCAATAACCACTCTAATGTTTACAAGCAATATATTTGAGGCCTAGAGAACCATTTGTGGTCTCAAAGTGCATTTTATGCTCATTTGTTGAGGCTTTCACTTGAGCTGCCAGTCAGTTAGAATTTCTATAAGCCGGGAGTGCAGCCTAGGGAAGTGAAGCTATGCTTTTTGAGATGTACAGTAAACACATCTGACCCACACCAGCGTCTCTCAGCGCACAAACCCTATGTTATATATAGAGCAGAGATATGTAAAACTGTATGCAAAAAAAAAAAAAAAAAAAAGCAGGCACTGCTGTACGCAGTTTTCAGAGAAGGATGCACCACCTGTGGTCTAATCTGTTAGTGATAACACAAGCCCAACTTTGAGATCGCTTGTTGAACAAAACCAAAGCTGGCTGGTGTATCAACTCCTTGTGCAAGTCAGTTTTGATGGACTTGCACAGAGGTGTGAAAGGACAGCATCTCCCTCTGCTGGCAAATGCTGATAAAAGAAAAAAAAATTTATCTCATGCTTCAAAGTAGAATGAATTTACTGTCCTGGAGTTTACAGTAATATTTGATTTTGGCCATAACAACAAATTTGTACATGCTCCGCTGTAGTTGTATATTAAATTCTATTATCAACAATATACATATGCACAAAATCCATTAGTGTGGATTTCATGGCAATATGCATTACCACATGCA
Organism: Aulonocara sp. 'chitande type north' Nkhata Bay; assembly: GCF_057382095.1. Lineage (NCBI taxonomy): Eukaryota > Metazoa > Chordata > Actinopteri > Cichliformes > Cichlidae > Aulonocara > Aulonocara sp. 'chitande type north' Nkhata Bay. The sequence goes on from NC_141356.1 coordinate 27,458,015, forward strand.
TTACTCTGAACTGAATCCTCTTTAATCTGTATTCGGTAAGAGTCACATTTAGCACATAGTCACCTGGCAGGCAGTGATAACATTAAAGGCACCATAGCGCAGGAACTAAGTCCTATTTTGGTCTCAGAAAAGGAGGTTTTGAACGGCACAGGTATTCGTGTACAAACACCGATATATCGTCTTTTTTTTATATCTATCTATCTATCTATACACACGCACACGCACACACAGAGAGAGAGTTGGGCCGACTTGCATTCAGTCTGCTTTGTCTTGCTCGACTTCTGTGCTTTGTTTCATTGTTGCAAAAAAAGGTTTTTCCATTTTTATTTATTCATTGGTTATTTAAACTCTGGCTTGCTTAGGCAAATAATATACTAGGAAAAACTGATATTGATAAACAAAGTAGGTCATCACACACTAGCCACATGTAATTATGCCTCGAAAACATTTTCCAGGCCCTTCAAATGCATTACGACTTTGACCAAGCGTGTGACAAAAGAGCTTTTAGCAGCACTGAGGAAATCTGAAGAAAGCTGGTGAAGAAGAGGATGTTCCAATTCCTGTTGCTGCTTTTTTAGACACCGCAGTGGAAGTATAAGCCTGTCTGGGAAACTGTTGTGACACCTGACTGGAAGTGATAGCAACAAGGCAGGAGACTGTCCTAACACAGGCGTCACCCAGAGGATGCTGCTGTGGTTTACCGAGAGGAAGTTAACAGTGTGTGTTCAAGACATGGCAAAGGATAACGACAGAGAGAAAAACCTCATGTCTGTGTGAAGGTCTGTGTCGTGAACAGTAGCAACAACACAGATCTCGGACCTGCAGCCAGACTGAATTAACAAATTCCTTGGAAAGAGTTAAAATTTTAGGTTTTAAAATGAATTTCACAGTCTCCCTGCTGAAATGAAATTCGTGGGGGTGGTAAGTTCTCCAGATAAAATTTTAGCTGTTTAAACTTAAGAACTAAGACAGACTACGATATTATTTAGAGACTAAGCATGGAAATCCCCAAAAGGGTATAAAGACACAGCATTTAATTGTAATGAAATATGTAAACTTAAAGCGATGCACAACATCACTTACTCTCTTACCCAAAATTAGAAGCAGAAGAAACAACTTACAGCAAAACTCCCTTCAATAATGTCAGTGTTTCAATATTAGTCTTGATTTGCATAAAACTGATCAAATATAAGGCTTGCCATTCAGCACTCTAACCCATCTTGACACCAACTTTACTTTGCACAGGTTGAATAATTCATGATACATTTAATAAAAAGGGGGAGAAAAAACAAATCTGGTTGGATTAATAAACCATTCCTGGTGTTGAGTCCACATAGGCGGCACAAAGATATAGTTTTCAGCTCTCCTTATACTTTGTTTTTACAGCAGTCTGCTGTCGTCTTCACTAGCTTGTACATGTTTTACAATTACAGGTGTGCTTCAATAGAAAAATAATTTCCTCCCCATTTCGATGTCTCCCTATCCTCCCCCTGTTTTCAGCTGGGTGGCACATGCCAGCTTTCTCTTGCCATCCTGTCAGCCTGCAGCAGATGTGACATCACTACAGCTCATCTCCACTCTGCCTGCCCCCCCCAACAAAAAAAAAAAAATTCTCCGACTCCCCCAGCATCTCTGTCTGTCTCCCACGCATTCCTTCTTTCTCTCTGCCTCTGCACACACAGCCATTTTGATCTAGCAAACAAGATCTGAGAGCCTCAGTAGAATAGAGAGAGGCGGGGAAAGGAGAAGAAGCAAGAGAATTGAGGAGAAAAAGAAAGCGAGGCAGGCTTTTCAGTTCAGTGAGATAAAGCTGAAGGAGTCACGTTGTTGTGTAACAGTAATCACACAAAAAAAAAATCCTAGCTGTTTGGCTGCCATCTTGGCTCTGCTTTAAGTCACTTTTCTTTAATCAGGAACCACGTGACTTTCTGCATGAGGTAACGCCACTTTTACTGCAAAAGGCAGTAGGCGAGGGATGAAGGAGTGACTGAAAGGGAGAGGAAGAGAGGGTGAAAGAGGGAAAGGAAGAGGGGCGAGAGAGTGAGATGAGGAAGGCAGAAATGGGAGGGAGGGGTTAGAGTGGGATGGGTGAGAGACGGAGAGAGTGGTGAGCAAAGGGGAGCGCATGCTTGAGTGGGTGCATGCGAGAATGGGGGGGGGGTATCTTCAGCTCACAAGCAATCTATTTTTACCATTTAGCCTGAACAAAGGATGTGATTGGCTCCACTGTGTTAGGACGAATCTCCTTCACGCAAGGAACAAAGCCTTAAAAAGGTTAATTCACAGCAAAGTCACAACAACAGCAGGATGTCACAGGGTTGTCACCGAGCTAGACAGCCATGAGAATGCCGTTCTTTATTCTGGCTTATAAACAGCAAGTATGCCTAGTGAAAAAACAAAACACATCTGTGCAATTCTGACCGAATAAATGTGAAAATGATGTTAGAACTATAGACAACTTGTTTTTACAATGTAGATTCATGCAGGAATGATGGGGAAGATCTCCCATTCAGGAACATACAAGAATGTAAACAAACCAGCCTTCAAATATAATGATTTACAGCATGCAGACACAGGGAGGGAGACAGAGAGAGAGAGAGAGAGAGAAACAGCAAACCAGCTTGGATCAACATGACTCTGGTTATTTGTGAGACCTACCAGCCTAAACTTGTCCTAGCAGGCTCCTCGTGATGGTGCACAAACGAGCGAGTGTACTTGCATCCTGCACTGCAAATTTTTCCAAGCACGCATGTGTAAGCCTATGTAAGTCTGTGACTGTTTAAGCGGTGGTACACGGCATGCACATGGCAGATCACTCTGGTGGACCGTGTTCTCCGTACATCCTTCAAAAACATGTGGATGTCATTAAAAGTTTCTGCTCCACAGTACGGTCTGTTAACAGGGGGAACGAAGGAGGCAGAGTCACTGAAATGCTACAGGAGGGAGAAAAGAACCTAGATAGTACAGAAACAAAAACATCTGAGAGAAGGACATCAAGCAGAGGCCCTAATATTACTCCATTTGATAGCTGATTGCCCATGAATCAGAGCAGCCCCATTAAAATGATACTGACACCCTAATTCAATCTGCCCTCTCCAAAATCCCCCGAGCAGATGCTACGATTCAATTTCTATCTGATATCTTTTCCAATGTGATGCACAGAGCCCGTCCCCTGGCACCGTGAGGCTTTTCACTGTGTGCAAGGCAACCATCTCTGTAGCCTGCCTGCTCTCAGTGGGATACTTTTAAAGAGAAATTGCTCCAAAGTCAAAAAAAGGGGGATCAAACACACCATGAAGAGAACAGATTAGAAGATGTACTTGATAAAAACTGCCAAAACATTTTGCTTGCCAGAGACTGACATGTGCAGACAGACTCCGACTGTACTAGATGCTCTTCCTCTTGCTCTGATAGAGTAGCACAAGAGCCAACTGTAGATCCTGAATATCAATAACACTCAATTCTGTGGTTATAATCCATACTTTAGCTAACCGTTAAAGCTTAAGAGTGCAAGTCTTATTTTCTGAAAGACATGCAGGAATGCAAAATGCAAAGTCACAATGACAAAGAGCTGTGCAATAGCCCAAATGTAGCTTAACTCTAGGCAAGTTGGTTAAGTCTTAAGTACCCTCATTAATAGTTTAAATCCATCAAGGGAGCTTTAAACCATTTTGAAGCAAGTAAATTAAAGTACTTTTGCCTCATTCAGTTCTGACCCCCGGGACAAATCTAAAATGTATGTGACACTAAGCAGTGAGTTCCAACAACTCTTCTAGATGTACAAGAGCCCTAATATCCGTTAAGCAAAACTACAGTGGCCAAATGAAGCTGAGAAATGGAGTACTTATTGATATCTCAGTCTCTGTATGTGGTAAAACTCAAAGAGCCATTGATCAACCGCACAGCAGGCTAGCGTGACTGAGAGGCTCTGCTGAACAACTCAATCCTAAAGTGTGGTAGCCTCAGTCTATAACCTTGTTTTAGGACATGTGCTGTGAGTGAAGCATGGATTCACCGCCACACTGCATGCCCACACAAACTCACACTCGCATAGCTTGACGTTGGCCCTAGGGGGGTTTGCAGCACTTTTACATAAGTCATCTTTTTGACAGCACCACTGAGCACAGAGACGGAGGAGGAAAGAGGGAGATCAGAGACAGGAAGAGATAAAGAAGAGAGAGTAGGCACTCACCGGGACATGCACAACCTCCAACAGACATCTTCTCACATGTTGGGTTCTTCTCTAAACGAAACAGCTGCACTCAGTCCACACGCTGCTCGCATGGGCCAACTCTGAGGAAAACAACACAGACAGAGGGGTGGAGAGATAAGAGGGAGTGGTACAAAGCAGGGCATGTACACCACAACTACACTCCTCTCTCTCTCTCCGTCAGAGGCAGGAAGTTGGCACTGGTGCTCTAGCTGCATCATTAATAGGCATATTGCAACACAAGTGGGAGGGAAAATAGAGAAAGGAGTGAAATAGGAAGAAAAGAGTGTGTGAGACTGGAGTAAGTAATATGGACTGGAGCAAGGGAGCGTGTGTGAAATGGAGAATGCAGGAGGGAGGCAATTAGAGCAAAGGAGAGGAAAAAGAGAAACTGCACAAGGTGTGTGTGTGTGCGCGTGCGTGTCAGTGATGCATCGTCTATTTTTGCCCGGTGCTGCTGTGGGAGATAAACATACTCAGTAGGAGCCCAGAGGCAGAGGGTCATTACCGCCAAACAAACATGCATGCACAAACACACTCTCACACACACACCGTGCCTCATGTATGACAGATTTTCATCTCTCTTTCCGTCTCCCTCTCCTTCCTTTTGTTTTTCTGCTGCAGAGAAAACGTGGGTGTTAATCACTACAGACAGTATCGATTAAAAATGCAAAGCCCACCTGGAGCGCAGGGACACCGGAGACCCATGGGAGGCAGGAGGCGCGTGCGTGCGCAAATGCGCACAAGCCCACAACCAAGAGCTGAGTGTAAACAGTCTGACTCCATTGCAAACGTCTGTTCAGCAAACCCTACTTCTTTTTCCTTTTTGGCTTTTTAATCTTACTGAACTGTCAGTTTAATCTCCTCACTCTGTTGATATTACTTTGACCTTTCTGCAGCTTGATGTGATTGTGATTCATTTCCTCTCCCTCCTCCATTTCACTGGTTTCCTTTTCCTTTCATCCCACAACTTCTCTTGGCCCAAGCGTGCCTGCTCTCTGAGCCAATAATCTCATAATCTCACACATCACTACACAAACACACAAGCACATAACCGACTCTCATAATTTAGATGTCTTTGTTGCTCATCTACTTCATCCTGTCAAATGGGTGAAAGTCTATGCGGTGAATTATCACCAAATTATTGAGACTAAACGGGAAACGGTGAAAAGGTTTAAAGATGATAGGAAATGAGCCTGGGTCATAACTGCGTCAGTAAATATCGGGCAGAATACTTTTTTTTTTTTTAAACAAAGATGCATGTGTCCCAGAGGCCATTTCTGCATTACCAGTCAGAATTTGGAAAACCATGGAAAAAGTTTGCACTGTTTTTTTTTTAATGCAGCATAATGAGTTAGGGTGCACACAAAGTAACGCAGAAGAGTCAAAAAATAGATAGCAGTTAGCTCAAAAGTAATGGATCAGTGGTTGATCGCTACAAAAGGCACAAGTAAAAAGTTTAGTAAACAGCTAAAGTAGAAGATAAATGGCTAAAATAGAAGCCAGTAGAATAGTGTATGTCATGCAGTCCAGGTTACAGGTTAGCTGGCAATTTTACAGCATTTTCTTTTTTTTAAACAGTGCTGCCTAGTTTGGGTTGAAATTTAGTTTAAAAATATGACATATGTGTGGACTATGTGAAAAACTGGGGGGGGGGGGGGGGGGGGGGGGGGGTTGTTGATAGTGGGCTACATAACCACTGGTCTATGATATCCGTGTTGTCCCTGCATTAACAAAGGACTCCCAAGTGAGTTGAAGCCTCGTTTAACAAACCTCTGTTTTCCATTTTCTGTCACTCACAACCAATATGCCAACACAAGACAAACAACTGTCTCCACAGAAATGAAAGCTGACGGGCACATTCCCAACACAGCAGCTCACTGGCAGACGCATCACAGTTAAATGTCATACACAGTGTCAGACACTGCTCTTAGGACCAAGACACAATGAACAACCCTGCGGGCGTCCTCGTTTCCCTTTACTTGTCTTCTCCCCTCCTCTTTTCATTTGCCCTTCTCACACACAGACTTTTTTTGGCGTCTTTTGTTTCAACGGTGTTTGTCTTTCGGAGTCATCTCATCTCAATCTGCCGTTTCGTCACAGTTCAGTGTTTTTGTGCACCTCGATGGTCGCGATCAGTGGGTTTGACATCAAGACAACATCCTGCTACTTGTGAACTCTGAGCAACACAAGATATGAGAGAACAACAGAGACATCCCCAATAATGCAAGAAAAACAAACAGAAATAAAGAGCGTGAGGGAAGAAAGAGCAGGGAGGGTGTGCGAATGGGATTTTTGGAAATGGCTCCTGTTTCCAGGAGTGATAATGCTTTGAAGCCGAGCGCTTCAGCACTAACTGCACTGTTGTTCATCCTCTTTCTCACTCTCCTCTCTGCCTCTCACTCTCCCTGCTTGTGCAGATGCAGAGATTCCCGCTCTGTCAACACATTGCACAAAAAAGCTCTCTGAGAATAATGAAGTTCCCCCCTCTGTTCGCCTCCTTCTCTCCACTGTGGGAGCACGCAGCAGCAGCAGTTCCATAACACTATGTGACAGACAGCAAAGTGCCTGCACACAGACATGCTGCCAGCTTGGCTTACTGAGGCATGCGTCTCATCCTAGTGTGTTGTCTTTACACAGTGTAAAAACACTCCACAGAGCACCTTGATTCTTCATAAATATCTATTAAAATGTTTGAAAGGCTCTTGGTGCCACCATCGCCTTCCTCTCACTCTTTTGTCTTCCAGGTGTTCTACCCCCCCGCTTTTCTTTTCTCCACTATCTCTCTCACTCTCTCATTTACAGACAAACACTCTTAAATGTCCTCCATATCTGTGCTTACCTTTGTCTTCCTCTTTCTCCTCTTACCACACTCGCGCGAAAAAGTCCGCTCAGGCCAGCCACGCAGAGGAAACCAAGCTGGGCCAGCAGAGAGAGAGAGTGAGGGAGGAAGAATGTGATGAGCAGATGCAGATAGGAGACACAAATGGGTTGGGGGGTGGGGGGGTGGGGGTCTAGTAGTGTGCAAATTGGATGATGAGAAGGAAGGAAGGAGGGAGGGAAGGAAGGAAGGAAGGAGGCGGGAGGCGGTGGAAGAGGGGAAATGAGAGGAGGGAGGGGGTGATGGTGGTGGTGGTGGTGGGGGGCTCTCAGCTGCACTGGTATGAATATGACGCAGAGGCAGCAGCCAGAGCCACTTCTCTCCTCTCCTTTCGAGCCCCATCCCTCCATACCCACCGACAGACAGGAGAGAGGGGAGAGAGAGGGCACTGTATCCATGGCAACGGCAGAGCAGCGGTAGGTAGCAGTTAGGGAGTGTGCTGGGGCACAGTGGTGTTCCTTTCTTTCCCTGTCTCTCCAACACACAGACAAGCTCATAAGTCCTACAGCTCCCACAGATGTACAGTATACAGCCGCTGATACGCTGAAGGAAAACACAGAGGAAACGTGGGCAGCACTGACTCATTTGGACATGACAGATAATGAGAAGCAGACTGTTTGGGTCTGTTGTGTCTCAGGAAACTTGGAAAACTGGGGCCAGAGAAGGTTTATTATACTCTAAATGCAGGGGGGCGGGGACAACTGTCAGCATCAAGTAATGAAATTGTTGTCTTTTGTGTCAAGACATGGATAATATGAAACACTGCAAGTGCAATGAGGCCAGTGCTTTGCAGTGATGCCAACAAGTGAAGCTGATGACAATCAGCAAAATAAACAGATTCCCTGGCGTTCAAGTTGAAAGACAAACATGTGGCAAGCAGAGACATTACTGTAGGAACAAATATGCAACACTTCTTTCCAGACATTGTTTTTTCTGTCTATACCTACATCTATTTAGCATATAATTTTATGTAGAAAAAAAACAGTCTAAATTTTAATATCCATCACCCAGACATATATGGACAAGAAAAGCAAGAGGATGAACTGCAACCTTTTCAAACACTAAAAAAAAGCAGTAGGCCTACTTCAAACTACTACTAGAACTATCAGAGACTGCATACCTTAACCAAGGCTGAAAATTCCCTCCACATCATGCACAAACATATTTGTTCGGTGTGTTTTCTCAGGAACATCAAAACCCAATTTCAAATTGATATCCAGGTTTTCCCCTCAGCTGTAAAAGGCTGATGGAGTATCGTCGTCACCCTGCCGGGCAGGCCAGCAGACAATATTGACACCAAGGTTTGCGGATGCGAAACTCAAAAAAGGAGACGGTGTAGGAGTTTCAAACTGATACCTGGTCAGGGTAAGAGGTCAAGTTTTCTGAAAATCTTGTGAATGTAGCAAAGACAGAGGGGGAGCACTGGTGGTTGTCAGCTTTTTTTTGTTTTTGTTTTAGAGGGATCAGTGTTTCATTAACATGCCATCTGAAACACAAATAAAATACAACTTTAGTAATATTTGTCCAATCTTTACAGTTGCATGACATCGGACATACAGGTTTAAGGTTTCACACTCCAGCATCATTCATATATTGAGTTCATTTGCAGCCACTGCCATTACAGAGCTAAGTTAGTTAGGGTAACTGGTTTCATTACAATTTAACACACTACAATGTATTCTAACTGATGTGCGCACACATTTGATTTATAGAAGGCACTTTTTTTAATTACCTGTGTGAGTGTCCAGCCTCCTGCTCCAGTCCCTCCTAGTTTTAGCAGAACAAGATTGAGGGTGGAGCTAGTTGTAATGTAAAGGCAAATCATTATGGACTGAACCATCTGCTGTCACAGTCTGGGGCTGACAGGATTTATTTTAATTAATTTTAGTCATTTGGTCTGTATTTTCCCCCTTTGCATTTAAAATGGTTTAATCTGCTAGTATATAGGTTGAGTTTGTTAGCACGGTAAAATAATTTTTCTTGTTTTGGGTTTTTGAGGTTGTATCTCTGTCTGTATGTCCTTTAGCTGAGTGGTCTCTTACAAGGGGAAACAAATCATGATTCAGTATATGTGAATTCAAGTTTGGTTTAACACTGAAAAACAGAACCCATGGCATGAAGTCAACACGGTAACCTAAATGACTCTCAAACATTTCTAAAATGAACATTATTTCCAGTTGAGTTTCCAAGCAAATATAAAAAGATCTTAATATATATGGGTTTTTTCAAACAGTTCAGTTGGCAGTGGCTAAAATGCAGTTTCTTGCTTCTTTCCCATCTGGCGCCCACAGTTTTAGCCTATAATTACTTTCAGTGACCGTGGAAACAAGGAAGTAGGGAGAGCTTTCCAGGACTTGAGGGCACTTATGTTGCTGTTTTAATGTGAACATTTTTTTTTACATGGACACAAATATCAAATATGCTAACCACAGCCACTGCAAAAGAACAACAATCTTTCCCTAAATAGACTCATCTACCACTTTGTTAGGTACATCTTGCCAGGTTGGATCACCTTTACTCATTTTTCACAGCATAGATTTACAAGGTGCTGCTGATAGCATCACACAGTTGGATGTTAAAGAAAGTAATTTGAGCTTTAATTTGGCACATTATCCTCCTGGGGGTAGCCATAAGATAATTGGGTACATATAAACACTTGAACATGGTCAGCGTCAATGCTAAGGTACTCCGCAGCTTTTTAAGGATGGTCAAGTGGTAGTAAGGTGACCAGGATGGATCCATGCTTTCATGCTGTTTATGCCAAATTCTGACCCTACCATCCAAATGCTGCAGTAGAAACTGAGACTCATCAGACCAGACAACATTTTCCAGTCTTCTATTGTCCAGCTTTGGTAAGCTCCTGAAAACTCTTGCGTCAGTTTCCTGATCTTTAAGCAGCACCTTGTTTCTGCTTAAATCACCTTACTTCCCATTCTGATGCTCGATTTGAACTTCAGCAGGTCATCTTAGTCATGTCTACGTGGCTAAATGCATTGCACTGCTGACACGTCATTGACTAAATAACCTAATAAAGCGGCAGGTAATTTACATCTATGTTTTATCGACATAGCACGTAACATATTGGGTCAAGTGATGGGGACAATCACTCAAATCACACAACTGATGAAGATTTTACAGTAAAGTCACGGGCTCTTGTCAGACTCTGTTTTCTGATTTTGAGTTATGGTTTTTGTAACGCACTCTTTAGAATAATCCACGTACAAAATCAAGTTTGCGCAAAAGATTACCACTGCGACAACCTCGCTCAGACTAACCAAACACCACACTGCAGAGACATAGTGCTTCCCCTCAGAGCTTTGGTGACGTGAGTAAAAGACGATGGTGGAAATCTTTTGTCATGCGAAGTAATAAATGAAAGGCACAAGAAGATAAGCAAAACAGAGGGAGAGATTAAACTGGGTCAAATACAAAAGTGGGGGTGATGTGTTTCTCATTAGGATTCCTATTGTATTGGCAAGGAAAAGCCATAGGCAATTCCCTGTGTCTCAAAGGTAGAAATGGATTAAAGGTGAGCCCAACCACAAGCACACATGTGCACACTCTGTGGTCTTCCATTGTGGTTTGCTACTCTGTTTGTCTGTATTTCAGATGCATTCTCTTCTGTGATAAATAAAACTGCTACATCTTCAAACTCTCATTGGTAAAATGTTTAAGTCTTCCATTTTGAGAGGCGTCCTTATTGTGGCTGACCTGTTCAGTCCAAAACTAATGTGGTTACTTTGAGAAAGCATTCTTACCAACAGCACGCTAAAAGACATCACACAAATAGTTTGGGACACGTGGGGTGAAGGATGGGGCCTCGCTTAATCAAGCTTGTCCTGGTGCATCCCGTCGTTGCTCAGTTGAATCGAGATCTTAGGAATTTGCAGGTTAGGTCAATGCCTCTGTCTTCCTCCTCGGGTCATTTCTCAATCAGGTGTTTCTCATTTTTCTAATGCTCCATACTGTGTAAACACGACAGACAAGCAAAGTCAGAACTAGGAATAGTCACAATAAAATAAAATAGAATATGAAAACATGGTTAATAGCAATGTAAACCATGTTAAAAACCTGATTTTTAAAAAAACAGCAAAAAAGATCATTAAAAACAGGCAATGAAAGAATAATAAGCTATTATTTCAACAAAAGGCCAGGTTGAACTGCAATGTTTTCCGCTACTCAATATGACCAACCCAGATTGGGTTAGTCATTTTGGGCAGTTATTTTGAAGGATAATCTGTATTAACTTCATTCTTATGGCCATTGGAACATAAATTCTAGAGCACGACTGATATATTGGCCAATAATAGTTTTCTGCCAATATACCACCGTCTTTGGCCTATAAATCAAAATTTTAAAAGTAAAGGAGAGACAGGAAAATTGCCCTTCAACTATATTATCAATGTTGTTTCACAGTGTGTCCACCAGAGGGCACAAACAACAACCAGGTCATCCAAAGTAATTCACAAATACATTACCACCACATCTTAGTACAGGCTTGTAAATAACCATACATAACAAATGTTTAGGGAAATCTGTTTATGTTTCTTCTGTCAGAAAGAAAAAAAATATAGGCCAATATATGATATTTAAATTATACTAGATATTGGCATTGGTATCGGTCTCAAAACTCATATTGTTTAGGCTGTAATTAAAAACTGCACATAGAGAATCAACAGTGCATCAGTAAGTCAGCATTTTAGGTTAGTATCTCAAAATTTCAATTAAATATTTCAAAAAATGTAAAAATACACAGTAAGTAAGCTGAAATTTTGAGATAATAACCTGATAATAACCTGATATTCTTCACTGGCAAAAACAAGGCCGATTAAAACCTGCCTGAAAAAAGAAAAACAGTTTGGCATTGTTATTTCGTCGTTGTCTTTGACGCATAAGTACCAAATCTCTCTTGTAGCAAAGAGAGACATTGTAGCACTTTGGACTACATCAGCAACTGACTATTGACCATTCATGAGGCTGAAAACGTGGGTAGCGAGCTAGTTTGGAACTACAGGAACTACAAAGAAACGTGGCCGCTCAACCCCTGACCCCCTCTGCGTCATTTTGCCGGGAATGCTGCACCACGTGTCTCCAGCCGGTCTGCGTGCACCTCTGATTCATTACTTTTCATTCTGAAACGAGTCTGGGCAGGGAGTAGACCTCCAAGATGGCGGCGCGGTGGGGAACAGGCGAGGAGACTTTAACAGCGTGCAATATGGACTTTTTCCCTTTGGATACACTAGACGAGGTAACGAAAATGTTTTATTCTTTATTTCCTAGCATCTGGGTCCACTGTTAGTAGTGTTTGGGTGACTTTTGGGGGGCAGAGTGCTCATCTGTACGGGATGTACTGTGCACGAGAAAGTGACACGTGGATGCAACTGTAGCATAACAACTATAACTCACTGAAAAGGCGCATCTTATTTAGTGATTGTTGCAGCTTTATGACTCCGTGGTCTCATGTTTTGATAAATAATGCTCGCTGGTTAAATTTTCTTGTGTTCATGGACGTTTGGTAACGCTAGCTGGTGAGTCAGTGTAGCTTGGCTGGCCGGCTGGCTAAGTGAAGGAGGCAGGTTTTCTCTGACATAAAGCCAACAAGCGGTTAAATATCATCGTGACAGTTGTGCAGTGTTATCAGTAGTTGGCCTGATATTGCCTCCAGTTGTGTAGATGATATCAATATTACGCTTTTAATCTCATTTGCTGCACTTTTTACCCGATAGTCTTGCTCTTCATCCACAGATACACACGTGGCAATAAAAATCGCATTAACCCTGCCCGATTATTTTACAGTCCTTCAACTTAATACAATATAGTGTGTATATAATAACCACTGAAATAAGTGTTTTGTAAACAGAGTTATTTGCTCGACAGTTGATCTGATGCTTTATTAATTTAGCTGTGTAGTTTACATGCTTTGCCCTATCATTCTGCAGTAAAGTGTCAACAGCTCAGGGATGATGATGATGATGATGCTGTTTTATATCTAACATTGTACGTACTCATACTCACACTGGCACTGCTGTTATATGCAAGTTTTCATTCAAACTTAACTCTGTGTACACATGTGGTTCAGTGGGGGATCACATGTTGGATTCCCCCACACATGCGCACGAGAGACAGTCAAATTAAAGCTCACAAGCCGTTCCCTCGGAGTCCGCGAACTGTGGTTTTGTTAACACGTTGACGTGTTAATTTGTGCATTAAAGTGAAGATTTTTGCTTTTTAGTCGCATGAATTTAAGCCAGCAGTGGAAGAAGAGCTGAAGGCCCTGCTTCTGGTTTGTTGTAGTGCAACACGTGGGTTTGGGTGGCCTGTCGTTGGACGGGGTGAGGCGAAGATCAAACATGTCTGCACGCTGTGTGCATGTGTAGATAGAAACACGTGGGGCTCTGTTAGACCACTGCATGGCGACATTAAGTTAATTTTGTCGGTTATGTTTCCAGTGATAGGAGGGCCCGTTTGTAGAAGTTATTGCCATGTTTATGGTTCTGGGAGATTACCCGAAGATTAGTTTTACGCCAAGTCAGCCAACATTATATCAAAGCGCATGCTAATACGTTTTACACTGGTCAAACTGGTCTTGGTATTCACAGAACATGCTACTAGTATGTGCATAATTTAAGTAATGATTCAGGATTTTTTCTTTTCTTTTTTTTTTTTAATTCATCCATCCATCCATGGATGGATGGATACATACATTTATATTAATTGTAAAGCAGATCCAGTTGTGTTTATGTACAGAATAGCCTCTGCTATTTTGTTTTTCCTCCTCCTGCAAGTTGGAATTAAAAACATGTGCCCTCCTTTGCCCGCTGAGGTTTCCTTTTCAGGCTCTTGTTTATAAATGCCTCACTTGAGCCACGGCCATGAAAATGAATGAATGAGATTTGTTGACCTGTTTCTCTGTTTACCTTTTGTGCACACTGTTCTTTATGTGGTTTTTTGAAATGACACAAGTCCACTCGTGATGGTGAGGCAGCCCAGTGGTCCATTAGTGACACTGCAATGGTGCCTCGCCTTGAAAGGTTTGGAGGAATGTGGAAGTTCTTTTTTTCACTTGTGCATTTATGGGTTTGTTTCTTTCTTTCTTTTTAAAGCAACAGTTAGTTATTGATTTGACTGCTTATTTCAGATTTGACATTTGTTTGCTCTCCCCCTCTTTAGACTGATGAGCTGAGCTCCGGAGAAACTCTGGAGGCCCTTCAAAGCTGCTTAAATCTGTCCTTCTTTGAGGACACACCGACAATAGAGGCAAGACTAACTTCACATTGTGTAGTATTACGTTTTCATCAACTTCAAGGAGTTATACAGTATTGTAAGCTCTGTATATTACACTACCTAATGTCCCAGACTCTGACCTAATTGTTTGTTTTGATCCTTTATATAGTCCAAAGTCCTAGATGATGACAACGAAGCCACGCTGCTAACAGCCTTGACGGAGATTCTTGACAATGTAGAAGATGAGAACCTGTCTCCGTTTGACATACTGCCTGACTCAGACCTGCTGTCAGGTCAAAGGGGCAGGGAACAGTCTCCGGTTAGTGCCCAGCAGTTGTACATGTGTCTGAAATTATCTCTGCTCTCAACATTCCCCAATCTGATCTTTGAGCACAGGACAGAGTGGAACGCTCTGCTAATCTCTGTTATTCTGAACATACCTGTTTGCTAGTTTGTTAAAGTTAACATCAGTATTTTTTTTCTTGTTCACTCTCTAGCTCAGGAAATTACTGGGTTTATCACGTTCCCCTACAGAGAAAGACGCACCATCTAGGCCTTTATCAACTGGAAAGGTAGCGTCTTCCTATTTATAGTAATGTAAATAATCTTGTACTGTAGGCAGATTTTAACCAGATAGTTATGTTCCCATTTATACTCAGAGCCTCCCTAGGATACAGAAAAACTCTATGCAGAGGAGTGATGGGGAGGAAGAGGAAGACAGCTCCCTCACGCTGAGCCCAGTTGGGCTTGACTCATGTCCTGACGCTGACCTGTTAGACTGGGAGGCTCTGTCCTTCCTACATCCTCTTACCTTGGAACAGACAAATGAAGACGGTGTCTCGATTAGCCTGGGCGACCTGGTCAGGCATATCCAACCCTACTGCTTGTCGGTATGTGTGGAGAATGAGGCAGGGGAACAGATTATGCCGGAAGGAGGCATAGTGCTTGAGGTTGTGGACCGGGGGGAAAATGGAGAACCCATCCTGGCCATGACAGACATAAATCTACCAGTTAAAGAGCAGCTTTCAGAAAAAGAGCAGAAAGTTTCAGATGAAGCAGAAGACAGTTCAGAGCATATAGTTGTTGATGACGAAGACGATGTAACGGTCAACGAGGCACCCATGAAAATCACATCCCCAGAAATAACAGGAGTGTGTTTAGATGTAAAAGATGAGAAGACCGTTAAGAGCCAAATGGAAGAAATTAAAGAGAAAAGTCCATCCAGGAGGAAAAAGAAAAAGAAATGCAAGCAACAGTCTCATCCTTATCTTGTGGAAGGAAGAGTCCTTCGGAGTGGCACCATAAGAAATGCAGCACAGGAACTGCCCAAAGAGCCCAAAAGAAAATCTGTCAAAGAAGAAAAGAAACAAAAACTCCCAAAAGTTCCTGCTGCCTCAACCCAAGTTCCATCGCTGGTAAAACCTAAAGAAAAAGAGCTATGCCAAACTGAAACTCAACCTCAGACCTCCACTACAGCAGTAATCAGTGAAGTGACTGTGCAACAAACTAAAGTTAAATCTCTGTCCTCTAGACAGGACACAGTGCTGTTAAGTGCTAAACCTGGGAAGAGTGAAGACAGGTATACACCCACAACAATGAGTTCTCAGGATCCCAGTGAAGCTTCACAACAGCCAGTCCAAGCCCCCACTGAGCTCGTGAATGTATTAGCAGCTCCCCCTGTTTCCCTCTCTCCGGTGTCTTCAGAGATCCCGACAGCTGCTCCCATCTCTGTGACTCCCGAGGTGATGCTGAGTGCTAGTGAGGCTGTCCCTCCCGTGGCTCCGGCAGTCCCAGAGCCCAAACCCAAAGCACTTAGTTTAGAGGAGTATAGACGGCTTAGACAACAGAAAAGGCCTGCTCCAGTGGAAAAGCAACGCAACAATAGCACCAAGTGGCCTAGCCTCCCAGAGCTTCCCAAAGAGCTTCCCCCTATTCCCTGCCTGCCTGACCCAAGCCCCAAGGATCCTCGACGTCCCATCACCCAGCCGGCAAAAAAGGAGGTGGAGGAGGTCAAACCTGCGTGGCAACCAAGAGGACCATGTGCACCACCGACCCCCGAGGCACTGCTGGCTCCACCTGCCTACATGGTTGCCCCTTCCAGCAAGGTTTCACCTGCTACTTCAATTCCTAAACCCCAACAAACACCCGAACCGCCCAGTCTGCCTCAGAAAAATCCTGTTCTGGTCCCTAATGTAGTTAAAGATTCAGCCATGCCCCAAAACATCACTACTCAGCTTGCAGCACCTAATGTGCCTAAAAACTTTGGGGCTCCTAACACTCAGCTCGCATCTTCAGTAGATGGGAAATGTTCTCCTGCTCTTTCAGGAGGGATGGATGGAGTAGATGGAGTCCCCATCTCTCAGCCTGTATCTAAGTGTGAAGAGCTCACCAAGACCACTCTTAAAACCACTACAGATGAAATAAAACCCACTGCTGCTACTGGATCTCTTCCCAGTGTCCCCCAGAAGACCACTGTGGTTTCCCAGAAAGTGCCTGAGGTCACTGCTCTCACTTCCTTAAATATCACCATTGCGTCTGATAGCAAGTCCTCCAAATCCACAGCTGATGGTACCCAGCTGTGTTCCACTCCAGCTGCTAGTCTCTCGAACTCCCAGAGTCTAAAAACAAAACCAGTTGTTGCTGAAACTAAAGAAACACCCACAACACCAGTGGAAGCCCAAAGAGCAAAGAGTTCCACACAGGAGCTGATTGAAGCATTCACAAGTGAAATAGGTGAGCTTAAAGTTAAACTTGTGTTTTAAAAGCTTTAGTTTGTTTTTAGGAGTAGAAACATTCTCATACCTTCTCTTCTTTCCTTTTTTGTTTTTAAGTATTATCTTTCTTTGACAAGAGTAATTCACTGATATGCTATAAACTGTTGTCAGTGCCACAGCTTTGCTGACTTGAACTCACTGTGCTTAATCTGCTCCAGTGGCAGGCTGATGTGCAAGAATCCAATATTAGAAATTATAAATTGTCTACTGTTAGAAAGCAGGAAAATGCACAGTGTCACTTTAAAAATCGACCCATTTGTGCTCTTCAGGACTGTTACGTACAATAATCTGTTTCCTGGCTGTCACGTTTTCAGCTGAGCCTTTGTCCTGTGTCCAGTCTATTCTCTGTACCGCTGTAGTTCTGCTCAGTTTGAGTGTTACTGTGAAAAGAGCTTTTGTGTACTGCATTATAGTACATGTAATAGTTTAAGGGGGGCTTTTTTGCCCATTTAAAGTGCCATGTTTTTGGCCTCTGCTTAACTACAGCTCTAAATAATGCTTAAAGTAGGCTTCAGTTCAATCTTTCACACTCTGATTTTTAAAATGAGCAGTTTTAACTCCTGAATCGTCAAGGTCACTCTCCCTTTAAGCCAGCTTTCTTCTGATTGGCTGCTTCTTGTAAACAACAGCTTTGAACAGCAGGTGGGTGGAGCTTCTGTGCTCACACCCCAGGTGGAGATGGCCATATTAATGATGTCCACTATCAGTGAATTCATTCAGAGCCACGAGTAGAACAAAGTGTCTGAAGCCTGATCATTTGGGTTTACTTACACATGTTGACGTTATTAAACTGTTTGAGCATCCACTATTGCTGGCAGTATATCTATGAGAGAAAATAAAAAGCTCTGCAGTTTGCCTTTAAATGAGCATCATTCTGTTATAATCACATAATGACCTTTATTTACAGGTATTGAAGCTGCTGATCTGACCAGTTTACTGGAGCAGTTTGAGGAAACCCAAGGTAATTAATAATGCTTCAGTTTTCTCTGTATCCACTCCATCTCAGAGGTTTCGTTTGAACGTTTTGCACACTCGGATTTATTTTACTTCCTTGAATTATAATTAGATGGGTGTTTAGGCCAGTAGCTCCGTGTGTCACATAGTGAAGTACCAAGCTAAATGTGGTCAGAGGATCAGTTTTCCTGGTTTTGTAATGGTGCAATGTAGTATGCAAGCTTGCAGCCCCATCTTTGGTTAGCAGTAGTGGATTAGTGGGTAGGAGTTGTGATTGACTTCAGGAGATGTGTGCTTAACAGGGGTTCATGCATGAACTTTCCTTTAGTTTGCAAATCACATACAAGAACCGCCTTGTAGTTGGTCTGTTACTATGGTAAATGGGTGAATTCCAAGCTTGTGTTTCTAATCAAGCCGTTTGTTTAAATTCAAAGATAGTGGGGCATCTCTGTTTTTAACTGTAACATTCCCCTTTAAGAGAGATGGATGCTGCAGGGGCCAGAGAAGCTGCTCTGTGCACTTGTCTGCTCAGCTACTGGAATTCTGCCCCGTCTGCAAATCCATTTAACTCGAGCCCTTCTGTCTTTGTTTGGGCGGATGTACAAGGCCTGACTTATGTCAAGTGTTTGGGTTTGTTTTTGTTTTGTTTTGTTTTTTTTAAATGCGCTTTATGTAGCTGCTGACTATTTTCAGTCCTATGGAAAATAAGCCCTGTACTAAAAACATTTCCACTGAGAGTTTTTAACCTCACTTTGTGCACCGATGCACTAACTTTTCTATTCCTTCCCCCTTCAGCCAAAGAGGAGCAATGTGTGTCGGAGGTCTCTGGTAGAGCAGCAGCTGTAGGAAACTCGAGGTGAGTTACCCTACAGCCCTGACGCTGCTCTGTGTGAGTGAGTAACTGTCTGTGAGAGTGAAAACCGTTTGATTTGTGTGACAGATTGTGTATGTGAGGAGGTGGTCCAAGCCCACCTCATGCCAAGACCTACCGCAAATCCTGCCAGTGCCTGGCAGCACTAAGGGCCATCTCGGGTTGGGCTGAAGACCACCGAGGTTTGACCTACGCTGTTTACCGCTGATATACTAACATACGCCTGTGCTTGCTCAGCAGTGTCGAACTGGTTCCAGAGAAGTCTGTTGTGGAACGTGTAAAAGCTAGTGACATCTCAAGCACTGCAGGTAAATGAGCATTTTGACTTGATTAATTTAGAGATGTTTTGTCTGCTCAAATGCTTCATTTATGTCAGTGTATACAGAAGTCTGAAGTACTCATGATATTTCCCTCTGCTTCAGCTCTGACACCTCCAGCCACTCCTCCTCATCAAATGTGGAAACCCCTGGCAGCTGTGGCACTGCTTGGGAAGAGCAAAGCCTCCGAAGCCTCCAAGTCGAGCCCCTCCAAAGTTATCCAGATAGAAGCTCGGCCTCTGCCCTCAGTCAGGCCACGTAGCAAACCCACGCTCGCTGCTGCCACTGTAGCCCCCGATTTGGCGTGCATGGATCATGACTATTGCCTTCCCAACAAAGGCACTCCCACTGCAGAGCCAGGCAAGCGTTGGAATATTAAACAGCAGTCCTTTATCACCATTAAACCCATCAGGCAACATACTCCAACCACTACACAAACAACCCCAGCTGCCCTGGCATCATCTCTCCAATCTACCATAAATCAGGCGGTTTTAACCAAAACACAAGTTTGTCCAGTGAAGCCCCTGGAGCCCAAGGCAAATAGGTTGGACGAAAGCTCTGTTATGGAGACTCCAGATGCTTCTCCTACTCGGCCAGAGACTGAATTGAAGGAAAGGAGCCCGAGGAGAGGTCCGTTGGGAAGGTCATACCGTCGCCATGCTGCTTCTCGCACACCCAGCCCCAGATGTAGTTCTGAAGAGAGGCCCAGAGGTCGGTCTAGAAAAAGATCACATCATTCTCCCAGTCCAATGTCCAGCTGTTCAGAGTCAGACTCCGATTCTTCTAGATCTCGGTCTAGATCACACTCTCCAACAAAGAAAAGGTTTGTCCCAAAACATGTTTGGTTCAGATGCATTAAACCTCTTCACTGATGTGTAATGATTTCCCTTTTCCTTCTTTTTGATTTTTAGGTATCGTCACCAGAGCAGTTCCAGCTCCTCGTCCCGTTCCTCCTATCAGCCTTCTGTGTCCCGCTCTCCTCCCAGAAGGAGAAGGTATTCCTATTCTTCTTCTCGTTCTGGCTCTTGGAGTCGCTCCAGGTCACGATCTCGGTCCCCTCAAAGACGGGATCAGTGGAGTAAAGGCAGACAATTGTACAGGTACAGTACTGTGACTTCTCTTGGTAGCCGTTTCATTTGTGCCCTACATATACTTTGAGAAACCTTGAAATGACGAGTAAAGGCTTCATCTTTTCTTCTTCAGTCCCTCATATCGGCCCAGCTATGGTCATGCTCCAAAGCCAAATGCGGAAGAGGTGAAGAGACGCAAGGAGAAAGCCATTGTAAGTTAATTATTCTAGGTATAATTAAGTGAAATGATTCCAGTAGTTATGATGTAAAACTGATGGACTCTCTTCCAGGAGGAGCGCCGCGTTGTTTACGTTGGTAAAATCCGGGGAACGATGACCCAAAAAGAACTAAAAGAGCGCTTCTCCTATTTTGGCGAGATCGAAGAATGTACCCTGCACTTTAGAGACCATGGGTAAGTAAGCTCCTCGTATTATACATGCAAACATCTTACATCACCACTTTTTCTTAGCATAGAGCTTTTGGGAAGGTTTTGTAAATGAGAAAGTTGCACTGTCTTTGAACCTTCTTGGTCTTGTCTATGACCTCTTAGGCCAAGCTACAGTGCTAAAGCAAATTCAGGCTTGTTCATAACTGGAGCTTCCTGGCATCACCACCAGGTGGCTCTTTTAAAAGCAAGTTACACCTTGAAGCTATGTGCGAGTCCTGTTGCTGCCCTCTCTGCTCAAACTAAAAATGAGGAGGAATTAAACTTTTGGTCATCTGCCACAGGGACAACTACGGCTTTGTGACTTATTACAACACCAGGGATGCTTTCACAGCGATTGAGAATGGAAGTAAACTGCGCAAGCCTGACGAGTTGCCGTTTGATCTCTGTTTCGGTGGAAGGAGACAGTTCTGCCAGAGCAACTATGCTGACTTAGGTATGCTTTTAAATTTCCAGATGCAAAAAAAGTTTCTGCATAACTCTTTGATTTTTTTTTTTTTTCCTCTTCTTATTTTTAATGCAATTCCGTCTCTATAATCATTTCAGATTCGAGTAGAGAGTACGAGCCAACGCCTGCAAAAGGCAAGTATCATGCACTAGACTTCGACACTTTACTGAGGCAGGCCCAGCAGAATCAGAAGAGGTAACGAGAGGCCTGCAGCAGGACGCAGCAGATATTTACCTCAGAGCTGACGATGGCTCCTCACCTGCAACACTGTTTACAGTTTAGCTGTTGCATTAGGGATTTGTTTTTTGTTCTTTTTGTAATGTTTCTGCAAGCTAACACCTTCTATTGAAGTGAAGATTTATAATGAAAAAAGCAAAAGGAGGCAAAAAAATTGAATAATGGAATAAATACAACAATAATTTTTAAAGTTTATTTAAATGTACAATTGAACTTGAATTGAATGGAGAGGGAAATGTTTTTAAAAGGGTGGAATAAGTAGAATGGCGCTCCCTAATTATTGGGAGGAGGATGTATTACATTGTAATGTATTACAGACCTCAATAAAAAAGAAAAATAGTTTTCTTTTTTTTCCTCTCACTGTTTTTAATTAAATTTGAATTTATAATTTTTCTGTGATGTAATTGTTAATTTCATGGAATATGTGATGGTTCAGACTTGGTGCTTTGGTTTCAGGGTCCGAGTGAATTCATCAATTCAAGTTTTGTAATTCTGAAGAAGAAAAGAGTTGAGTACAATAGCAGTGGCTCATTTCTGCTAAGCGTCCCAGTGGGCTGGTATAAATAATAATGGATTGTATTAATATAGCGCTTTTTGGGGCCCTCAAAGCGCTGTACAATTCCACTATTCATTCACTCTCACATTCACACACTGGTGGAGGCAAGCTACGGTTGTAGCCACAGCTGCCCTGGGGCAGACTGACAGAAGCGAGGCTGCCATATCGCGCCATCGGCCCCTCTGGCCATCACCAGTAGGCGGTACGTGAAGTGTCTTGCCCAAGGACACAATGACCGAGATGGTTCGAGCCGGTTACAAGACGAACTGCCAACTCTTTGAGCCACGATCTAAATGAAAGAACCCCAGAACTGTTCAGCTAAATGTGCTTATTAATGTCATTGGTTAAACTTGAGATTTAACCAGCATTTCCTGCTGTGGTAATCATTGAGTTTTCTAAAAAGGTGAAATTCTCTCCCTGTCATAGCTTTCTGCACTACCCCAATGAAAAAGAGCCATGTTTAATATTAGGTGTCACACTGCCACAAGCCTGTTGCATGGATTTTGTCATATTTTTAATGTGTGTGCTGAAAAGTTTTCTATTCAGTTACATTTTTAGGTCACTTTATACCATAAGTTAAAGATCTTACTGTATTGGGGAGAGAACCCAAACAATTTAATGAGTCTGCACTGTCACGAAGTGCTGTGACAGCGCATCACAGCAAGGGCTACAGCATACTAAGCCTATGGCACCCTAACCTGATCCAGCCCAAACTGTAAGCTTTATCAAAAACAAAGGTTTTAGCCACATTTAAAGGGTACAGAGGGTGTCTGCCTCCTAAATCTGAACTGGGAGCTGATTCCACTGGAGAGGGGCCTGATAGCTAAATATGAAAGTTTGTTTCCACCACTGAACCAAAACGTAATACTTTGAACCCCATCCATAATTCCAAATTTCAACTAACTTACTTCAAATATCAAGTTATTTTCTCAGAGAACGGAGTAAGTCGAACTACTGCGATAACCTGAAATCTTGACTACGGATGGAAATTTTTCTTCAGTGGTGGAAATGAGCTTCCATAGCTGAAAGCTGTGCCTCCTGTTCTACTTTTAGAAACTCCAGGAACCACATGTAGGCCTGCAGCCTGAGAGCAAAGTGCTTTATTAGGATAATATGGCACTAAGGTCTTCAAGATATGCATTTAACTACTGCAGAGACTCCACCCATCCTACATCCACCTGTTTGACCACTGCCCTCAGGGAGATGCTACAGGTCCAGCCAAACCAGGACTAACATACACTAACACTGTTCCAGTTTTTTTCCACAAGCCATCAGCTGTACTGAACACGCACATCAGCACCTCTCACACATAAACACCACCACCACACAACACAAGTGCAATACCTCAAAGCAACCTTGCACATCTGTATAAAGCTTTAATATGTGTATAGTTGGCATTTTTAGATTTGTTTATTGTTAGCTACTTGTTTGTTTTATTGCTATTTATTATAAATGCTGATAGGAGAGTGTTGCTTCTAATTTAACATAGGGATCTTGATATAACAGCTACCCACTATTTTAATCATTTGTTATATTCCTTTTGATACTTTTTTTTTTTTTTTTTTTTTTAACTCTTTATGCAATTCTTTCATTAACTTTTCTTGGCTAGCATCAATGACTGTGTAAAAAACATGTACAAATCTATTCAGGGCCATTGAATTTATTTTTTTGTCCTGACTAGTTGACCTAATCTTTGGACTCACCCCCTGGATATTGTGAAAACTCGCAACCCTGTTTTGTAGTCATTGTAGTAAAGCACGCTGTGTACTGTGGAAAAGTATAACTGGATTATCTTGACGATTTGGAACAAAGCATGCGCATTTTGCTGACACAGATCATAAACAGATGAGCAGCACCTCCCCTCTGTTTGAAAGTGGTGTTGGAGCTTAGCTGCATTCCTAATATGGGCTGGAATTTAAAGATATTACACAGCCGGCGAGATGTTCAACGCAGTCGACCAACAGAGCGAATAATTGCCACCCTCTTGTGTATTTGATAAATACGTGCACACTTTGTATCCCCGCTCATTGATAAATGAGAGAGATTGATGATGTTGTGGGTAATCACGCATAAACCAATCTGTTATTTAGCTTCATTATTGCTACATATCTGACTACTATTAAGTGTATTGAGTAAAAAAAAACGGATGTCGTTATAATTTTGATGTACATTTTGCCCACAACTGGTTACAAAGGAGGCTAATCCTATCATGCCGTGAACTGAGGTGTAGGCTATATCTTTAACTGTGTAAAATCTTTGCGGTGTTTTGTCACGTACATCTAGTTGTGACTGGTTTGAACTGGTTTCGTGAGCATGCGCACTTGGTGTAAACAGGAAGAAACGACGTAAAGTAGGTCAAATCCACCCATAAAGAAGAGAAATGCACGGACAGCCACGAGCGAGTGTTTGGTTTTTGTTTACATATTAGCCAAACTAAATGATGATTTGTATCACCTGATAGTAATTTATATCACAGCTTGTAAAACCAGTCAGGGTCTTTGTTTCGAAAACTCGATAGATTCCTTGCGTTAGCTAACATTAGGCTCAGAGTGACGCGGTTTATTTCCACCAGGTTTGCCTGGCAGCATTCGCCTGCTGACCTACATTTGAAAATATTCCCTGGGTTCGTCGCAAATTTCGTGACTTTTGTATCGAGCGAAACGTCGAAAAATGGTTCAAAAAGAAAATACGTTAGAGACTCCTCAAGTGGATGGTGAGCCGAGCCCCAGCCCAGTCTCCGGAGAGCCTTGTGCAGAGGTCCCTGGCCCGGTGGAAGAGACTGTGATCGGAGTCGAAACGACGGGCCTCAGAAAATTTATAAGCGGAGTCGTGGAAGGTAATGTTGGAGAAAGATTATGTATGTAGTTTGGTATCGTCACATATATAAATAAATAATAAATTTGTATCTTAAAATGCAAATATGCTGGTTAATAAAAAAAATTACCCTTTAAAATTTCATAGGCTTACGTGTATATACAACACGATCTAGTTAATCGCATACAATCAGAAGCTAGGCGTCGAAATGCTGCAGTAATTCCGCTGTCTGTCTGTACATGATGAACACAGTGCTACACTTCATGAATTTAAAAGGGACGTCTTTATTTGGGCACATTCCTGAGTAATTCAGAAGATCAGTATTAAGCAGATTCAAGCACGTCGGCACCAAGGGGCAAACTGTCGAAGCGACTAAGCAGCTCGCTGTGCATGCAGGAAACGCACATTAGGACTGCAGGGTGCGTGGAAACTGAATGTCGTGTTTTCTAACGCAGGCTTTTATGGGCGGCCATGGACAATGGAACAGAGGAAAGAGCTGTTCAGGAGGTACTGTGGATCATTTAAGACTGCATGTTGACAGCATTATAGCAGGGTAACTCGGATTGTTTTAATGAGTCTGAAAAAAATGATTTTCACAGGCAGCAGAAATGGGGACTGAATACATACCTTTACGCACCCAAAGATGACTGCAAACACAGAATGTTCTGGAGGGAGCTGTATTCAGTGGAGGAAGCAGGTGATTACCAAGAATGTCGTTGGGGAGACGGGGGAATGATTGTATGATACTTTTAAAGTGAGCCAATTGCATATTAATTATAAATGCACAATAATTTACACTTTTGTCTTTCTCCTGTCTCCTAGAGCAACTCATGACTTTAATCAGTGCTGCTAATGAGCATGGGATAGAGTTCATCTATGCCATTTCCCCTGGATTAGATATTACCTTCTCCAACCAAAAAGAGGTTTCTGCACTCAAGAGGAAACTTGATCAGGTATTGCAGCATTTTTATGAAGAACACATTGAAATCCTTCTTGATGGATATCTACAGCAGTTTTCTGTATTTTACTATGTCATTTCTTCCCTTTCAGGTTTCACACTTTGGCTGCAAGTCCTTTGCCTTACTTTTTGATGATATTGACCACAACATGTGCCCTGCTGATAAAGAAGTGTTCAGTTCTTTTGCACACGCTCAGGTTTCTATCACCAATGAAATCTACCAATATCTTGGCGAGCCTGAAACCTTCCTCTTCTGTCCCACAGGTAACTTGTTTTCCTTGTTTTTTTGTACCTGCCTTATTTGCTCATTTTGTGTGTGTTTGCGCTACTTGCTCACTTATTTTTCTCACCGTCAAATTCAGAGTACTGTGGAACATTTTGCTACCCAAGTGTCCCTCAGTCCCCTTACCTCCACACAGTAGGGGAGAAGCTCCTGCCTGACATTGATGTGCTATGGACAGGCAAGTCTAACAGTTTTCCTTGAAATTGCAAACCTATTCATACATGTCTATGTTGAAGACTTAAAAAGAATAATTATTTGGATATGTTGACTTTTCTGTAGGCCCCAAAGTGGTTTCCAAAGACATCACAGTGGAGTCTATTGAAGAGGTGTCAAAAATCCTGAGAAGAGCCCCAGTAATCTGGGACAATATTCATGCCAATGATTATGACCAGAAGAGACTTTTCTTGGGTCCCTACAAGGGCCGCTCCACAGAGCTCATCCCCAGACTGAAGGGAGTCCTCACCAATCCAAACTGCGAGTTTGAATCCAACTTTGTAGCAATCCACACTTTGGCCACCTGGTACAAGTCTAATATGAACGGTGTGCGCAAGGATGTGGTCATGAGTAAGCAACAGAGACTTTCTTTTGTTTGTTTAGTTATTCTGCAAATTTCAAAGCATACCACAGACAGAAAAGATCCAGCTTGAAATGAGTGGGTAAAATGTACTTCATTAAGCAATAAGGAAGGAGGGGAAAAATGAAGATCAGTATCAAATAATTTTATCAAAACCCTTTATGCCTTTGAGGCAAAGGGGTAATTTAACAAAAATAAAACACACAGGGTTTTGAAAATTTGGGTGGGGGTGTACTTATAGTTAGCTGGGGAAATGTAACACCCGATGTAAGGTTTATCAAAACTAGGAAAACATTTCCGCAGTCTGGTTTTAATATACTATACATCTATTTAAGCTAAGTAATGCTTATACAAACGCACATGGAGTGAAAAGAATCCTGAGCATTGGATTTCTTAAACGCCTTTCATTAAGTTTAGGCCTCAGCTCCTCATATCAAAGTCTGAAGTCATGGGTAGGTACACAATCTTTAGTTACAAGGATTTTAAAGTTTCCAAAAGTGTCATTATCAGTATAATGCTTATTTTGTGTTGATGCAGTATACTCTCAGTATGAAGTTACTGTCATCTTGCACTGAAATCCAGATTATTAATGGATGTACTTCTCTGTTTTTTCTCTCCCCACCTTGCCCCTTTACCAGCTGATGGTGAGGACAGCACCGTTTCTATCCAGATTAAGTTGGAGAATGAAGGCAGTGATGAAGAACTTGAGACAGACATGCTCTATAGCCCACAACTTGCTCTAAAACTGGCTCTCACAGAATGGCTTGGGGAGTTTGGTGTGCCTCACCAATACAACAGTAAGTTTAATCTCCATTAATTTTTTTTGTTAATAGAGTTTTTAGCAGCATCACCTGAAATGCCTAAAAACCATACCGTATGCACTGACACTCTGTTCTCACAGGCCGGCAGGTGCCTCAGAGTGGTGCCAAAGGCACGGGCATAGATGTGTCATCCATGACTGCTCCCTCTCTTTGCTCCTCAACAACGGTCACAACTGTGTTCCAGCAGCCCATCATGTCTCCAGCAATGCCTGCTCTGTGCCTGGATCCAATCTCACTTCCTTTGGCAAAAAGACCTCAGGAGGAAGAGGAGGTGGAGTTTGCATTATGACACAGTTGTAGCACTTGTGTGACCTTAACTCATTGCTAAAAGTACTTGTTTTCTGTTCATGCAGCTCATCACCCAGTAAAATAACCATTGGGTCATTGATTAAAGGGCTAATAATGAAAGTAATTGTCCTCTCTTTATAGTCTGGTACAATCCAGACAGAGGATTGTACCAGACTATCTACAGGTACTTTAACTTTTTACTGGGCATGTGCAGGTGGAGGTGGAAAAGAAGGATTCAGATGAGGAGCCCATGGAGATGGTGGTTGAGAAGCAAGATGAGGCAGAGCCAGAAGCCGAAGTCGACCCAGAAGAGAAGCATGCAGGTCCTATTTTAGCTGACAAGATGGCCGAGGACCTCAAACCTATGGATACAGACAAAGAGAGTCTGGCAGAGTCCAAATCTCCTGAGGAGTCAATTCAAGAGGACTCTGGTAATGATATCGCCCCTATGCAGACAGATGATCAGCTCAAACAGGTGCTGCAAACATTAGTGAGTCATTTCTCCTTTATATCTGCATTTGAAGGCAAAAACCAAATTAAAATGCTTGCAAAGTCTCATTGCTGATTTGGGTCCACAGGAAGTGTTTGTACCAGGGCCCAACGAAAAGGCACTGTTCACAGCAGAGCCTCTTACCCTGGAGGACCTGTGCTTGCTGGCAGAGCTCTTTTACCTGCCTTACGAACATGGACCCAAGGCCATGCAAATGTTAAAGGAGTTCAACTGGCTAAGAGCCAACAGCAGCGTCGTTAGTGTCAACTGCAAGAGGAGAGAATCTGAAAAGGTGGGTGATTTTACTGAAACACGCACATGGAGTGTGTTCAGAGAAGGAGGTCCATTAGATGGCTAGTCTGTTATCAACTAACCATGCTGTTCATGGTGCAGAAAACAAAATGGTGGCTGTGTAGTACCCATACTGCCCATTGGGTGGTGTGGTTATGACGGCAAATGGTGTGCTTGGACTACAGTTTAGTGCTGTGCTTTTTGTGTAAACTATGGCTTCCCTTTCTATGCAGCTTGTTTTGCTTTTAGTTACATATTCACACGTCACAGTGGAAAAGTACAGTTGTAAATAATTTCAACACTCATGGCCTATTGGGACACTTGTATATGATATGTCATAAGTGACATGAGTGGGGTTTTTTTTTTTTGTTTTTTTTAGGGGGGGGGGGGTTCTTCCTGCTACCACAACTCTTAAGTGGTTTAATGCTTGCGTTTTCCACCAGTATTTATCTTTTTCAAACATTGTGTTGAACACAGGTGACCGAATGGCAGTCACGGGCAGAAAAGTTTGAGGAGATGTGCTGCTCAGTCATCCAGATGTTCACACGGCTATCTAATACAGCTAACCGCACCATCCTGTATGACCTCTACTCTTACCTCTGGGACATCAAGAGCATCATTTCTATGGTCAAGTCTTTTGTCCAGTGGCTCGGTATGTATAAAGGGAACCACGGGGTCCTTATTCTTAGAGAGCAGTAGTTTAGCGTAGAGTCCATTCAAGTGTTGTAATCCTTTACCATTCTCAGGAACACAGTTGCATACAAATTACTAAAGCACATCATTTAAAAAAAAAAAAAAAAAAAAAAAAAAAAAAGAAAGAACAAACAGTGTAATGATGGCTCATTTAGCTGCATGGTTTCCATTCTAGACCTGGACTATGTTATTTTTAAGAATGATATGAGACAACAATCTGAATAACAGTAATATTTCTAATCTTCTGCATCAGTTAATGTAGGATTAGTTTTTGGCAAATATCCCCAGCTGAAATTGGTAGCAGGTTATTTGATTAGTTTAGAAATGGGTTAGGTCAAATGCATCACATTTAAATGGATATAAATCTATTAATTGCGCTTTAATTTGTTTTTTTTTTCTTCTTTTTTCTAATCTGACTGAATGCTGCTTGCACTGCTGCTGTGCTCCCTTTTTATTCCACAACAATTTGCTCCATGTTTGTCTAAACTGAGTATCTGTGGAGAAAATGTCCCAGCAGGGTTACTGCTGCTTGCTGTGTATCCAGTAACATCACTGCTGCGTTCCCACACAGACACTTGCTTCCATTTCTCTGTCTGTGGGGATGGGCACAGGGGAAATCCCAACCCCCCTCCCTTCCTCCATGCCCTAGCGCGCACGCGAGCTTGGAGAGCAAGTTGACTGACTCACTGTGGAAGGCCATTCTGGTGCATAAACAAGGAATCAGAAATATCTAAATTGTCCTTAATATGAATCGCATGCATATATTACAAGAAGGTTGTTGGATTTTTAAGCTACTGAATCATGTGCTCACTCTGTATCAGAGGAGAATGCATCACATTGTAAAAGAGGATATTCTTTCTTTCCCTCCCACTTTCATCTCTCTCTTAAATTAGTCTTTCAGGTGATGTCCTGTGATACAGCATGAGTGACATGGAGTCTTCTCATGACATCTCCATCTTTTCATGGAGTGTTTGTTTGTTAGTCTGAAGCACCAGCATGGCCTGTAGGTTACTCCCTGTAACCCAGTTTCATTCACAGGTTTCTGTCCTGTCTGGCTATATGGTAAAGCTGAGGTCTCTGGCCCACAGTACACAGCAGGCAGCATACCCACACTGGCAAATCCACATTAAAAGTCCACACTGCCGGCTTGATGCTTCAGTAAATGGTCTTAAACGCTCAAGCCTCACCAAAGAAGTTAAAGCCCCATAAATATAGTTACCTGCATGAAGTTCCCAAATATTGACTTCTGCTTTTGCTATCAGCATTCATTTCATCAGTCCCCATATTTTCCCCCCTAGTGGAAGCTGTGCAGCCGGCACTTAGTCACAACCTCCCTGGTTATTGCACTGAGAACACTTACTAATAACTATTTTCTACTGTTTTCTCCCTTCACTATGTACAGATGGAAGAATCCACAGTACAAGTTTCTACTGCTATTGGATCGACAGTGGCCGATGTATGCATATGCAGGCGTTGTCTCTTATGTTCATGTATCAAATTGATCTTTGTAGTTTTATTTTAAAGCTAAAAATTTAAAAGTAAAGGAAAGATTTGGAGGAAAGCAAGCTGCCCTCTGGATGAAGTCACATTTTGCGCAGCGATTTTAAAGTCTGAATACTAAGTGTTAACTCCCAAATTTCTCTTTGGCAGCATCTCTCTAACTTGTTTTTTTGTTTCTGTCAGTAGGCCTGTAGAATTGGCTCAGACCAGCCAGATGCACTCACTCAAGGGACCTTACACTTGGTTTTATTTATATTTAATATGTAATATTTGAGTGGACTCACCCTAAAAAAAAAAGGGGGGGCAGAAAGACAAAAGAACAAATGTTCCATGTTATTCTGCATAAATGTCACAGTGCTGGATCGGTGCCGTTGCACTACATAATCGGCTAGTCTTTTGCGGTACCCTTTGTGGTTTTTAATCTGGATATCCAGGTTCCCAGTTCCTTCCTGTGGCTGCATCTGTATGCTGTGTTGTCAGTTCATCAAAGGAAATGTTTTAGGTATCAGGGAGAGATTTACATGTAAAGCACTGTTAGGTGTCCTGCACGCGCGCTGCATTTGTCTGGTCACATGACAGGGCTTCTTGTCAACCAGGGGTTGGTTTTTATTAGCAACTTGAATCAGAAGCTTGCTCATTTGTCTTTATATTGATTGGGTTTTAATAATAAGCTGAGAGGTCCTTTAAGTCTGGAAATGCTGATCATGCTGCCTCTCGTCTTCCTGGTTTTTAATGACTTGTGTCATGTGACAAGGCAGATAAAATGAGAATGTGACTTCACACAAGGTGCTAATATCAGTGGGGTGACGGCAGCTAAAGCTTACTTTGGTAGCCCATAGACGGATTTTATTTTTTTTATCCCCCCGCCCTTCTCCCCCCCCCCCCCCCCCCCCCTGTATTGGTCATGAAGTCTGTCAGCTTCTCAAATGAGAATTACCCTCCTGAAACACTGAAAATGAAAGACCTGCATCAAATAACTTGCCACGTAGACACCATGTCACATGGAGCTTTTGGGTAACGTTTTGCATTTACAAAGGTGCAGAGCAGTTTTTTGTAAAAGTAATGTGCATCTTGCACCAGATTCCTTCTAGCATATATAAGCTTTAGATGCTTGAGCCCCATTTGATTGTAAAATATATTCTCTACATATAATTCCAAATTGGGTCCTTTTTTTTATGTTTTAATGATTAAAAAAAATAAAAATTCATAAATATTTTGCTATTAGATATATGACCCCCTTCATTCTCATCTCCCCACTCCCTTCATCTGTATCAGAGAGCCCCATCCTGTGGTAACAATGTCCGCTTGGCTCTGCTCCTAACAGGGTGTCGTAGTCAGTCCTCAGCACAGTTCCTTAGAGGAGACCAAGAGCCATGGGCCTTTAGGGGAGGTCTAGCAGGAGAGTTCCAGGTATCTAATGCACCGAATTTACAGCAATCAAATGGAAAAAAAAAAGAGAGAGAGAGAAAAAAAGAGTGCTGTGAGCAAAGGCGACGATGGTATTATGTGCATAGGTATGAAGGGGTTTGGTCTGTCAAAGGTGAGCTGATTGCAGTGAGTTATGCTCACGACATCCAGGCTCCATCCCCTCCACTTGATCTCCAAATATGTTTGTGCCCTGGCATTACTTTGGGATATTGGCAATATCTGTGAGGGGAGTGGGTGACCTGAATTCCATGCTGGGAGGGGAAAAAGACAAACAAACTTAAAGCCAGTGTTTGGCGTGGCATCTTCTGATTGTGTTGCTGCTTCTGATCAATTTTGGTTTCTTTCAGCAACTGCTGAAGGAGATGCTGCTTTTCCCTGGCGCATGCAGCGCAAGCGAGTATGGTTAGGTTTTATTTTCATGACATATCATTTCTTTGCAGGAAAGCACAGCGCTCAAAGCCAGCCCTTTGCGAGCGCACGCGCAAGCATCGCAGCGCCAGCGAGAACGCAAGCATGTACGCGATGAGAGAATTCCATGATTAAACACATCAGTCCAGTCTAAAGTGGTGTTTCCAGCCCAGACTCCCAATGGCAACCAAAATGCTGTTGAGTGACTCAGTTGGCAATCATTTAATTCCCCGTTTTGGTTTTTTGTTGCTTGGAGTTCTCTCGGTCTTTCTGCGCTAGCATCATTATTTTTCTCAACAGGAGGGTCCTGCGCAGCGAAGTATTGCGATGCCTTACAAAAGGGAAAGGAGCATCTCCTTCAGCCAGTAAAACCTTAGTCAGACCAAAACGCGAGCCTTTTTTTTTTCTTTTTGTTATGTTTGCAAATGTCTGTTTGTAGTTGGTGCTGTTTCTTTAGCGAAAATGAGAAAGAAGTGAGGTTTGCTCTTGTTGTCCACTGTCAGGTCAACAAGGAACAACAGTTTATATACTCAAGTTGTCTTCAGACTCCAAAGCACTTTTCTGTCTTTAGTTCCTTTTGGGTTGATAGTGGTTCAACTTGGCAAACACACAGTGAGGCAGTCAGCCAGACTAGCACGACACCTTTTCCCTGTGAAACTGACCCTCCTTATTTTGATATCCACAGCGATTGTTGCCAATAGATGGGGCAAACGATCTTTTCTACCAACCTCCACCTTCATTGCCATCCTCAAAAATCTATACCATAAGGCCGTACTTTCCCAAAGATGAGGTGAGATACTTGTTGTTTTTGTTTTTTGTTTTTTTTTAGTTAAGCCACACTCCTGTAGTCCTTTTTATAACAGTTGTCAAGCACGGCAAAATTGTCTTGTCTTGAAGGAATTTCTTTAGCTTTGGCACGTTTACTTGTTAATTGATTAGGTTTGCTCATTAAATGTCACAAAACAGTTTGTCACCAGACCTCAGATATTTGTATAAGTATCCTGTCGTCTTCCCCTCATTTCACATAAGTGACAAAATGATGAAGCTGCAACATGTCTGTCTTGGACATCCACATGTTTTGTATGAAACTGATTTACTTCTGGAAAATCCCTTCTAACTAATATGTGACCATATTTTGTATTTCGTCACTTATTTAGTTCCTCTGAGTCTTTATTACATTATCTAGCAAAAAAAACCCCACCCTATAAGCAGTTTTTGCCAGGCCTTCAGCACTTTTTCAAATTTTGATGACCATGAAGCTGCGTATTGCCGACATGCGTTGAACACATTAAAACAAATGAAACAAAAAATGAGACTGTAACATTGCATTCACAGGGGATGTTTAAATTTAAAAATAAAATAAAAAAAAATGTGGGATTTATTATAAATAATGGATTTTTGTCTTTATATTGATTGTAGTGAAAAGCTACAAAAGTCTGGACCAATATTAATGTAAACTGCAAGCTGAGTAATTCGCAGAATCCATATAACTTATGAGTCACTTATTCAAGTAGAGTTAAAGTTGCTAAACTTGGTGTGAACGCAACGGTTTCATTAACAGCTGTTATCTGTCTCATTATGCAGACTGCAGTCTATAAAATATGTAAAGAGATGTACTGTGAAGGCACGGAGGATGTACCATTCTCTGATGACGATCCTGACCTCATAGGAGACAGGTAAGAAAAGGCACATGCATTTGTTTGCAGTCCACACATTTCCCCATTCCCCTTATTAGGGCTTTAATCTGTGTTCACAGGTTAGTAGGAGGTCTCCTGACACTCAGTTCGGACTATGGGTTTGTGTTGGAGGATGATGAAGGGATCTGTGGTTATGCTCTCGGCACCGTAGATGTTAAACCCTTTATCAAGAAATGCAAGTTGAGCTGGATTCCCTTCATGCAAGAGAAATACCACAAACCTGACTGTGATAAGGACCTCACAGAGGCTGAGGTATGCTTATAATCAATTTCTTTCTATCGTAATATTGAGCGTTATGATTGTGCGTCCTTTTATTAAGATTACTAAAGCACTCTTTCATTATTGTAGAAGATGATACTGAGTTTCCATGAAGAGGAGGAGGGTCTGCCGGACTCTTTCCTCTCCAACTTTCCCTCTCTCATCAAGGTTGACGTTCACGCCAAAGTCACTGACCCCAGTGTGGCCAAAAGCATGATGGGCTGTCTGTTATCTTCTCTTAAGGCCAACGGTAGGTAGCAGCCAATCGTGTCTTTAGCCCCCTGCCTCATAACCACTCCATAGAAGTATTGATTCATTAAGTTTATTTTTCAAGTTTTAGTAAAGTGGAAAACAAAGGTTCACTTATCTACATGTAATGTGTGCATGAGGCCAAAGTCCAAAATGACAAGATTAGAAGCCTAGATGACTGTTTTTTATCATAAAGGCTTCTTTACCCCTTTTAGATTTACTGTAAATAAACCAAGGGTAGTGAACTTTGGTTCTCTTTTCTGTGTCCTTTCTCTCTCAGGATCCCACGGCTCGTTCTGTAAGGTTCGACAGACTGATAAGCGAATGTTGGACTTCTATAGTAAGCTGGGATGCTTTGAAGTGGCCAAAATGGAGGGCTTTCCTAAAGACGTCATCATTATGGGCCGTAGCCTTTGAAGAAACATCCTGCAACAATGACGGACAGAGCGAGTTGACATAGTTTAAACGTGTTTGCTACCTTCATGAGAAAACTTTCATGGTGATTTTTATATCACGTTACCAATCTGGGCTCTTTTTAGGATTTGTGTGGAAGCACAGCGGATGCCTGTGCCCCCCCCCCCCCCCTTAGATGTTTTGGCTCTACTGGATTCAGCACGTCGAAGGCCAAGGAGTGATCTGTAATCTCTTTCACTCAGTAACACATAAGTGGAACCCCTTCTCTGATCCCACTATTCCTTCCTAGGAGGAAGGAAGAGATGACTCCTTGAGACCTTCTTAACCCACCCCCCCCCCCCCCCCCTTTTTTTTTTTTTTATTTTATTTTTTTTAAATCCAGTGGCCATTACATGAATTTTACCCGCATGCCTGAAATCGGCGTCTGTATCTGAAGGCTGAGCTGTGAAATGAGGGTAGCCCGCATCTAGTGTCGTAACTACCGCTACATCCTGCTTTCCCAGATGTGACATGGAGAAATGGTATAGTCGTTGGCTTAGGTGAAACATCTTTATGCAGGATGTGAAGTGCTGTTTGAGAGTTTGCCTTTCGTTTTCACATCGTGGTATTTTCGGTCGCTCCACCACATACTTGGAGATGGATGCCTTTTTAGGTAGTGTGTTTCTGACAAAATTGATCTGAAGCACTGTGTGTGTGTGTACACATGAAGGGTGAACAGTTGTAGCTTTTTAAGGTTTTGCCAAGCCCTGAATTAAATTGTTGCCACAGGCCAACAAAGCAAACGTCAAAGAGGTCCTTTTGAATTTCTGTTCTAGTAGTAGACATTTGGAAAGCAATAAAAGCTTTCATGTGTTCATTAACATGTTTTTCAGCCATTGCCTTTTTGTTCCTTGCCTTATCATTTTAGCTTATAATTTCAAGCACAGCTAGAGATGGCACGTTGACCTTGTTGTTTTTCAAATTCCAGAGATGTAGCCTCACACTCACAGTAAAGCGTCTTGGTTTTTGCTCTACCAGATCCATAACGCAAGCACAGAAACCCTTCAGTAAACTAAGCTGATATTGTACCATTTTTAGTTAAGTTAAATTCTATGTTTATCTAATATTGTTGAAATGTTTGTCTTTCTAACTTTGCGTAGTTAAAATGTCAAATTTACCACAGTTTGTTTCGTTCCTGTTTGAAAGCACGAATGTTTAAATCGACACTTCCTGAGAGTAGTACACCACGGGACCAAAATGTGTTAGGCTTTTTGCGTTGCTTTGTTTTTTTTTTGTTTTTTTCTTTTTGGTTGAAATGATGAAGAATCCGAAATCTTCTGTTCCTCCACTAATATGAAACTGCTCATTTCACCAGACCTGATGGGCAAATTCACTCATGTCATCCCTTAATGCTTTGTTTCAGCGTTGCATACCAGTAAATGTATTTTCAGCTGCGTTTCAGCGAGGCGCTCTTGGGATCACTGAGGTTGTTGAATCCTGTCACCAAATGTGAAAATGGCAATGGTTTCAACACTGTTTAGTTCAGTTGATGTGGTTTGGAGCCGAAATTCATACCCTTCCTCCCTCACAAGCTCTTCATTGAATGTGTTTTTAAGTCAAAGCTATAATTTGCTTTTATGAATTTTTTTTTTCTTTTAAAAAGCACTGTCACTCATAGGAGTGTTTAACCGGTTAACTGAGGATCTGTGGTTGTTACTCAGTAGCTGCCTGCCAATGTGATGTTTTGAAACTGTGCATTCATAATGTGCATGAGTTGTAATGGATTTGTTGTGGCAGATGCTGGGGGAAAAAAAAAAACTCATCTTCATGCTACATAGAGGAAGAAGCATGCCACTCAACCCTATGAATATAATACTGTTGTTCTCGGAGAGTCTGTAAACTCTGTCGATCATAAAGTGTTGTTTTGTTTTCTATATTGAAACTGATGCTGGTTTAGTTAATCTCTTGTCCTGTACAGCCGTTTTACCTGTCAGCCAGGTGTGAAACTCGCCCACGGGATCTGCTATCTGTCTGCTGAAACAGCAGTATAATTTTCACACTTGTCTTAAATGGTTCATTTTGCAGTTTGCTGATGCTTGAGCTTTCTCCTCTGCCAACTAGATTTGATTAATACTTGGCTGTGAAAGAGAAAGGGCTCCAGTGGTAGATTTTCAGTTAAGGGGTGGGGGGATCATTAAAGTGAGTTTTCCATTGTAAAGTTTGTATGTAAAGTATATAAAATGGAAAAACTAATAAACGATAAGTGACTGTTGCTTTGTCCTGTGCGCCACTATTTATCTAGAAATATTTTTTAATACCTGTCTGCAGTGAAAGATTTCATGTAAGGTTTTTAGAAGTAAAGGGAAAGTAATATCTTTACATAAAGGAATATTGACCTGTTCAGATGGGTCGAAGTGACCTTTGGTTTAATGTCCTTGTTAAAAGAATCTTTATTGCAAACAATTATGTAATAATCAACAGCCAGTGGTTAGGTACACCTGTTCAACTAGTCATTAAGGCAAATATCTAATCGGCCAATCACATGGCAGCAACTCAGTGCCTTTAGGCATGTAGACATGGTCAACATACCTGCTCAAAATCAAACCAAGCATCAGAATGGAGCTAAAAGGTGATTTATTTTTTATTTTTTTAAAGTACTTGAAATGTGCAATCTGTGATGCCAGACAGGCTGGACTGAGTATTCAGAAGCTGATTATCTACTGGGATTTTTCCCAAAGTAATTTCTAGGGTTTATAGAAAGTGGTTTTAAAAATCAAAATCAGTGAGTAGCAGTTTTTTTTTTTTTTTTTTTTTTTTTTTTTTTTTTTTTTGTTTTTTAAACGTAGAAATGACTTGAGGTCAGAGGAGAATAGCCAGACTGCTTTTGAGCTGATATGAAAACAACCATAACCACTGATTTACAACCAGTGTGTGCACAAGAGCATCTCTGAACACTGAAGCAGATGGCTTACAGCAGCAGAAGACCATGCTGGGGTGCCACTCATGTCAAGTAAGGGCAGGAACCCAAGGCTGCAAGTTACATGAGATTTGCCAGAACTGGAAAAAACGTTCTGGATTTCTGCTGCAACATTTGTAATGGTATGATCAGAATTTGGCGTTAAAAAGCTGAAAGCACGAGCTCATTCCTGCCTTGTATCAAAGATTCAGGCTCCTGGTGGTAATGGTGTGACGGGTGTTTTCTCTGCACACTTTGGGCCCCTTAGTACCAACTGAGCATCATTTAAACACCAGTCTGAGTATTGTTGCTGACCATGTCCATCCTTTTATGACCACAGTATGTCCATTTTTGATGTCTGCTTCCAACAGGATAACACTCAATGTCACAAAGCTCAAATCATCTCAAACTGGTATCTTGAACATGACACTGAGTTCACTGCACTTAAATGGCCTCCACAGTCACCAGATTTCAACAACAGAGCACCTCTGGGATGTGACGGAACATGAGATTCCCATCATGGATGTGCAGCAACTGTGTGGTGCTGTAATGTCAATATGGACAAAAGTCTCTGAGGAAGGTTTCCCCCTGGGTGAATCTATGTCACGAAGACAGCTCTGAAGGGACTAAGTTTAAGCAGATATTATTAGCATTAGCAGATAGTATTGTTCACCTGTAATATTCTATATTTCACTGTATTTTACATTAAGTTCAATAGTTTTTAAGTTTATTAGCCACCGCTGTGAATCAGCTCAGGTAAATGAGAAGTTCATCACGTGTTTTACTCAGGCAGCGGCAGCGCCTGATTTCTGTAAAAGGAGGCACGGGCGCGCACTGATGACGTATCAGGCACGCGTGTAGGCTGCGACGTGCTTGTTATTTATCGTGGAGAGCTCATTAGACAGGAAAGCGCCAGCAGAATACTTAACTTTTACCGCTTCTGCAAAATGTCTTTCCACGACGATGAATCCTCGGACGTCGGACCGAGCGGTCAATCCAGGCTGGAGAGCTTCCTGTTCAGTAAGGGCCTGTTAAAACAGTCTGTCAGAGATGTTCTGTAGGCGCACACGTGGGTTTCTGCTGTGATGTTCCTACAGAAATTTCTTCCTCCTTGTTTTACTGGGGATTTTGTTTTGGGTTGTTTTGTTTTTTGTTTTTTTTTGTTTTTGGGGGGGGTTTAATAAAATCCGTTGTCATTTAATTGCCGGTCTTACTGTTATTCCAGGTTGCGAGCTGTCCTCCAAAGTACCTTTCTACACTTTCCAAGGAGATGAGGAGGAGGACCTGGAGCACTTCCTTGAACTCAGAACAGTATGTACAGTTTTGTTACCATCATTGGGATTTACCAGCGGCACGAACACACCAGTCAGTCACACTTTAGTCTGTCCGCAACAGTGATGTTCGGTGTTGTGATTGCTGCAGGTTTGCTTGGGTAACGGTGCCAAGGAGGAGAGCAATGTGGTGGAGGTGACAGCCATGAACCACCAAGGAAAGACGATCTCGGTGCCCGTTGCCAACCTTCACATCAAGTGTCTCCCCATGGTGTGTAAACTGAGGCTGATGTGCCACACAGCTGAAGTTTGATCTGTCTTAACTTTGATGCTTTCTGTCACAGGTGAGTCTGGGAGAGTTTGAGCTGAAAGCCCCAGTCACCATCCGACTCAAGGCCGGCACAGGGCCAGTTTCTGTCAGTGGGCTACACCTTATTGGTAATACTCTACTTTCTTTGTGCTTTAACACTTTAACACTGCCAGTACTGACATTCTAAGAAGCTCACTGACAATATCTCATCTGTTTTCAGCCCCTTCATTGTATTTATATCAAAATGATAGTAATCAGTGAATAATAGGAACTGATCCAGTGCAGGTACTCTGCTTTTCAAACTGAGTTGGCTGACCCAAATAAACATGCAGCAGGAATTTTGTATTTTTATTTGTAGCTGATTATAAAAAAATTGCTCTGCTTGACATTTAAGGAAGTTAATTAGAGTAATGCTTGGCTGTAGTTGATTGGTTGACTTATTGGTCTATATTAGGGATGGGCAACAGTTTTTCGCAGTGTGACGTAATAAATAAAGCAAAGAGCCAGACATTCAAACCTCTGAGTTCCAATATGTCACCCCTAACCCTGAATTACTCTAAACTGCATGAATTTTGGTAGGTATAACATGTAAGAATAATGTCCTTGTTTCAAAAATCAAGAGCTTTCTTCTAGAAAGTTTGGATAAAACAATCTGCTGAAATCCTGTGTCAGCTTTTAATTTTCTATATTTTAAGTGAAGGCGTTGTAATTAATAACTGGGGGGAAATGATTTGCACACAAGTGAAAGCAGTGCCGAACAACATCTATAAATATGGATCCTCATTCTTATTTATTTGCTGGGAGGCAGGGCTTGTTTAGTTTGCCTAAAACTCTTCCCCCCACGAAGATGTTTAACAATTCCTCCGTAACTTTAACAAAGAGTTTTGACCTCTCAGCATGTATCGCTATCGTCATTT
Source organism: Aulonocara sp. 'chitande type north' Nkhata Bay (assembly GCF_057382095.1). Lineage (NCBI taxonomy): Eukaryota > Metazoa > Chordata > Actinopteri > Cichliformes > Cichlidae > Aulonocara > Aulonocara sp. 'chitande type north' Nkhata Bay. The sequence goes on from NC_141356.1 coordinate 27,498,601, forward strand.
GAAGACTGTAACAGTAGTTTCCCTTTTTTTTTTTTTTTTTTTTTTTTTTTTTTTTTTGTGTGTGTAGCTACATAATCAGAGACGACCCTCACTAACTTCTGATGCAAACCCATTCATTTTGTTTTATAAGCAGCTCCAGCTTATTCATCGTACTTTTAAAAGAACGTTTACTCAAATTAAGTCCCCCTACCCCGAGACGTTCCCCCTCTCATACAAGAGCCTTCTTCAGTTCTACAAGCTGATTGGGAATCCCAGGTATTTAACCTCCACTGGGGTTATCACCTTGGAGGCGGTCCTGACACTTCTACGTGAACCTGAAAATCAAGCTTAGTTGACTTCGGCTTAAGTGCTTAACACCTATGATATTTTGAAAAAGATCTTTTGTACCTCACAGCCTTTGAAAAACGACAGTCTAAAGCGGCGGCTTTGGGATCCAAACGCATTTAATTTTCAATACAGATGAATGCTATGAACGTCCTGTATAGTGAAACACCTGGAGTAACCTTGGTGCTCCCTCACCCTGCTAGACAAAAGGTTAAATATGTCTCTGGGCAATAAAACTTTGTAAAAGAAATCTGCAACTTACACCTTACAATTTTATTTCTTCTGCTGTTTCAAGTTAGTGTGTGCGTGAGGGTCAACTGTGAGGGCACATTCAGTAAAGCGACCTTTCTGGCCCTTAAAGAGTTCACCATTTTCTATGTTTTTTTTTATTTTTATTCTTTTGTTCTTTTAATATGAAACAAAATAACAGAACATTTAAGGGCCAAGTCTCGCACACGCAGTCGAGATGGTGGTACCAGGATTCGGTGTAACACGGTGAGCTGACATTTTCTCCTGATCTTCTCAGCCACACAGGTCGAAGACTCCAATTTGTCTGAGGAAGAAGAGGAGGAGGAGGAAGAAGAAGAGGAAGAGCTGCCTGCTATCAAACCAGCAAAGAAGAAGCAGAAGCAATAGGTGGAGGGTTCACCGATGGTTTTGTTTTGTTTTTCTGAAATGGCTCACTCTCTGATGCATTTTAAGAAATAACACTTTTTTTGTACCAGACGGACACATTTTACAAAGTTCCCACTTCTTCCACACCAGCCGCGAGAACGCTGTGTGTGGTGGCAGCTAATGGTGCAGTCGGAGGAATCACGACTGGCTCTGATGTTCTCGCCTCTCCTCTGTTTCTCACTGCGAGCATTGCAGCAGTGTAACTCGCTTGTAGAAGAACTGTTTTGTTTTGTTCTTTTTTTGTTTTTTTTTTGCTACCCACAGTTTTATACTGTATATAATTCAGTCACCACTGAAGGTAGTGGAAGAGGTGTCTTTTTACCACCAGCGGATCCCGGTATTGTTTAAAAAGGCCGATCTGGTAAAAAAATAAATAAATAAAAACGTTGTCGTCCACTTATCAGACGGGAAAGAAAATGCGTTCCAGCTCAAACCGAGTGGTGCAGACGGATGATGATGTGCGCACGTCTTGATTCGTAGGAGTGTCATCCTGCCAGTTGTAATATCAGAATACTGTTTTTCTACGTGATGTTTCAATCCTAAATGTGAAGATTTGTACTTAAAGTCAGAACAAGAAAGCAATTTTGTCCAAATAAATGAGAAATCCCAGCACAATAAATAAAATCCACAGTTTGTCTGTTTGTGGTTTGCTTTCTGTTAGCTCGCAAAATTTGTACAATTTAGGCCAGCGCTGCTTTTTTTTTTTTTGTTGTTCTCCAAAAGTTGATTCTGTTCATCTGGACGTAGCGTTTTCAGTGGGAGAAACCGAAAAGAAGCAGTCGGCTGAGACTGAAGAAGTCACTTGGATGAGTGACAAAACATTTCTCCCACTGAAAACGCTACGTCCAGATTAACAGAATCAACTTTTGGAGCTTTACTTACCTGGATGATTGAGAATGCATCAAGATGTTTGTTTGTTTTTTCTCAAGTGTCTTTGTTAAAGCTCCTGAAACTACAGCCATCTGAAATATTCTTATTTAGCTCAGAGCTGAACCTCTGCTCAAAGTCTTGTCTAGCACATCCTAAAGATTCTCAGTGTGGTCAGCATCTGTGGTCCAGTCTGTGTCTCATGGTTACCGATCCTACTACTACTGCTGCCCGTCACCGCTGCCAAAGGTAGGTCTCCAGAGATTTCTGTCCTGGGCCATTCTTTCCAGCTGTAGCCCATCTTTTTTGCCGGCCCTCGAGGCCTGGAGTTCAACACCTGTGGCGTAAAGCATACCCTACCCAGCACCATCTTCTCTTCCTGATTTCCTACTGAGAGTTGACAGGTTCCTTTCCATAGTTTGGTGTTACTGATTGGGTCTGGCCAGCGAACGTGGAGAAACCTGAGACGGCTGTTGAGGAATGTCTGGATTTCTCTTTTTGAGGTTTTATTTGTCTTCCAGGTTTCAGCCCCGTAGAGCAGTACTGACTTTATAGCTGGAGTTGAACAGTTGGATCTTGGTAGTTAGGTTCAGCTCTCTCCAGGGGACTTCCACTAAGGATGATTGTGATGTAAAAGGCTGGATCAGCTTCCTGATCCAGCCTTTTACAATTTAAGCCTGATAAATCTCAACATTGTCATCTTGGAATATGCCCAATGCTGTCAGGAAAGAAAGAAAAAAGGTCAATCCCAAATATTCAGGCAGCGGAAGCTAGACCTCAAGTCTAATGGGAGGCTCTTATCTGCACTCTCCAGTAAAAAGAAACATGTTGGCATTTATTTTGCCGGACAGTGCATATTCAGTTCCAAAGTATATCTCTTTAACTGTAATAAAAGATTTTCAAAATGATCAGATCCAAAACTCAATTTGGCAGAAAGGAAGTAAAAGCAACAAACAAGCAGCAGAGAGATACAAAATAGAACCACAAGCAAAAAGACGGGTCCATAAAAATTCGTCCAACTGCAGTTAACTAGCCTGCGCAACAGTACTCGCCAGGTTGTCCATAAACCACCAACAATAGAGAGATCGGGGTGTTTGAAGGGTGAGAATGAAAATAGTGAGGACAGTAAAAGTTTTATGAAGGCAGATACAGTCAGCTTGCATCCTGAATTAGCTTCATATTATCTGCAAGAGTACTTTTGTGTAAAGGCACGATCTTTGCAGGGTAGCTGGAGCGAACTGTTGAACCTGCAGGTCAGAGCCACCTCACTCAACCTCACTGATGTCCATTGTGCTTAGAATGTATCTGAATATACAGCCTTTGAGAGCTTCCTCATCACACATAATGCACTTTTGAATGTGTTTCTTAAAATGCTTCACTGTATAAGAGTTTATCTGAATGATAACGGCCGTTTGTCAGTAAACCATTCAAAGTCCATTCAAAAGTTGTCAGTCAGCGTGCATAAAGATAAGACAAGAGGAAAAGGACATCATTGGTGAACCCGACTCAACTGTCAGCTGGACGTGCTTTGTTCACTTTATCAAGCCGAGCAGCACCTCTGAGGATGAAATATGAGTGCAAAAACCTGCACTCCCAATTTGGCCACTTGTATGTCTGTAGTTTTTTTTTTTATGTATTAAATACTCACAGACTTACTGGTTAAAATATCCAACTGAAACCACTTACAGCCTGGTATTTGCCACTGGATATTACTTCGTTCCTATGATTTGTAATACCATGTGCCACATCATCAACACACCTATCTAGTTTTTCTAACTAGATGGGTGTGGTTCTTAAGAGCTTTAAACAGAAAAGGTACCTGGACTTAAGTATGTTTCACCTCTCATAAAAGAGGCGTCTTCAGTTCTAAGAATAAAAGGTGGAGAGTCCCAGGTAGCAGGTTTACCAGAGAAGCTCATGAGAATTTTCTCCAAGAATGACCCACCAATGCCCTTCAAATCCAGCCATATCTTTAGAAATAAACACTATATCCCGAGAAAAAAACTCCCAAATACAAGCTAAATAAGACTGTATGCTGTGCAGTGCAGTGAGGAGTACTTGGATTGCTACACAGGAGAGACCAGACAGCCACCCCACAAACACATGGCTCATCATAGAAGCTCAGCTGTACACCTGCGCTTAAAGCATAAAGGTCATCCATGTCCTCCTTTACTGTGAACGACCATCATTGAACAGTGGTGGTGTTTCAAGACACCAACTGTCAGCCGCCTACAACGCAGTCTTTGAGAACCCTTCCCACGCACTTCAAACCCGATTCAGACTTAGCCTCAGGTGACCTCAAAGGTCACATTATATAGTAGGGCAAGGTTCACAGTGGTTTCACACTTAACCCCAGTGATGGTAATCACCAACGCCTTTTTCCACACCTTGATTCATGTGATGACACACATGATCAACAGCAGGTCAACAACCACCTCCAAAGGGGACAACCCCCACTAAGGGTTAAATACCTGAGACTCTCCACCTTTTGTTTTTAGAATTGAAGAAGCCTCTTGGATGAGAGGTGAAATGTCTTCACACACTTAAAGAAGTCCGTTTGCCTTCTTTTTTCAAGCCTTTAAGACTACCATGAACTGGAGAACCTACACAGCCATGCATACCGAGTGGTTACTTGCAAAATACATAAACTGCTGTCCAAAGTTTTGCCAACTTATTTTTTTTTATAGTGAGTTGGAAATTGTAAAATCCTTTTAAACACAGACATCTATACTGATCATCTCTTCACAGTGATGGGCAGCAGTCCCACAGAAGAAAAGCTGAGGGAGCGATTGCTTACAAGCAGCACTGCCAGATGTCCGAAAAAGCCTAACACCACCACAAGCTATGCTGCCACTACGGTGACTTGAGAAATGGGCACCTGACCCCTTGACGGCAGCTTTCTGCTACCTGCAGACCGGTAAAGCCATCTTTTTCTCTAGTCCGTGAGGGGAAAAAACAACACATGCACTAACCCCACATGACGTTACATTACCTGCTCTGGATTTTGGATGAGTGTATGTGTCACACCTTTTGGGAAGATTCACCAGATTCCACACCACTACAGTTTAAAAACCTCGGTGATGCGTCACACAGCAAATCAGCGTGTAACAGTCTTCCAACTAGTTAATGTCACCTTCACTCGGAGCAGGTGGTGCTGCTTCTTATTTTCTGACTCATAAACCACATCCAACTGGTCGGTGCTGAGTGGGAGTTTTGTGAACCTTTGCAGCACTTTTATTGCTTATCAGGGTTTTATGGTCCAGCATCTGCGTGGGGCATTAAACGCTCACTTTCAAGTAGAGGTTACAGCTGTGTCCAGAGCAGCGCTTGGGTCTGTGACAATATACTGACTAACACAGGGAGGCCAAATCTACTGCTGAAACCCTCCTTACCGTCACAGACATTTGAGGGACAGTGGAAGTATATCATCATTTTTTTTCACTGAAACACTTTCACAAGGGATCACCACACCCGTGTTGCCACACCAAGTAGCTCTGCATGTTTAGTTTGACAGATTTCTTTTTTATGCCAGATGCTCTTCCTGATGTAAATCCAGAGGATTTTCTGTCTCCTCCCAGGTAAATGTGTAAGCCACATGGTTGATTTGTGATTTTATTCATTGTTAGTCACCAGTGAGTGGAAAGTACCATGAAGTACAATGGAGAAAGCATCCAGCTTGATCTTTGCCAAAGCTTAGCTCACCATAGAAATGACTGATACTGAGTCACTAATTTCTTTCATTAGCTCATTGAAAGCTAACGAAACAGAAAGCTGCTGGTGGATGATGCTGGGCCTCACGGGTGGGGAAAAGAGGCACTGATACGTGTTGGGACTGAGCAGGTTAAATATGTAATTTGACTAAGTTTAATGAAAAGGATTTTTATAGGGCAAATTTAAAAAGAAAAAAGGACAAAAATGTTATTGTGATGACATTTACTTCGCTAAAATTTAACATTAATTCTTTTGGCATTATTAGCTTTTTTCTGCATATGAAGATGGGCATGCAAAACGCATCTGAGAACCAATGGCATATGAAGAGATCACACAACATAGCATCAGTCTTCACTGCCAGAACAGGACTCTTTAAAATATGACTATATCCTGCAAACGTGCAGTTTGGATCGTAGCTCTAGACCCTGCTGAACTTGGAGGTCCTGGACAAACCATGTCTGACATGCATCGACCGGCGAGGTCAAAGTTCAGCTGTGCTGGTAATGAAGGAAGTGTCATTTGTCAGCCCACAGCTGTTCACCATTTCTCTGACCCGATCCTGCATGAACTGGACGATTATTAACCCTACGAAGGCTCATTCATCTAGGATGATAACCCAGGCCAAATCTGAACCATATGCTATCAGAAAATGTTAATTATTTTTTGGGGTCGTGAATCAGGACACAAAGCAACAGGCCAAGGAGGGCTAAACAGTTTGGCTTGTTTTCCAAAACCACTGTAGTGAGAACTATGTAAACATGGCATTAATGACTAACATCTGTAGCCTAATCCTATCTAAAATATATTCTCCTGTAAAACAAACACTAATAATGAATAAATATTTAAATCAGAAACTGTATCAAGTTCCTTATATTTATGAGTTTTCCTGTTTTTTCTGTATTATATATAATATATTTATCATATGTTGTGTTATATATGCATAGATCATAGCTTAAAACATAAAACATAGCTAAAGTATATTTCACTGTCAAATAAAAATGGATATATAGTAAGATTCTCTGGGGGGAAGTGCCTTGTTGATGTCAGAGGTGAGAGGAGAATGGCCAGACTGGTTTGAGTTGATAGGAAGGCAACTGTAATTCAAATAACCACTTGTTACAATCATGCTGTGCAGATGAACATCAGTGAAGCAGCAGCAGAAGACCACACTGGGTGCTTCTCCTGTTAGCCAGGAACAAGATTCAAGGTTTCAGCTGCAATATTCACAGGATAGGTTCAGAATCTGGTATAAACAACAGGAAAGCACAGATCCATCCTGCCTTCAGTGGTTAAGGCTCATGGTGTAATGGTGTGATGGATGTCTTCTGGGCACACAACTGAGCTTAATTTAAACACCACAGCCGACCTGAGCATTACTGCTGCCAGTGCATCCACCCTTTTATGACCACACTGTATCGATCTTCTGATGGCTGCTTCCAGTTAGGTAATACACCATGTGACAAAGCTTAAATCATCTCAAGTGGCTTCTTGAACATGACAGTGAGTTCACTAAAATTGCCTCCACTGTAACCAGATCTCCATCCAATAAGCACCTTTCATATGTGTTGTCTATTAAAAGGGGAGCAAGACGTCACTAGCGAGGTATAGCTAACGAAGTAGTAGGTAACTGCATGTCTTCCTGAGAAACCAGCATGTACGGTAAAGTGCAACTGATGCTTGTTTGGTAAATACTTGGCTGAAACTCAAATTGAAAGTGAAATCCACAAAGCTCACATTTAATGCTGCCATTTGCAACAATGATGTTCAAGTTTGACTTTAAAAAGGTTTTCATTCAAGTAAAATTTCAGTACAGTTCTTATTTTGATCATTTCCAAACCAACCTTTAACCCCCCCGCAATGGTTCACTCCAAGAGTACAAGAGTAAAGACACTTTAATAGTTTGCACCTCTGACACTTGAGTGTGTCACTAGTGTAGCACAAAGTTCCTATGGCAACGACTGACATCACTTTGTACTGTCTCTAATTAATCCAGCTTGTCTCCGTGAAAGATCTCTGACACGTTCAAAAGCACTGATCTCACATGTCTTCATATATACACAGCCAAAAACACAAATATACACACATATATGCACATCCACTGATTCTGCTTACCTGCATTTATACATCTTCCTTTGCTTATTTTCACTGCTTCACTCTAACATGCATTGCATGAATGTTGCCTGTTTCCCTGCAGCTCAAATTTGACAGAGGGCTGGTTTATGTTAGAATGATTTCCCCGAGCAAAAATAGACCTGCAGATCAATAAACATTGGCTGCAGATCAATAAACATTGGCTACAGATTTTTGTCTTTGATGTTTGTGCACTTGTGTGTGTGTGTGTGTATGCACTGCTATCCTGGATTAGAGTTTTGGCACAGATTTCAAAGGTCTTATCAGATGAAGGTTAGAATTCTGCTTGGTTGATGAATGGCTGCTCCGTATGCATTCAGCTGGGCATGTTCATGTTCCTGACAGTGTTAATGGAAGGACTGTTAAAGCTTTGTGTGACAAATGCATTTCTGCCATACTGTAAGTTAGTACATAATGCATCCATGTCAGCCACCTCTAATATCCACCGCTGAACTGGAACAGGCAGGGCGGTTACACAAGCTGGAAGCTGCGCAAATGCATTTCTGACTATGTCAATAATACTAATCAAAGGTCTGAGTAACAGAGGAAGTCAAACCGTACCCAGCTGAAAAAATTCACTAGATCTGTTCAGCTGTTGCACACTCCATTGTGTTCACTGTGAACATAACGTAAAATCATTTTAGAACATTTTCTCCTTTACGAACGTCATTGCACCCTTTGTGTGGGAATCCAAATTGTGGTCAGGTGCATCCTGTTTACTTTAACTGTCCTTGAGCTCTGCTGGAGTCCACCTGTGGCAAACTGGCAAACTGATTAGCCATAGTTTAGAAAGGCACACACCTGTGTATATAAAGCTTCTACAATTCACACTGCACAGCAAGACAATAGCAGCCATTATGACTGGAAACTGCATTGAGGTGCTGGTTCTAAATCCATTTATAAAAGTTTGAGTGGTTATTAGGAGAAACACCCAAGTAACGGAATGACCAGGGCTCTTCTTAGAGTCAGCCAGACTAAGTAGGATGTCTGAGTAAATATTTAATTGGTCTGGTATGTGACCAAGAATTCAGCATTTATTGCAAGAAGACTTCAGATGTTTTCTGTAGAGATCGGAGAACCTGCAGGAAGTTTGACCGCCACCAGACGCGAGCAGTTCTGAGTAAAAGACACATAACAGTCTGCTTCATGTGTTTCAAATCACATGTAAAGGATGTCTGAAAATAAAAACTCAGCAAACATGTAGAATCGTGTTTGTGGGACACAGGCACTGCTGTTGGATGGTCTTCTTTGCAGCTGGGGTCAGAAAGCCCGACAGGAAGGATGAGGAAAAGGATTCTGGCTAAATGCATGTAGGTCTTGCAAGATACCATCGCCAGAGTGCATCGGCTTTGGGAGAGTGGGAGTCGCCTTTCATGACAACAGTCACCCAGTGTTCAAAAGGTCATCCATCCCCCCATCTATTCTCTGTACTGCTCCCAATCGATGATGAGGAATAGCCCCAAACATATAATAAAATGCTGGGAATACAAGGAAGTCTTAAGCCAAGGGGAGGAAGGTCAGCCATTCTGGGGATGACTGAACTGCTGTGCTATTTCCTTTTCTCGGGACAGTTATACTGGTGTTTCTGGATTACAGTGGGAGTATCTGTGAAGCTCAGCAAAGACTCTCTCTGGTCCTGGGTGGGTCAGAAACCACACACACACACAAACACTAAGTTATGTATGCACATTCATGGAAGAGTACCTCCTTCTAATAAATGAATGATCAACAGATATATGTTTACTGACATGGATTTATTGTCATCACAATCCTCTTGCTCTTACCAGACAAACTGGGGAGGTTGTAGATTTCTTTGACTCGTCATCACAGAGGTCACTTCGGCATCCCTTAAGCTGACATCTGTATTACACCCAAAAGAAAAGTGGTTTCGAAACAAGTCTCAGACTGTAACTAGTGGAGCAGAATTAAACCGTTTAAAACATCTTTGGCAAGATCTGAACTTGTCAGTTTGTACACGTTTGTTATCCACTTTGACAGAGCTGTCACAGAGAATAAAATAAACTATCTTAAGCCAGGTGTGCAAAGATTGTAGCCTAGAAGCTCCAATTATTGCCAAAGGACAAGTAAAAAGTATAAAGAACTGAACACTACTTATATGAATGATTTTTAGTCAGTAATACATTCACTAACCACTCTGAAACGTGTGGTTTAGTGTGGCTTGACACAGAAAAGGGTGCCTGAATACTTTCCAAATCACTGTCTCACTTTCAGCTCGGGCTGTGATGCAAATATTGCAGTTATTACTGGCATTAGAGGTTGCAAACATTTGTCAGAGTATCAAGATCATATCATAGGTAAACAGACCCTGAAGATCAGAATTAGTAATAAATGTCAGGGGAGAAAAAGAGAGAAACAGTTCCTACCTTGACTCCAATATCTCTAGTCACTGGCAAAAGCATACAAACAACAGCTGCACAGTTTCCTGCACACTGAGCACACGTACTGCAGGCTCATGTCCTGCTGCAGGCACGGGCGTGTTGTTCTCATACATATACAGCCCCGACACACCTGCCACAACAGAGCACAGCTGTCAGCGCATCAGCCTTTACCCTATACGTGACCTCGCGGAGCTCTCACACAAGCCTAATTATGCACATATACGATGCAACGCACTAACCGCCTGATTGTGTGGCGACACCTGAGCACACATTCACTTATAAAACAGGATTCAACTCGTCTGCACAGAGCCCGCACACAAGGCAACGCAAACCAAGAACAAGCATACCATAGAGGCTTTTCGTCCAGCCCTGTGTTTGTGCCTGTAGTTAGGACAGGGCAACACAATGCACGAGAGAACGATTCAACAAAATTTCCAATTCTTTTATGAGACCTAACAAAAAAAGAAAAACAGCACATGCAAACCCCGCTCTATAGAATGGATCGTTGATTTAATAGGGCTCTATAAATAAAAATGATCATATGGATAAAATGCTCCTTTGGAACATCTGCTGTATGTTTTATTAATAACACACACACACACAGAGCGAGAAGGGACAGTGAACAAGGGGAATGCTAATTGGCTTACACACAAACACACACATACGCACATTGTCAGATTGCCACACTGTAACTAAACCTCAGCTCCTCTCACTCCTCTCCCTCGTGCATTTGCTGCTAAAGGGAGGCCGAGTTATCATGGAAGTGAAACAGATTTCAAAGAAGACAAAAAAACAACAACTAAAAAAACTAAAAGCAGACTGGACCATATAGGAGGGAGCAAGGTTTTATAACCTATAAATAAGTGATGTGCCTTACCATTGCTACTCCCCCCTCGACCCTGACTTTGCTGCCCCCACCATCCCAAGCTCGCTCCTGCTATCTCGCTAAATGGGGGAGGGGAACAATGAAAGGAGTATGAGTGACAGATAAGTAGATCCTCATTAAAACTCTGCGCTTATATCATCCTCCGCTCTAACCCTCCTCTCCTCCTCTGCATCGAGCTCTGGAAAATGAAAGAGGAAGGGAGAGAGGAGAGGGAAGGTGCTGCTCATTGGTTATTCCTGTTCTCTGACCTAACTTGACAACCAGCTCCAATAACAAGACAAAGAGGGATGACACAGAGATTTTTGCCAGAGACCAGGATGCTGACAAGGAAGTGAACTGTCCTAAATTGGCAGATAATGGGCCTGCTGTGGGCCGCTCTGTAACCTCCTCCGCCTTTCAGTCTTTTTTTCCCTCTCTCTGTTTTACAAGCTTTGCTGGTCAGCAGCAGGGTCGGATGTACCACTGTAACACCTTCTCTTTATTTTTTGTTTTCATGTGTAACTCAGTGAGTCACCCTGGAAAAGCTCTTTACCCAAACAAATCGCACAATTTGCTTCTTAGGACAAATAGACCTCAAACTATAATCAGACACGGCGTTTAAAATAACCAGCGCGTCACCTGATTTAAAGTACACACTAGCATACCCAGCGGATTACTTTTGAAAACCAGTGCTCAAAATACAATGAAAGGTCATGTAATATGCTTTTTTATTTATTCAAAAGATTTTGGTTTATTCATAATCTTCTATAAAAAAAAAAAACTAATGGAAAAACCTGAATCTGGAAAAAAACAAAACATTTGCAGTCCAGTGTTTTTTTGTTGTTGTTTTTTTCTAAAGCCACATGGACTTTGGAGTGCATGGAGAGGCTCCCTGCATGCTTTCAGCTGCAAACAGGAATTAATCAAGAGTTAGGAAATTGCAAGTACAATACAAGTGTGTTAACAGTCTCTTTAGGCACTGGAGTCTCTGGAGTCCCATGCCAGGACCCCTGAAGAATATGTCATTTCTTAAGTTTGAATGGATTTAAGACTACATTATTCACATTAGCACTTCCAGTCGAACTGAAACAGACAATAAATAATGCTTTCAAATTAGATCATTAGTACTGTCACTGTGATTCGGGGAGTAAACAGAGCTACACAAGTTAACAGGGCATGTTCTCCCCAAATGGTTTCAAATAAATGTCAAGAGTGATTGTCATAAAGGTGTGTGGAGATATAATCTGGGGTTGCGTCTCTGAATCAAAATGGAAAGGAGAAAAAAAAAAGCAAACATGGAACTTCTTGATGCCAAACGTGATCTAATAAAACAGAACGGATGCTGATTTGGGTTTATTATTTGGTCCCGTAATGCTTGGTTGAAGACTGGCCGTACAGCCCATAGAATTCAGCATGTCTGGCTGTCTGCGATGTTTCCATCAGTCCCCTCATGGGAAAATGCTGCAGTGGCTGACTTGCAGGTAGAGGGGCATGTGGGGCAAACTCCTGAGAGGTCACAGAGGGGAAGGTGTCCGACGCTGGGTACGGAGGCCGGGCGCAAGCAGCAGGGGCCCTGGAGCAGCAAGTACACATCAGTACTTTCCTCCCTTCGTACACGGCTTGTTGTGAGGCACCAACACTTGAGAAGTGGGAGGATGGGAATATGGTTCCTGAGTGGTGGCTAGAGCTGGACCCTAGACCCACCATGTGATGGGCTGAAGTATCTAGGAGCCGACTATGACCAGGGCCAGTGTGAGGATTCTGTGAGAGGACTTCAGAGGCATATACAGATGATGCCCGGTGACCTTGGTTGGCCAGGAAGGGTTTTTTGCTGCTGTAGAGCAAAGGTGGAGGATTCTGGGAGTTTTCTGGGTTAGCCTCCAGGAACGCCATGCTGTATTTCCTCTTCTGTATTCCTGAACTAGTCCCCAACTGGGAGCTAGCAGAGCTGCTGTGAGACTGCACAATCTCCAGAAGAGGCGACTCATTGAACGGTTCTGAGAATGACAAGTAGAGGTAGGACAGAGAGATGAGTGCTAATTCTAATGATAATACATCTCTGAAAAACTCATCTATAGTTATTTTTCTGTAATTTAATCCTACCCTCCAGCATTTTTCGCAAGTTCTTCTCTTTTGTTGACAGGTCGGACAGCAAATGATGAGAGTGGAGCTGGCCCACTCTGACTGGAGGGATAATGCTATTCAGATGTGAGTTTGACCTGTAAAAAGAAACACAACAGTAAAATCATTAGTATCGAATTGTTAGAGACACTCTGCACTTTGAGATTTAAAAAATATAAATATTCTTTTTTAAAGTTGGCTGTGATTAAATTTGGACAAGATGATAGTGCTGCGAAGTTATCAACACTACCTTAGCTAGCTTGGTTATTTCCATTGGTAGCTCACTGCATGATTAAATAGGATGCAAAGTTTGACTGTAATCATTGCACCAGTTTAATCATTATTAAAACTGATACAGCTACAAAATTGGCTAAACAGACAAACCTGTTTTTACAACAGACTGTAAAAGTTCTGGTGCCAAAGGTTGGGCATTTTAAAACCCAGTTTGAAGTGGCCATTGTAAGAACTTTTTGGAAATATCCCCTTGTTGAGTCTGAAAACCAGTGACTTTCAAGTCTAAATGCTCCATCAGTTCCCAAAAGCAAACAAGCACCGACTCACCCCTAACGATAACATGTTGAAATGCTTAAGTTAAAAATAGTCCAACTTCTTTCAACAATAAAATGACTAGTGTGACTTTTCTCCCAGTAATAAGGTCTAGCAGAGTTAGAAGCTAATCTGCCTCAACACAAGATTTGCGAATCGACATGTTGAGCACAGACCTTAGAAAGTTTGTCAACTTCACCTGACTAACCACTGGTGATGTGAAGTCAAGATAAAACAATTTTCTACTTTGAGGGGAGGTCACTACCAATTACTGCACAGAATGGTGGTTATTGACATGTGAGAGCTCAGTAAATACATCGGTCGGTTAGCTATGCAACCGGAACCTGGCATGTCTGCTAGCAATCAACCATCAGCTTTAAGTGCTAATCACTTCCTGTGTAGATGCAGCTTTAGATGTGAACTAGCTGACACCTACAAATGAGATAACATGTTTTTACTGAAGTACGAAAAAAAAAGTACAGCCATGCTATACCTCTTGACATAATACAAACTGCAAACTTAATAACGGATGTTTGAATGTTTAGTCGTAACCACTTGTAGCAGATGGCTGCCCCTCCCTTAGCCTGGTTCTGCCTAAAGTTTCTTCCTGTTAAAAGGAAGTTTTTCCTTCTTACTGTTGCAAAGTGCTTACTAATAGGGGGTTCCTTCATTGTTGAATACTTTCTTGAGACAACTGTTGTTGTGATTTACATAAATAAACCTATACATGAATAAACCATCAATTGACCTGCTACCTGTAGCTAGCCATGAGGTAGCTAGCTACAGCGCTATGGTTAGGCTAATATTAGCATATTAGGAAGATGAGGCCTAAATTGTTGTGAATAAGAGTATATACTGAAAGTCCCCGACAGCTAAAGATAAATGTCACCATATGGCAGAAAGAAGACTATCGGGAAAAACTTTGCAGCCAAGTGAACGTCTGAGGTGAACCCATCCACCTCAGACTGGACTAGGGTTGCCAACCGTCCCTTAAAAAACGGAATCGTCCCGTATTTAGAAACAAAAGTACACGTCCCGTATTGAGCTAATAAGGGACGCACTTTGTCCCGTAATACAGTGAGAATCAAAAGTAGTCTATAAATGTTTATGGATTTAACACTTTGTTTGAAAACATAATTCCCAGCCCCTCTCCTGCTTTGTGACCAATGAGCTGACAGCACACTTATGACAATTCGAGTATGACAATTCAGATTACCGCTCATCTCATTGGTCGAGGAAAGGTCGCTTGCGGAGAAAATACCGGAAGACAACAGATGACCACAACAAGAAGCATGGCCAACAGGGAAACAAACGCTGACACTGCGGTGCAAGTCTCGGATGACAGTACACCTAAAGCTGGGCAGACACTGTGCGATTTTTTTCAGTCACGTTATTCAGCTCCTGCTCAAACTGCACGATTGACTCGCAGAGGTTAGAAGTTCGTATGTCACGATGTACTCTCACACTATACCGCCCGATGCTCTGATGCGACCTGAGTGCTCACACTGTGCCTCCATAACATGAAGGTTATAACAGAAAATCTGTCGCTCGCTCTCTCTGTCTTTCACTCACACAGACACACCACCACCATCAACTTTGCTAAATTGCTAATGAAAAACACTGATCAGGCAGCTGTGATTGAGCAGCAGTGTAAATCCAACTATTTTCACGGTTGTTGTGGTCGTGATAATTTTGTGATGCCACATCGAAAAGGCTCGGATGAGCTTTTCAAAGTTCTACAAGTTGTGCCTCCATCGCTTGTGTCCAGATCACACGCTGCACAGCCGTGCTGCGCCGTCTTTTTCACCAACGTTTACGTTTGCGCGCGAGCAGTGTGAGCGCCTGTGGTGACACCCTCACGAGCGATTGATGATCGGGAGCTGGTCGTGAGGTGTTAATCACTTCTCGTTACCCCACGTATACTACACGACGCACGATGAAGGCCAAAATCGGTCCGATCACTCAAAAATCGGCTCAAAATGGGCCTAAAACCGCACAGTGTGAGCCCAGCGTTAGAGCAGCAATGTTTGTTCCCCTCAGAGAAAGGGAAGAATGGGAAAAGGAAAACACCTGGCTGGAAAACGTTAATATGGGCATGTGCAGTGAATATCAGCGCTATGTGGCCAGAAGTGTGATAATATAATTTATTTTGTGTAATAAACAACTGCAAGGATAGATGATTACAACAAATTGATGACTAATACATAAAAGTAATACATAGATGAATAATGATGATGAGTTATGATGCGTAATCATGGGAACAAGCGGGTTTACAAACAGGAGCAGCTGATTAGCATTAGAAAAGCTGAAATAATACCTCAACTGAAGCCAATTGTACTAAATGCACTAAATGTGCACTGTTACAAGAATATTTTTCTTTCTATTGTTTTCTATTATTTTAAGTTAAGCAGGACAGAGTGCTTTTAAAGAAAGATTTACTTTTATTCTCAAAAGTTAAGCATGACAGGCTTCTGTTTAAGAAAGAGACCTGTTTTACTGTGTTAATGTTGTCATTTTGAGCTAAAAATAAATGGCTAAATGATCATTTGTTTCACATGTGTTCATATCACAAAGAATACACATCTACTTAAATCAAATTCAAGTCAAAGGGTTAAAAAAAATAATTTCACACACAAAAAAAGAGCTAGAAAATTCACCACACTGGGAAGGGTGAAGACAACTGGGTTGCCCGGCCCTGGCCACGAGGTGTCCCTTATTTATTTTTCAGGGAGTTGGCAACCCTAGACTGGACATCCACACCAAAATCATGCTGTCCAGGGGACTGTAGATCCATTGGCTGTAGTGTGCAGGGTCAAAGTTTAACTTGCTAAAAACACTATGCATAGTGCTAAAAAAAAGTTGTTGAGGCCAGGAGTGACAAATGAATAGTTAAAATCACTGCAGCATGTTAGAAAACTGTGAGGCTCACCCAGTCCCACCATTAAACAAGCAAATAACATGTGGCAAGGAGACAACCCCTCCTGCTTATGATCAGGTTTTTGAAATAATTCATCACAGAGTATTTTCCATTTATACATCATAGGGGAAACACATGGGTTTATCTGTTCTACTGCTGTTTTCTCTGACCTTTGCTTATATTTCGCTTGCTTGACCTCTGTTGGAGTTGTTGTTGTTTTTTGCCTGCTTTTATTACCAGTACACCCGCTAAAGCTACATTTAGCTAATTCCACTGAAAACAACGCAACAGTTGAATGTTGTACAAGGACATATTTGATAGTTTGGCTGTTTTTCTCACAATGAATAAAGATGATGATCAGTGCACTAAAAAGCTTGCATGAAAACATCACTGAGTTAGTCCAAAGAAATGAATATCTTAGAATAACTTCTTACCTGTCCATGAGGAGCTGATAAGGTTTTGTATTCTGAAATGAAAAAAACAAAAGTTTCACGGGTCATTCCCACACACCTTCAAATGTCTCACTAACAGTTATTATAAGATGCATCAGGGTTTACTGCGCATGCTTTCATATCACAACATCATTTTATATCCCTCAAAAGTATCACTGTCTGATGCAGATGCAAGAACTGTGAAAAGGGGTCATAGAGATAAAGGTTCATGTTCGATAAATAGAAACAATTTGCAGATTTGTTGTACCTTCATGAAATTCAAACTGCCTGCTTTTTGGAAGAATGTTTGCACTGAGCTCAGGAGTTTTTCTGCTTCGTGGCGCCTCTCGTTGAGCTGCAGCACCTGCTGGGAGTTCTTCCTCACGTACGAGTTGTAGGTGCTCTCCAGCATCTGCATGGTTTCAGCCTGGTTTGCTTCTAGCAGCGCATGCATCCGCTGATACTGGGCTCTTGCACGCTCTTTCAGTTCAGACACTGCATCCTGTGGTCACAGGATACACAAGTATGCACGTTTACACGCAGAAATGCATTTTTAAATGACTAAAAGTACTGATGTTAACAAACAGATACTACAATTTTTATTAACAGACACACAATTTTATGGAATCTATGCTGTTCTTGTTCAATATGAAAGTGGGAAAGTCGTTTGTTAAATCCATTTTCACTTTGCTGCACCTGCCAGTCATAGTTAAAGTTACATTTACCTTTGATTTCCCAAGAGTGAGAAACGGTAGAGTAATTTCATTACAGCAGACAAAATTATAGCACAAACCCCCATGCTGATAACATTCACATAACATTCGGAATTGAAAATGCACCTTCATCAGTGTCTTGTCTGACTCCAGCTTGTTGAGGTGCTCATCGATGTTCTGAACACGACCTTCCAGTCTGTCTTGCTGCCTCATTAGCATGGCCTGTGGAGGAATGACAGATAGGATGGATTAGATAGGCGAACCACAACAAGATGCCCTGAAAATTAAAAACAAAGATACCCATACATTTAGAAACTCTGAAAAACTTGGGCCTCGGCTGTGACCGCAGCATACCTAGCTGCTTTTCACGAGGCATCGAGACAACTTTCTCCACAGTCAGCTGCCAGCGACATGAACATGCATTTAGGCATTCGGAGAGCAAAGGCAAACATGGCTGCACAAATCATTCTCTGACTGCTCCAAAGTTTGACGCTGACCCTGCTGTGTCAAATGAGCTCCATTGTTGGGACAAGCTTACTTCCTCTGTGGGTACACAAGAGCCAAGAGCCAGTTAAAAAAAATCCACTGAACATAATCCTTCCCCATTTACTGCAGAGGCTGGGAATCAATCTGCTGTCACAGACTGACAACTAACTAGAAACAGGGGAGGGCAGGTAGACTTTTTAATGAACTGTTTCTGCATTGGAAAGGCCGCGTACCCAAATAAGAGAAAACCTGCTGTCATGGCAACAAAGTCTTGTGTATGTAGTCATATGTGAAATCTCATGTGTATGTAGGGAGCGGGGGTGCCTCACTACCCCCCCCCCTGCACTTTCTCATTTTGCCACATGCATTGCTCCCATTGTTTGCATTGGCCTGTGTGTCAGTGACAGATTGTCATGTCTGTGTGCACAGTGCCGAGGTCTCCTCCCTCCCTCCCAATGAGCATGCACCCGAGAAAGGGGACGAGAGGAAAGGCGATGCTTGCACATGCCAAGAACGGATAGAAAGAGAGTGAGAAAGACATACAAAAAGAGAGCGAAACCAAAAGAAAAAGGAGAAAAAAAAGTTTCGCCCAAAAGAGAGAGAGATAGGGAGAATGAGGACATTCCTGTGGTCTCGAGTGAGTGAGTCTCAGGGTAGTCACATTGTGGTATCACAGCAACAGACCTCTTCAGCTGCTTGCAACACTCACGTTGTGCTGTCTAATGGACATCCACAGGCTGGCCACTATAGTTTACCACAGTGAACACTTTCAACAGTGTATATAGTTTCAACAAAATAACAAAGAAAGACTCTAAATGGCATAAAATAGTAGCCAAATGTACCATAATAACTCACTTATGCTTGTTATCAGAACAGTTCTTTTGAGTGAAGAAGACTACTGATTTGTCCACCTAGGAAACAGCAGGAATACGTTTATCTCCCCTAACACTCAAAGGAAGCAGAGTGGATTATATGACATGTATTTTGGGCAGCTGAGAGTAAATGCACTGACATGGGAAAGACCCAAAAGTGGTATTTCTACTGCTTCAGCATATTTTAAGGCTGGCCACAAAAACTGACAAAATTTCTATCCAGGCACTCATTTTGGGACAGCGTAGTAGTCTGGTGGTTAGCACTATTGCCTCAAACCAAGAGGGTTCTGGATTTGAACCTGGGGCAGGGCCCTTGTGTGTGGAGTTTACATGCTCTTCCTGTGCTTGTGCAGCTTTTCTCTGGGAGCTTTAGCTCTGCACCCGAAGTTAACGCCGCCTATACTGGCCCAGGACACTCTTCCAAAACATGCTAACTCTCGAGACTTCATTCTTGGTTAAATAAAGGTTTAAAAATATTACTAGCCACCAATTTTGCTCTGTTTTTAGTGTACTCCAACCCCTATTTGTCTTCTAACTGCTTGTTACTGTTAGCTAGTCTCTACATTTGTAAACTTTAATGTGACTGAGATACTCTGCTATTTGATGCTGAGCAGGCAGTGGACAGCTGGTTTCTCAAAGCTATCTACAGCTGTCTCCTACAGCTGGAAAAGTAGTGGATGGGAGTGACCCAAATAAGTAAAACCGGATCAATTAACTGAAAGATGCTCAAAAGCTCAGCTGAACTGAGGGAACTGCCACTGACACTTGAGCTTCGGAGTCATTTCTATCAGCGACATCTCTAACATTACACAGTTTCTGATCCACGGTAGCTATAAAACTATCGATGAGGGAAGCTTTAAGTGCTGAGAAGGAAAAACACTGCATTTCGTTCGTGAATTAACTGCTGCATCACCCTGCAGTGCTGACTATGTTTTTAAAAAATTGGTCCCACAAGTGAAATCAAGAATACATTTTTATGAGTACAGCTTAATGGGCTGTTATACTGACACCTATAGAGTGTGTATGCATGTGTATGTGGAGAAATAAAGTGAACTGTTGAAGTAAGCCCTATATCATACAGCCATGCGGGTGAATGTAATTAACAGCTGCACTTGCAGAGGTTTTCATATCATTCATGGAAAGAACAACAATAAGTTCAGCAAGGGCTGCAGCAAGCCCTGTACCACACACCTCGAAGACTATTCTTCTTAATTCTCCCAATTAAAGTTGAGGCACATTTCTATTAAGGACTTTACAGTTTAAGCATTATTAATGCCTCGTGTTGGTTCATGTTCCAAATGACTTGTCAGAGTCATTATCTAAAGCTTTTGGTGGTTTCACCATAACATATCAAGTTCTGCTTTGTGCACCAACAATGAGATCACATATAGAAACCACGAGCACACTGTGATGTGTTCAGTTAGTGGATTTTACATGTTCACTAATGAAATGTTGTTTTGAGTGTTTTTCTCAGATGCAGCTAGCACTGAGCGCGAACACTTCTCGTGTAATTGGCAGGGCTTTACGTTGAAAATCAGCAGCGTAGTCTTTAATCCTGTTTCGCACAGTTGTAACACATCCTACACCTGTACTCCATCTCAACACCACATCTTGCTTACACAAGAGGCAGTTTAGTTAAACACTCCTCTTCAAACAACCTGATAGTAACCGTAACAGCTGACACTACCCTGCAAACTGGTGGACTTGTGTCAGTTGGCTGCCTGTGTTTCTTCTTTCCTTCACTTTTTCATGTCCTGCCTCCTCAGTGCCTTTGAACTTAAGACGGTGCACTGGTATTATTCATCACTTTGGTAACACGGCACACACGAGCTCAGTGTGAATGCTGCATTGACAAAACAGGAAAGAGCACTTTGTTGGGTTATTAGTATCGTAAATGGTGCGTGAGCTGCTTTATGTGAGCTGGCTTCACATTATAGCAGCAGCTTTTCTGTGTCTTGATGCTTCTGCTCAGCAACTCTGTCTTCCTCTTTTTGTCGTGTTTCCTCCAATTCCTTTTTTTTGTCTTGTGTGTTTGAAATAGCACAGAGGGGCTGGGGCAGTGTAGCAGCATGAAAGCCTACCTTTATCAAGCTTAAGCCCGCCAATGATCACTTTCCCCACTGTCCTATTTAGGCATCCAGACACCCACAGGTTGCCAGGAAGCTCATGTTTAAATGAGGAGCCTCAGGCTCAATGAACAGAGAGCCTCTTTCACAATCAACTGACAACTATTCCCTACTTCTGATGTCAGTGGCCTGCCCTCAGTATTCTGGGTATCTGACTCACTCCAGCCCAGATACACGAAGCTTCAAACAGCAGAGCTTCCATGAGCGACGGTTTCCTGCTGAGGTGCCTGAGAAAGCCAAGGTGAGGTTGTGTGGGAGGGCTCCTCCTCCGCTTGTCCCAGGGAGAACATTACTATTATATTACGCTTCTTTTCTCATCTCGAAATTACCAGCATGTCTGCAAAAGGTTAATGTAAAAGTCTCCTTTGAGAGCCAAAGATAACTAAAAGATACAAACATTGCTACGTCGGTTTTGTGTCTTTGTTTATCCCAAAAGCAACAAGAGTGCTGCCCGGGGAATTTAAGACCAAAATAGACCACAGCTCTGCGAAGGAGAACGACCTCTCAGCAAATAATGACGAGAAGACACTGTGGTCTCGTATTACTTTAACAAATGACCCAGCACACAAGGAGCACAACAGTTTTTGCTATTAACACTTTTTTTTCTCAATAAATCACTGTGTATTATATGCCTGAAGGTCCAGGGATGGACAGTGTGACTCCACAGTGCAATATGCTCTGTGAAAATACAGTTGTGAAAGAACAGAAAGATGGCTGGGTGTGTGCATATGAGTGTGCACAGAGAGCAGCTGTGGAAAGGGCTGAACAGACATCTTTTGTCCCAATAATAGCTCTGAACCAGGGTCAACTGATTTAGAACTTACCCTGGAAAGAAATATGTGTAACTTTCCCCAAGTGGAATAATGCCTTCACTAAATAGTATCAAAAAGACGACGAGAGGGCAAACTGTAAAACAAATCTGCTTCTGATTGCTTCCATAGATAGGGAGGAGAAGGGAAGGAATGTGTTTAAGGTGTGGGTGGCTGTTTTTACACCTTGCTACTTGCGTTAGTCTTGAGAAAAGCAAAGAAACAGAAATAAAGTGAGGAAAACCCCACATGGCGGTGGCAGCCATGGCATGCTGGCCCTCGTTTCTTTACGCATCCTGAGGTCAAGGCTGCCAAGACACGCTCATTATTTAATTGTTGCCAATTCGTAACCAGATTAGGATCTATTTTGCTCTTACTCTCAATTCATTTCCACCTCTTCCTCCCTGCTAAATGTCCCTAAAATAGCATTCCAACCCTGGAACCCTGAAACTGATCAGCTAACATAAACAAACTACACGCGTTTCCGCCCCTCACCGCACATAGGTCATCGTTTCCGGTGGATGCAGATTGCATCACAGCACTTATCCGAAGGGCACAGCGCTGCTAATGGGAAGGCGTGGCGGTAAAGAGTGGGTGGTATGATCAAGGTTAAAAGCAGCGTGTGTGTGTGTGTGTGTGTGTGAAGTATGCCTATATATGTGTGTTTGTGTGCTATCCATGTACCCAGAGGGGTGGCTTTCACCTGTCCAGTCCTTTTACATCAGATTAAAGAGGAGGGAAAGAGAGAAGGCCTTTATAGACTAGCGAACTGAAAGAATTACCCATGAATTGTGTGCACCAAATGAAATCTTTTCATTGCCCTGTAGGAGAGTGTGTGTGTATGTGTGTGTGTGTGCGCATTTGTACCTGCATTTGTATGCGTTGCGTATCAACATCGCAGACTGTGTGTCTTTGGTTAGTGCAGTGAGAGATGCAGCAGAACGGACACAGAGCCACCTGCTCTTCCTCACAGTGGAGCAGCCTGTACTCCTCGTGACTGGGACAGGTCCAAGCGCTCAGCTCCTCAGCATCGACTAACAGGTGTCCCGGCGCCGCACACGGCTGCTGTAGGTGCGTCTGGATATGAGTTTGGCAGCAGGGCTCCTTACAACGCAGACAGACTTTCCGCACGGGCAGCGGGGGCCCTCGTCTGCAGAGGACACAGTGCAGCACAGGGGGGGCTTTCTCAGTGTTCAAAGCATTGAAGCGCTTCACTATGTTGGCGAGCTTGAAGTTCTTCTCCAGTGTGGGCTTCTGGTCGTAGTCATGGTTGCACTCTGGACAGCGGACCGCGGCGGTGTCTTTGGCCCAAGCCTCAGAGATGCAACCCTTGCAGAAGTTGTGCTTGCACGGCAGCTGGATGGGCTCGTCGAAAACATTCAGGCAAATGGGACACAGAAGTTCCTCTTCGAAGCAGTTTTTCCAGCTTGCATCCATGACCTCGGCTGAATCCAAACTGATGAAAAACAAAACAAAGGAAAGGCTTAAGAACTGGTTTAAATGAACCACTGCTTTTTAAAAAAATGAGCCTATTACAGTTTAATTTTTACTGCACTTATATTCAACTAAAATGGCACAGATTGGAAACAGGCCAAACCAACACACAGGGCACTGAGTTACAGGCTTATTAGGAGTGCATTACAGTGGCACAGCAATTAACAAATGAAGCTTAAAGTAAGTAGTAACAACCTGCTTTTCAGAGCAAAAGAGTGCCATTACACTGAAACCCAACACCAAATATATATAAATATATATAAATTACATTTCTTCATATTTCAGCGTAATGTTTGGCTTCGCTGGGGAACAGGACGACACAAGCTGTGGCGTTTTGAGAGCGAGTGGGAACTTGACACTGAACAACAAATGTGACTCTTGTCAAATAAACTGTTACACTGACATTTTATTACGCGAAGGCACTCCTCGGCTTTTCTTACAGCAACCCACAGAAACATAACAGATGTATTCTTAAAAGAAAAGGCGTAACGTTACCAACTATTTCTCTTCCATGTCGTCGGCAGACTCCGGTGCACCTATAATACCGTGGAGCTTGTCATCCAGTCCGCGGTGAGATCCTCGCTCCTCTTGCTTCAGATTACAGCCTTCTGTCGGTCGCAGCGCTCAAAGCCGGGATTTTATAAGAGTCCCCCTCTGGTTTTCTCGTCTGGTTTCGCTTTCCCGTCAACTCTTCTGAGTAATATTTTATGGTAAGTACAGGCAGGATAGTCACTCGTCGGAAGAGAGTGCAGTGCTTCCACACCGACCGACTGCCGACCTCCAATAACGTGACCCGTCACGGAGTTGATACACAGGCGGGGAGGAGCCGGTAGGAGGAAGGCGAATGAACGGCCACAGCAAACTCTACCGGACAGACTGTAAAAGACCAGGAGGCGTTTGTGTGGCTCTTCATGCTTTGAAGCAGAAGAAGAGTCTCTGGCTGGGACAAAGCAGAGCCCGACACCCCCAGCCCCAGGGGCCCGTGACAGGGTTGGTGCATGTGGGGAGGAAAAGAGTGGAAAACATGGGAAGGTAATGTGGAGTAGATTTCAAATTAGTCACTCTTTTTAGGTAAAAAATAAATAAATAAATACATTTTAGTCTTTTTTTTTTTTCTTACATAGCGTTGTGAAATGTACAGTGATGAGTGTTAAAACTATGCAGTGACGCAGACATCCTGTAAAAGTGTAATATGAAGTGAGCGTGGGGGCCAGAGGCAGCCCTAGGTTGACTAATAAGATTAGACTTCTTAAGAAGAGTTTGCACAAATATTAACAATCTATTTAAAAGTATATTTTAATAACATCAGACTGTAAAGCTTATTTGGAAGTAAGAATCCCAGCCCGACTATCCATCCATCCATCCATCCATTCGCTTCCGCTTATCCTTTTCAGGGTCGCGGGGGGCGCTGGAACCTATCCCAGCTGTCATAGGGCGAAAGGCGGGGTACACCCTGGACAGGTCGCCAGTCTGTCGCAGGGCTAACACACAGGGACAGACAATCATTCACACTCACATTCACTCGCACATTCACACCTAGTGGCAATTTGGATTATCCAATTAACCTATCCCCACAAGCTGCATGTCTTTGGACGGTGGGAGGAAGCCGGAGTACCCGGAGAGAACCCACGCAAACACAGGGAGAACATGCAAACTCCACACAGAAAGAATTGAACTCAGGGGCCAGATCAGAACTCCAAAGAGTCCAGTCTGTCCAATTAGGCAACAGTGCTAACCACCGTGCCACCAATCCACGTTTGACACACCTGAAGTAGACCACCAGAGCTTTTTACTCTTCTGGGAGTCTGAAAGTTTGAAAATCGAAACCTAGACATAGCCATAAATAATAAATTTACTTAATTACTTTCAGAAAAAGTGTAATACTGTTGTTTTGCACGTTACAGGAAATCACAATAAAATAGAAAAAAATTATAAATAAAAATTCAAAAATAATGTTCCACAGTACTTCTGAATTAGTGTTCCAGCTTTATTTGTGTAAATACATACATACATACACACTTTAATGCACTTGGGATTACAATCAGCCAGTTCAGTCAATAAGATAGTGCTTAAAAAATTCAGTACAAAAAAAAATCAAAATTTTATTTGTCATTCTGAATAAAAAAAGAAAACGGTAACATGTTTTATGAGTACATTTCTGTAGGAAAATGCTGTAGTAAAAGTAGTCTTCTTTATTTGGCATGAATATGGAGTGAAATAACAGTATCAGAAAAAGGGAGTGAATGCAGCAGGCTCGATTCAAAATGATGTGTCCAAACAATCCAGGAGCTTCAGGCTGCATTGACAATCACGGAAAATATGTTGGGATTTTTTCCCCCCTTCGGCTGGAGGGAAAGGCACTGTGGAGGTTTACTCATTTTTAAACAGGTCCACTGATCCAAATCATATGTTACATATATGTAGGCACTGGAAACTGCACTTGAGGAGGCCATGATCACAGATTACAGTCTATTAACATCTACAACAGTGACACTACACATGGGTGTTGTGTGAGAAAACCTAACTCATTACTGGAGTTATAATCTTGGCACAGAGGAGCAATCGAGGTGGTTATACCTGCAGCATTTGCCAGGTACTTAAAAAGTGACAGTTAATAACAGGCTATGAGACAATGATTAACTGTCAGACTAGTGTTCCCGAAACATGAAACATTTGAGACAGAAATGGTTCAAACTTTGGCGTGACCACAAACATATCAGAGAAAAATGTCCAGCATTTGTAAATACTATACATATCAGCTCAGTTTAAAAACAACACTGATAAAAAATGTTTAAACTGGTTATTCTTCTTCCCTTTCGAAGGCCACCGGAATAAATAGAAGTGTTTTTGAGAACTGCTGCTCAGTTATTGCTTTAGACAGCATGTCAGGAGATCACAGGATGTATGCTCAACTACATTAGTGATGTATATTTTGAACTACCTGGAGGACTGACAGCATCCAGTTTGACCAACAGGATTGTTCTAACAAGCCAACCATCTGGACTGGCTGGTCTGATAGTCTCAAAAGCCTCATACAGATATTGTAAACAATGGTGCTAGTCTGAGAATGCGGTAACAGTCAGAAATGTTTAGTTCATCCCTCAGATTATCTTTTTGAGTGAAACAGTTGAGGCCAGCCACAGTGGGAACAACGTATCTATAAGCTCTGACAGCCTCTTAGAGTCCAGGGAGGTCTGCTGTTTCTGATGGTCCACTCTGGAAATGTTTACATGTCTTTTTCTTGGCATTTTCAAAAGAGCAAGTGTCTCTGTGTCAGTCTCACTGGAGTGGATTATCAAACACAGAGTCTGGTAGAACAGAGATTTTTAGCTTCTTTTCTGGCCAGCTGTACTCCTTTGGCAACTTTGTCTGCAGAAAGAGAAAACACATGCAAGGTATACCAGGCATGTAGTCACAGTGCCTAAAACTGAAAGTAAAAGGTAACCTGCAAGGGGTTTTTGCTTGCCTCATCACGAGTGTTGAGTTCCTGTAAATCCCCGAGCATCTGCTCCACAAACTCTTCAGTCAACAAAATCTATGAAAGGAGAACAGAATTTAGAAAATGAACTCATTAAACAGGAACGCAACAGCCAGAGGTCAGAGTTTCCGTGTGGGTACCTGAAGCCAGGGGCCATGGGCTGCATAGGGATGCTCTTCAGTAGCAAAAGCACCTTCAACTCCTGTAGACACAAAAGTGATGGCCGTGTCTCCGTTGATACTTTTATATGTGAAGTGTCTCCCGTGGAGCAACCGCCCCCTGTAAAAGATCAAACACAATCCATTATGAACTAACCACATGATTACACTCATAAGTTGTGTTTGTTTTCATTTATGTTTGCCATAAAACAAGATTTCTTATGTCATAAAGAAATTGCTAGTAAGCGTTTAAAATTTATAAGCTTTAACCTTTTATCTTCTGAACAATTTTTTTGTGGTGACTGAGGAAAGGCAGTTTGCCATTTTGCATCAGAGGAAGCCTTAAAGAACTGACCTGTTGAAGATAATAAATCAAGGTCAAAATGCTTGAAATAACCACGAGAATTAAACTAAATCTGTTAGTCGATGCTGAGGAGTTGAGTGCTTTCTAATTCAGAGAAATAACCGTAAACATTTAAAGTCAGTTAATTATTTAAATGAATTTAAATTAAGAGAAACACTATGTTCTGCAGTTTTCAATGGGAGGAATAGAAAAAAGATCCAAAAGATTTGTTTCATTAATATCACAGAGGACAGTTTGTAGGAAATATGACATAATCGCCCTTCATTGCGGTATCACATAACTAAATGGTAAAATGGTAAATGGCCTGTATTTATATAGCGCTTTACTAGTCCCTAAGGACCCCAAAGCGCTTTACATATCCAGTCATCCACCCATTCACACACTGGTGATGGCAAGCTACATTGTAGCCACAGCCACCCTGGGGCGCACTGACAGAGGCGAGGCTGCCGGACACTGGCGCCACCGGGCCCTCTGACCACCACCAGTAGGCAACGGGTGAAGTGTCTTGCCCAAGGACACAACGACCGAGACTGTCCAAGCCGGGGCTCGAACCGGCAACCTTCCGATTACAAGGCGACCTCCCAACTCTTGAGCCACGATCGATAACTGGGACATAACACTGTGTTCTCAACACATTTCTCCTCCTTTTACACAGAGCTCTCTCTGTACAGTAACTCTAAGCTTGTTCTCTCCTAAAAATGAGTTTAAAAATAAAGCAGGTTGAAACTGGTGGGAAAGAGACTTCCTATTGGATAGTCCGCTCAGTTGGCATTTTGTTTGGTTACACACATTCCTATAAATGTCACCTATGCCCCCCTCCCACAAAAAAAAAAAAAAAATCCAGACGGATTGTAAATTCCACAAGTTACAGAGTATATCAGAAATCTTATTGTTTGCTATTGCAAGTTTGCCATTTGTCACTTCAGCATTAGAGGGAAATGGTACAAAGGAGACTTTCGACCGGATAGTCCGCTTAAATGGCATTTTCTTTGGTTATACACATTCCTATAAATGTCACCTACATCCCCAGTAAAAAGTAAACAAAATCCAGATATTACTGGACTGTGAATTCCAAAACTCACGTTAGAGGCAATAGCTGCATTCTTTTTGTCAATAACGGACTCCTTTCACCAAGTGCAGGCTCTCTTCTCTTTCTCATTTTAAGATTAACATTTTTTTTTCTCTTCAATGTAAGATGGCTGAAATGGTAAGGATTTATAGACCATGTGACTGTCATGAACATATGGAGGTAACTTTAACATTGAATTTATATCTGCTAATCTGTATTAATGTACTATCTTTGTCCTAAATCCTCTTCCTGCTGTTTGATACACTTCTTGCTGTGTAGGCGAGCAGGAAGGAGAGCCAGACATGCTCCACATGCTGTGTTGACAGCACTGATTCAGTTGCTCTGTCAATGTACACTAATAACCTTCGTTGACTTCTCTGTTTAAGAAAAGCTAGGAAATAGATGTAAAAACACCAAAACATGTTAGACAAATCTAGAGGATCAGAGTCTACGTCCAACAGTCCACTGTTAACAAATACTAAATTCCTGAATGTCACTTCTTTGATGTTACAGGTAACATTAATATCGACTTTAAGCCGTTTCACATTCTGCTCACTTATGATAACACTAGGCCCACTAAAAAGCAGCTAACTTGTTATTTTCTTCAGACTTTGAAGTGATATCAAAGTACATGTGGGAGGAAGTTCAACTGATATTTGAGGGTGCCTTTCAGAAAACCTCCTCATTCACCCCTGAGGAACTAGTGGTCCTACATGCCATTATATTCGGCCACACCTGTTCAAAATAAATATCTGGGGTATCCTTTCGGTCTCACATACATTCAGAAAGGGTTAATTTGCCCAGCGGTTGTAGGAGAAGAAGAATGGTGCTTTACCGCAAGCAGAGGGGCAACAGTGTGCCTGACTCTTGGTTGAATTTCAAATGGACACTCTCCAACTGCCGTGTTCGGACCAACTCATGAGGAACAATAGCTGCTGAGCTCTCACTCTCCAAACTGTCCTTTCGACTCCTGATAAACACAGAAAGAAGAAGAAAATAATCTCAGTGAGGAAGCAGAAAATGGTATGTTCACTGATGAGTCTGTTAGAAAACAACTAAGAAGGGAAAGGCAGCTTTTTGGCTCACGCACACACACACGTGCGCACGCACACACACGCACACACACACACACACACGTGCGCACGCACACAAACAGATTTCGCAACTCCTTTCATGAAGCAGTTACCTGATACAGCAGAAGACCCAAACTTCCACAGAAAAGCAGCAACAGAATAGCAACACAGCAACATAATATGCTGGTAGCTAAGAAAGAACGATGATGATAGTTCAGATGTCACTGGGGATTTGAGTCACAGCACAAGAGGGAGGGAGTTATCCTGGCGCAACCCTTGTGCTGAGCTGAACCCATGTTAAGATTGTGAGTGCTGGAGTGTAGGAGGAACACTCACTGCGGTCTCTCGTGGCTCTGTTTCTGGCTGTTGATAGGTGGTAGGGCTGCTTTGCTGTTAAACTCCAGTCCTTTTCTCAGAGTCTCCCTGATCTGCTCTGTGTCTGTCAGCCCACAAACAAAGACAGAAACAAGTATTATTTCATTAGGTTAGGCATTTCTGCTCAGCTTGAGTATCTATCGTATGCGCTTCTTTGGAAGCTGGCATACCTTTGTCTGAGAGCCTGCGTGGCTGTGATCCAATGCAGATTGATCGACTGTCCTCCTCATCCTCTGGCGGCCGACTCAGATCGTCCCACACACACTTGGCGCTGACCCCACTCAGGTTCGAGCCTTCTGTCTCGATACCCTGGTCCACTCTCTCCTGCTTAGATAGGCAAGAAATATACACAAATTGTCAATACAAGCTCACATAAAACACAACGTCAACTTCTTCAGAAATGAAAACGATGCATAAATATCTACAGGCAAAAAAGAGGTGATAAAACTTGTGACAGCAAAACAAACCAAAAACAATAATATCAATGAAGAAAAGGTTCCCTTTAAAGTGCTTTGTAGAAGATTTCGCTTCCAATATCAACAAATCATTGACCAGGACCAATTAGCTCTTCAAATGGTTTCTTTTCAACCACTACTACTTCTTTTGGCTGCTCCCTTTAGGGGCCGCCACAACGACCATCTACCAACATCTCACCCTATCACTAGCATCTTCCTTTGTCACACCAACCCTCTGCATGTCCTCCTTCACTACATCCATTAACCTTCTCGGTGGTCTTCCCATTTTCCTACTGCCTGCCAGCTCTATATTTAAAATCCTTTGTCCAATACATCCACTATCCCGCCTCTGCACATGTCCAAACCATCTCGTTGCCTCACTAACTTTGTCTTGAAACTGCTCTTATATGCTCATTTCTAATCCAATGCTCATAGGATATGCTCATTTCTGGTCACGCTCAAAGAAAACCTTTGCATGTTCAGGTCTCCTACCTCCAGTTCAGCCCCTTGTCTTTTTGTTAGGGCCACTACCTCTCCACCAACAGAGTGGGTCTCTTGAACCCATCTATCACTCCTACTGCACACCTCACCCCTGTCTCATTGTCTTCATAAATGTCCTGCACTACCCTCAAATACTTCTCCTCTGCTGACAACCTGACACAGTACCACAGTTTCTCTGCTCACACCCTATTGTATGCTTTCTGTAGATAAGGCGTGCCAAACATAAGGCCTGGGGGGCCAGAGTCTACCCAACAGTGAGTTTGACATCCCTGCTCTAGAGCCACAGGACACAAGACAGTGCTACTTGTTCTAATCTTCTATAGCGTGGCAACAGGTTTCGTTTGAGTCACACTAAGCTTAACTCTTTACAGAAGAGTTAAAATTAATATAAAACAGTAGATTTTGATCATGCTTAAGTTTCGATGACAAATGTTTCCAAAAACAGAACACAAAATAAATAAATCATTAAAGACCATAAAAATGCCTCTTTATGTCATACTGTATAAAAGCAACATGGTGCAGAATTGAGTAAAGCTTACTTGTAGCTGTGGATCAATTTCAAAAATGGTCTCTCCTCTCCTCATGTCAGTGATTAGCCAGGGGCCACCGGCTCTGTGCACAGGAAAAGCATCACCATTAGTTCAGGTCAGCATTAACTTCAAGTTAAACACACCAAGTTAATAAATTAACTAGTAACTATGCTCCTCACTTGCTGCTCACAATGTACTCAAACTGAGCACAAAGTGGCATTCACATAATGGTGTTTTCTATTCAACTCAGTTCCTACAAGTTGATTGACCATTTACAGGCAACTGTAAAAAAAAAAGGAAAGACAGAAAAACAAGAGAAAAATACTGTGACTGAGCAGGTAAATCATTTCGATTTTATCCGCCAGATATGGAGTGCACTAAAAAGGGAAAAAATATGTGTGTAATGCTTAAGTCAAGTTATGCTTTCCACTTCAAATGATGACTTTCATGAGAGTTCTACACAAAAATGACACGCAGGTTTGACTAATCAACACCTACGTGTAAATCCAAGCTAAGCAACAGAATAAAAAGTAAAACTAGCTTTGACCAGATCACCTGCTACACAGTTCTACTCACACTCTGACTCCACGCATCAGCTCCAGGATACCCTGTCCATTCCACTGTTGGGCCGCCTGCAGCTCCTCTGTACATACTCCCACAATCTACGAGACACATATTTTATGGTTTTTACACCAACTGTTGTAAGACACCCCATACCTATTTTATTAATATTGGGTAACATTACATAATATTGAATAAATGCCAAAATATCATCTGACAATTCAAGATGGATTTTTGATACTGCGTTCCTCTCCTCATTTGCCTACAGTCAACTGTTGCAGCCGTTTACCGTCACAAGGGGGCAGTGTCGCAAACAACAGGTCTGCAAGCTACTCTTCGTTGTTGGTCCTTCAGCCATAAAACACAGTTATATCAGCTAAAAAAACAAAAGAATAAAAAGCATCCATTGTAGCCACCTGTCTGTGGCTTTTTTTTTAAATCTTTGATTTCTGCGCTTCTCCTGTTCAACCTGAACTCTGCTGCCACTTTTAAGCCAACAACTATGTGAGCCATGAACAGCATCATCGACATTAAGCTATGTAAAATGTAAATGGACTGGTTCTTATATAGCCCATTTCTACTCTGCCTGAGCACTCAAAGCCCTTTATACAACTTTCCTCATTCACCCATTCACACAAGCACATGGAAGTGCTTTCTAGCTAACATTCACAGACATTCATTTTCAATCCGATGCATCTGAGAGCAACTTGAGGTTAGCATCTTGCCCAAGGATATTTGGCATGCAGACTGGAAGATAAGATAAGATAAGATAAGATAAGATAAGATAAGATAAGATAAGATAAGATAAGATAAGATAACCTTTATTAGTCCCACACGTGGGAAATTTGCCAGAGGAAGAGCCAGTCGAACCACCAACCTTCTGATTAGTAAATGACCTGCTCTACCCCCTGAGCTACAGTCACCGCTATCCTCTGCTGTTGGACTTTTGAAGGACTTCACAACACAATTTTTACATAGGTTGCATAATCCAGCATAGGCAAAAACCTACTCAAAGAGACACAAACACAATACCTCAAATCTTACATTAATTAGCTCAACACAGAATCGTTTTGAGCCTACTGTCAAGTGGATTACACTAGTGACAAGTGACATTAAAAACTCACCTGGAGAAAACTCACTGTGCCAAATGGCGTCTGAACCGGTTGCATCTGTGGGTCTTCTGTAAGCAACATATGCTGGATACGAGATTCACTGTTGTCTAGTGGACTGTGCCACGATACATGGTCACCACTACAAAATGTGTTTTCTGCATGAGTGAAGAGAAAGAAAATACATTATTTTTTAAAATAAAAACAAATCATGGGATTATAATTTGTCTAGCAGACACCCTGTCATGGCTGCTCAAACAATCCTACATTTCATCATCTGACTGTACATAAACATTGACGGAATGGTCCAGCAACATGAGAAGAGGGGAGGCAGATCAGAAAAAGAGGTAGCATGAGTAAGAGGAAAAACAGTCAAAATGAGACCCAAATATGGAAAGAAAACCATAAAAACTACTTTTCCGTAGAAGCTAATCTGACTGTTTGCGAGGTAACACGCGCCCACGCCAGACTTGCTTCAGGAGAAACGAGAGGGGGGTAGATGGCCAGGAATCAGCATTCGTTTAGCTTAGGGGCCTAGCCCACCCACACACAAATTGACCCCAGCTGGAAAGCAGAGAAGGACTGAGTAGAGGTGAGTCTGGAGTAAAAAGTCTTCTCTTTCTGCATGCTCCCTTCTTGTCTATCGAATTACATTATTTACACAAATTTTGGATTCAAAGGAGCTTAGCAACAGTGTATACACCCATGCAGAGTACATATATTCACACTACCACAACTGTCTTGTTTGGAACTTGTGAAAACAATCCTACTAAAAACAGCAAAAGATAACAAAAGGGAAATTAGATGTCCTTTCAATACCCAGAGCTACAACACACATAAATGTGTGTTGTAGCTAGAGCAGACTCCTCTAGTTAAGCTTGTTTACATGCATCACTGGGATTTCAAGCTACCTTTACAAAGAACACATTCTTTGGCACACCACCATGTTTTTGCTTGGCCAATAGAGAGTTATCACATTAAAACTTTGCAGTTAAATCATTTGCTAGACCACAAATAACGTGTGACAAATAAGTACACTGTGTTACAAATTTTTAAGTGAATGACCAAGAATTTACAGATGGCTGCAAAATGGAAAAAAACCCAAAACAAAACAAAACAGCAAACTGTCAGATTTTGGGCCACCATGTGCCACCAACCAGTATCAGTGCACCATTGCGTAGATTCTTCAAATCTCTGGAACACTGCTAGAGGCATGATATGCATTTCTTTTAACAAGCTATCCCCTCTTTCGGGAATAACTTTACCTTTCTGTTTCAGTGGCTGTCTTGATACTGTTTATTCAGATCAGTAATAAGAGAACCATGATATCAGCCCCACAGTGCAGTGGCAAGTGAAAGGTTGGTGGTTCAGTTCCAGCCATCTTTGCTCTTTGTCCACTGTACAAGGCTCCAGCGGCTATTTCAAACTCTTGCACATTGATCTGACCAGAAATGTATCATCTAGATAGAATGTATTAACTGCAGCAACATGCACAGTCATAACCTTGTGCGTGTTAATGCAACTCACAATTTAGACTGTGTCATGTCCACAATACATAAACTTAACTTGATCTGCAGTAAGCCTGCAGTTTGAATCTTCATGGCGAACTGACCAGGGTGCACATTCATATATGAAGCCAACATGACGCTATCAGATTAATGGAAGGGTATGCATGTCTGAAAGAGGCGAAACACATCAGTCTAAAAATCTCCCACAGACGCTACACTGGTTTGAGATATGGTAATAGTGAAAGGAATAGTATAACAGTAACGTTATTCCCATTCTCTTTGAGTGACACCTGGTGCTCTATGAATGGAGAAGATATCCCAAAAGACAGCACCCACGTCAAAATAAAATTATGACATCACAGTACAACGATCTATTTATTTTTTTAACCACTTAACCAGTCTTTTGCTGAGTACTGAGTTATTTTCCATACAATGTTTAAATCAACAAAAATAAAACAAAATTTATTTATGAAAATAAATTTATTTTTAGTCTGAAAGGCATTCAATTTGATGAATTATCACAACTTAATATAGTTTGTTTCTGTTGTTTAAGATGGCAGCATGGCGGTGCCCTAAGCATGAATGTTAGCATGAAATGAATGGTTGTCTCTTGTATCAGCCCTTTGCTACTGCACTACTACAAATATTTTTGCTGCAAAACTACCCACAATAAAGTTTTTGACCTCTTCCAATTCTTTTGTTTGATTGTCTTTTAATATGACCTTTATCCATGCAAACATTTTTATAAATTGCAGAACTGCTTTGTGCCCTTACCTGACTGGAAGACATAGCGAGCCAAACCTTGCATTAGCTCAGCTGGCCATGTTGGAGGTGCGGTCTCCCCCACCTCTCTTTTGAGTCTAAAAGTGAGCTCAAAGCCAAACCCACTTGGTCCATCTGGCCCTGTAAATCTGACAAACAAACTTTATGAGAAAATGGACTGACAAAATGTCAGCACTTATACTTTTGTGTTATTTGTATATGCATGAGGGCTGTGAAAAGCCAAATACTTATTGAGATGAACGAACTATTCAGAGTTCACAGTTGGTCAGGAGGGGACATTTAGTAAAGGGCTGAAAACTAAAATATTGTATGGGTCAAAATGACTTCCCACATTCAATAAACGGTCACACAGAGGGGCGTTTAAAAACCAAGATTTGTGTTACTGACACAGTACTTACTCATGAACACGGTTATCCCCATACAGGTCACTGAGTCCAAAGCTCACATAGTGCCAATGCTCCTGGACGTCCTGAGCTGGACAGCCTACGTTTCTATACATACTGATGTAGTCTAGCGGATCTGGTCCACCGAGCCTATGAGAAGCAAAGAATGAGAACCATGTACAGTTTTGTTATTGTTGTGAGTAGACACCCCAATGTAAAGACATCTGGGTTACAATGGAAGTCATTTATACGTGTAAACGTGGTGAGAGACATTTCAAAAGCTGGATTTAAGCCAGTATGGCTTAGAAGAGACATTCTCAAACTTTCCGAATAACAGTAACTACAGTATGGCTTCTGGATGTTGGGTTAGCTACAATGTTAGCTTGGAAGCTAAAATAGTTCTGGGCTAATATTTAGCTATTTTTAGATTAAATATATTGTACAAATATAATGCCCGCACGCATGTCAGACGAGCAACAGCAACATGGGTTACTTACCAATATTTTACAATAGCTGTTACTTGAAGCGGGTTTGCCTGCTCGGGATAAAGTCGCCGACATTCCCCATAGATAGCCTGCAGCCCAGGAGGAAACAGCGGCACCAGCCCGTGGGCTTGTGCACCACTGGTAGGCCGTACCTCATCCATGCCACGACCTCGAATAAACCGGGTTACTCTATAGAAACAACGTATATACAGTTACCGTTGGCAACTACCACTTGTTCAAAATTAGGCTAAACTAAACCATAAAAGCTTCAGACAAGTACTGCTGTGTAATAACAAACGATAAACTCTTTTCTGTTGCCCCACTCGGTAGTCGCCTGTTGCTCATCCTTTACAAAGAAACTACCTTACCATTGGTTGGCGAAAGGCCATTGCGTCAGTGACTGGCAGCATATTGTAGCCAATGAAAATAAAGATAACGGTTGTGTGAATTTGTGGATAAATGTAATTGGCTGAAATGATGCTTATGAAATAGTTAAGGGGACAAGCACTTTCAGGGTTGGGGTATTAATGTTTTTAAGCAGGCAAATTATGACTAGGTAGTTAAAAAGACAAAAAAACAAAAAACAGCCAACAAAAAAGTAGAAACTCTTTCAAATACATTGCTGAGAAAAAATCTTTTAACTCCCGTGTGACGTGTATGTACAGAATATAACCAGCAAAAAATCTTTCAAATAGAGTATGTAATGTCTGTTACTTGTATAAAGTCTTGCATTAAATTTTAGGATTTTTTCACTTGCCGTTAAATGTGTTAAATGGAAATAACGTTTTGGGGGGGGGTTTTGTTTGGTTTTTTTTACTGTTTAATCTGTATGTCCTTTAAAATGATAGTCTCCAAAAGTAAATAGCTTTGTGTGAACTATAGTAAGGTAAAACACATCATATAATAGAAATACTGACATGCTATTAAAATCAACTTACTTGTTTAAAGTACTTACTCGCTTTACTCCCATGCAATAACCATCCACCCACTGTTTAGACTTTATTTATTTACTTTATCAGTTAGAGTCAGAGAGTTCAATCAAAACCAGCCTGAAACGTTATTCCTTTGAAAAGGTCAACAAGTCAAGATGTGACCATGACTGAGCAGTCACTAAGACACTACACTGTGTGTTCCATGTTTTGAATAAAAATGCAAACAGCGAATAGTAATTAAAGTTTATTCAAGATTTTTCTCATTGCAGAAGCTTTCCTGGATTCTAAATGAATGATAACAAGAAGGGAGGGAAGTATTATTTGTTTTAGAGAAAAGTATGAATCCAAAGAGCTATTACATTTCTAAAGAGACCCTAAGTTTACTACACAATCATTTCTTTCAATAGAGTGAATGCATGAATAACAAAACACAGTGTTACAGCATAGTAATGCTGTATATAAGATTCCTCATCACTAAGAGGTGGCAACCTTGTTTTGCACATATGTTCTTTGTGACTTATTACACACTTTAGTCTACACATGCAGTGGCACACTTGTAACTACTGCTATATATTATATAACAACCTAAAGAACTATATCCTGTGATGCTGTTTATCCAAGTGAAATTTGGTTCAAATGTAGTATAGTATGTTCTCTGTGATTTCAGTCCCACTCTAACCACTGTGGCACAAGTCCCAGAAAAGAGTATAGCCTGAAGGACCCCCGCCCCCCCCCCCCCCCCCCCCACACACACACACACCAAAATGGGAGATTTCTTAGTTGAGGTTGGAAATGATGTATTGTCCTGTCATGACGCTTCCAGACATTATCAAAGGACTTTGTGTACAGTGTATGGCTTTTTCCAGACTGACTTTCAGAGACACATCTAGGAGCTGTTTTGAGAGAACGCCTCCACTGCAAATGGCACAAATTAAAACTAAAAAGGACGGTGCATTAACAAAAGGGGACATGGTTTATGCGGGGCGTAGATAAGAAGAGGAAAAGATAGCTAATACACTTTCATTTTGAATGTAGCTTAGATGTAATGATGTGGCAGCCCTGTGAGCACTATGATTCACTTGATATTTACTGTTTCAGTGCTGGTTACAAAGACCCACATCATAATGTCATTTAGTGATAACAGTATTATAGAAATTGCATACGTCTTTCATTCCCACCAAGTGTAACACTACACTGCTTAATTTAACTTGAGTTGCCAACGCTGATACCAGAAATGAGTTGCTTTAAACCTGTTCTGGTGTGTCATAACTACATAACTACAATATATGTAGGTGAGCATTCCCGTCCTGAATGACTATACAAAAACGTGGTGTTTTGTAAGTTGTACGTCAGATTTTTGCACTGAAGGCAAAACTTACATTACCGATTAATTAAGTCAAAAAGAAAGCACGTATTTAATACTGACATACTTTTACCAGCTCTTGCAGCATTTTGGAATTATTAAGCTATAGCCATGTTGGAGTTAAAAATGTTAAAAAATAAAATAACATTTATGAGAGGCAACATACGCACGCACACACACACACATATGTGTGTGTGGGTGTGTGTTTAACATTTTTAACTTTAGCATGGCTATAGCTTAATAATGCCAAAATGCTGCAAGAGCTGGTAAAATTATGTCAGCATTAAATACGTAGCAGAGCAGCTCTTGAACTTTCAGACGTACTTTTTACCATAATTTTTCCTTTTAAAAAATTGCTATTAATTAATTAAATCCCCACAAATACGGTTGACTTTTGATTGGGTTTATTAACAATACATAATGACACTTTATAATAATACTGAGAAACACATTAGTCATTTCAAAATGTATGCTTTATTCACAGCAATAATATGTGCAATTAAAAATTAACTCCTCATTCACAGGAATCTCCATACAAACTTAACACCAAGCATTATTTTATTGATTTCACACGGTGGTAACTTCGGCATTCTGGTGCTGCGCCGTACGGCTGACAAACTAGTACCATGCCAAAAGAACTGAGCCCATAGATGACACCTGAAGATGTCACCATCTATGGAATTCAGTTCTCATAGTAGAGCACACATTAAAATCTGTTCTTCGGGCACTTCTGGATCCTTGAATGGCTTTATCGATTTACACAGCTCATACTTCAATACTAACTCTTTTCACATCTCATTAAATCTCCCATTAAATAATGAAAAAAAAGCCAACTATAAGAATAATAAAATTAGTAAACTCTAAAAACTTCACAATAAATGTGGGCTGCAGTTAAGTGACACATGTTGAGAAGCATGTTGGGGTTAGGTTACCGATCCCAATTTCTGAAGAAAGGCTGGGTAATGATGAAATGATAACGTCAGCTGTACTTCTTCCAGAGTAAGATTGAGCAAGAGGTCATTACTGTGGCAACTGAAGGGATTAGTCACATTTAACATTTGCTTAACAAAGTGGTGTATGAAGTCGTTGAAAAAAAAATGCTGTTAATTTGCAGGGGTTAAGAGGTGTTTTTTTATACGTTGAAAATGAAAGTAAAGTGGGAAACAAGCTCCCAAGAACGGAAACGATTCTGTGGTTAGAGAACATATGGAGAGTTTCAGGATCATTTGAGCAATCCAACTTTTTTTTTTTTTTCATCTGTGTTCCTGGAAATGCTTCAAAACTACTGAAATGCAAGTCTGTCCACTGGAAGCACTGAATCAGATCGTGGTGATAGTACTCTGGTCAAGGCATGAAATGACTCATCAGTTACAGCAGTACACTCCCAGTAAAAGCGCTTTAGGACTGTGTGATTAGTGACATACAGTTAGTCGACGTATCTTTGAACCCTGCAAAGTAAGTATGCTATTAACTGACTGTGATAGACTCGCCTCTTTTATTTAACAAGAGAAAAAGAAAGAAACCCCCCACCACCCCACACCTCATTCAAGGCCTGGAGTCAATGTTGACAGTGAAGATACAGTGAAGATAATTTGTCTGTGTTATCTCAATCCAAGTTTATCCATTATGATGGTGCATTCTTTTAAGGTACAGTACAGCACGATGAACTTTCGAAGGAAGGCCACACCTGAGTATGTTCAGGAAACTCATATCTTTCCGGCAGTTGGACTGGGAAACAACCGGTTCTACGGCCTATCACTAGACAAGGCCAATCCCCTATGAGATCATTAACTGTTTCTTCAAAGTCTACATCAAAAAAAATTCACAGTGTGGCAGGTTTAAAAGCCTTCATTTGCTTTTTGCTCAAAGAATGAAGAAGTTAGCATTTCTTTGACCTAATTAAAAAATGTTCAACCCCCCCCACACACCCAAAAAACACATGTCATTTTGTATAAGCTTTTTGAAAACCACACACTCAATTTGACCATACTGAGAGTTTTCTTTTAATATACTTACCTCGGTTTCATTGATTTCCTTTCCTGATCCTGGTTATGTCATAAACAAACCTCCTCATAAAGGCCTCCCAGGATTATTTCATAGTCAAGCTTTAAAAACAACACACTTTCGCAGTCCCATCTCACCAGAAAGAAAGCAGCAGGCTTCTTCAAACTCGGCAAATATACATTCCTCCTCAAATCACCTGCACATTCTGCTCGCTCCCCAATGTCCTCCAGGTCCCAGGGATGGATGCAGCACACTGTCTGACATTCACAGAAAGAAGCACTTAAATATCTTGCCACCTTTCACATCACCCATCAGCCTCCCTCCTCTCTGTTTTTCATACACTCCCTCTGTACGGTAAGCCCGACAGTCACTTCCCAGTAAGAAGGAAGCAGTGGGAGTGTAAAACACGCCCCCTCACAGTGAATCAACACATAATAGTTTCTGAGGAAAACCATCTGACTTGCCCTGCCCCCTTGTTCCCATAAAGTAAGCAGGGGAAAGGCTGTGTCTACTGGAGGGGCCAGGAATTCCCCCACAGGCCCTGAACAGCTGTCAAGATGAGAGACGATGACGAAGCGGACACAGTGGAAGTTTGCCGGCCAGGCATATGCAAACAGAAACCATGTTTGGTGTATTTTATGTTTCTCTGAGTGAAATAGCGTTTAACACTACAGTATATTTACATAATAAGCTGCTGGAAATTCTGTCCACACACTGTGGGTGTTGAAATGCACAGTCATGTTAGAGCTGGTGACATTATGTTTCCTAAAAGTTTTTCTTTTTTCTTAATCTTTGCTAAATATTATTTTATCAGTGGGTCTCTACAGTGCTGACGTCACGGGTATGTTTAGGATGAGATAGATTCTTGAGAATGTTTGTGTAGCTGGAGTCATCTATTCAGTTGGGGTCTGATAGGGCTGTATTGTAAAAGAACCTTTGTTTGCTTTCTGATCATAGTCAAACACGACACACGTACAGGTTGTATTTAGTCACACGGATGAGACCGGGTCGGCGGGCTAAAACGACAATTTCAGAACAACACATCAGGCAGTGTTATTCAGTTTCATTGCCGAGTGACCCTGTGAAAACCCTCTGACTTCCTCATCCTCTTATTTAGTCACCTCAAATGCGAGAAACTGGTCTGGACTTGAGGCATACTTCCCCAGAAAAAAAAGCCCTATTCGAAAAAAAGTAGACGGATTTCCTTGAGCTGGACAAAAAGGGGATTCCACATGGAGATGGAAAAATTACAGCAAAATTCCCTTTCTTGATTTTGGATGGATATTTGCCCATACTTCCTGCATAGGCATATGTGTAGACATTTTCAAAAATGTTTTTTTTTTTTTAATTTTGCACTGTTGCCAGATTATGTGGTGAACTTCACTGAAAGGAAACCAGTAGAATAAGAGCTACAGAGACCCCACAGAGTCCCACCATTGATGTTCAGTGACTCCAGAATCCACTTTCAAACTACATCCTTGAGCTAGTGGGATAAGTTGCAATTGACATTTTGTGCTGGACTTCAGAAACAAGCCTGGCTTTCATGCTGGTGTTTGAACACTGGGGAAATCACTCGCAAAGGTCACTGAGCCCATTTCCTTTCTTTCCTCTCCATGCATCTAAAGACCTGTAACAGCCCCTTTCAACTGCACTTCAGTTACTGGCAGACATATTCAAATTTCGATATAGGAAGTGAAAGAAGGTGTAGGTAACAAAAGAGCAAATATGAGCCAATAGTGTGTTTTCATTGCAGCTTTTCCTTGTTTAACCACGGCAGTTTTAACATACCAAAATAAAGACAGGAGTCATAACGACACAGCTGGCTGATTCAGGACTGCACACAATAATCAAGCAATAGCCTTGCTCTATTTTTTATTTTCATTCAGTTTTTCATCAATAAATCAATTACAGATAAAACCGATGAGTTCCTGACATTCCTTACTCAAGCATCCTTTGACTTTTTAAAACGCAGTACTACTACATGTCTCTGAAGTCCTTCTTCTCCATCCCACAGATGATCCACAGAGAAAACATCCCTCTGCTCCACAAATGTTTCAAAGAGATGTAGTCCACCACCTACACCAAAGTAGTGGGATTTGGTGGCGAGGTAGACCAGACCATCTGGTGCCAACAGTTTGCGCAGGGTCTCGTGTAGAGCAGGGTAGTACGCAGTGTTGTAGATAGTCTCTGATGTGAATATAAGATCATATTTGGGTGGTGGATCTGCCTTTAGAACCAAAGCGAGAAATGTGCTCCAGTCACCAGAGTAAAAATGACACCTGGTTAGTAATGGGTGCTGGGCTAAGTCTATGGCTTGCTTCTTAGGAGGTGGGCTGTTTTCTGTGATCTCCTTCTGCCCTTTCGCCTTCTTTTTAGAACCGTCTTCCTCCTTCATTTTTCCCTTACCACTCCCTTCTTTGTCATCTTCACTGTCTACTTCATCATCCTCTTGGCAGTTTAGCATTACATTTGGCACTGTGAGCTGTTCAATGACTGTACTGTTATAATCTTGGAAGTGGACCTGACTGGCTCCCCTCTTCAGAGCCAGTATTCCCAGCAGCCCTGCGCCACAGCCCAAATCCAAAACCGCCTTCCCCCCAAAGGTCTCTCCATCTTTCTCAATCAACTCCAGAAGGTCATACGTGCACTCCCACACCTTCAGCCCTCCCTCGTACACACCAGAGATGAGGTCAGACTTCTGCTCCGCTGTGCGTGAAAGAATTTTTTCGCTGTCCTCTCTCTCTGACGCAGTCTTCTCAAAAACGGTCTCATTGAGGAAGTGCAGAGGAGGAAGAGTTCCAACTGTAACCGTTTCAAAGATGGCATCCATAAGGAGGAACTGTGGATCGGATGGCGGAAAGTGCTCGCTGGCCTCTTTTACTGGTTGTGCTGGTTTGGGGCCGTCCTCTACCTGCAAACAGAAAGCAGTATGCACAGTTGATAATAAAACCACACGCCTCAGCAATGTATGTGGGTGATGGTCACATGTTGTGACATGAGCAAGAGTTTTCCGTTTTACAATAACGCAGTTTTATTTATTAAAGT
The DNA here is from genome assembly GCF_057382095.1 of Aulonocara sp. 'chitande type north' Nkhata Bay. Classification (NCBI taxonomy): domain Eukaryota; kingdom Metazoa; phylum Chordata; class Actinopteri; order Cichliformes; family Cichlidae; genus Aulonocara; species Aulonocara sp. 'chitande type north' Nkhata Bay. The sequence goes on from NC_141356.1 coordinate 27,542,263, forward strand.
TAGTGTTAATGAGTAACAAATATTTTGGTATGTAGCGTTCTAACGTTTTTTCATTTTCTGAAGTGGAGCACAGGCGGCACAGTGGTGTGGTGGTTAACTGTCTTCCTGTTGTCGCACAGGAAGAAAGTCCTGGGTTTGAAACTCCACACACATGGCTTTGTGTGGAGTTTTATGTTAGGTTAATTGGCGATTATAAATTTTGCTGTAGGTGTAAAAACAAGCACGCGTGGTTATTTTTCTTTCTATGTTAGCCCTGTAAGAGAATGGTAACCTCTCCACAACGCACCCTTCCTCCTGCCCTGTGAAAGCTGGGACAGGCTCCAGCTGCTCCACAACCCTGCTTCAAGCAAAATATGGATGGATGAAGTGGGGCATGCAGGAAAAAAGATGGAAAAATGTCATAACTAGTGGTGATGTTAAAACCGCTTTGACAGTTACACTGAAAATGGGGGGTGGCTTGATGTTACTGTAAGAATGGCTAACATCTGCACATAAATGTTGCGAAATCTTCTTTGGGACCTATAAAATGCAACAATGTCAGTTATTAAAACATAAAAGTCTGTTGTTTGGTTTAAAGTTAATTAGTCTATTCAAATGTTGTAACAAAGATTTACTCAATTCTGTGTGTACATACCAAGTATAGTATGCTTTTACCACTGTGATTTGTTTTCTTGTAATAATGATGTAAAAGGTCAGTTGACTGATAAATCACTCAAACATGAGAATGTTATGCATCAGCCATGTGAGTCACCGTGACTGAAATGACGTTTGCTTCTCTGGACTGGTAGGTGTAAATGCTCATGTCGTCTAACTCAGTGGAGCCGAACAGTTTAGATTTAAATGCCAGTAAAGTCTGTTGCATACCTCAGAAGTTTTGTGTCATACATAACAATAACAAAGCACACAGTACTTTAACAATTTGGATTGTTTCCGCTTTAACATGCCTTATCCTGTAATGTTAACAAGCAGATGTTAACAGCCTACGCTCTCTAGTGGATGCACACAAAATTAAAGAATTTTTATTGCTTTTTTAAAGCTCATGCGGTCAGAATTTACAGCATTGTTTAATTGAACAGCTTGTGCTTTAGTGAGGATGGATTTTTACCTTTGTCCCCTTTAACATAAGACAGGTTTATCTTTACAAATTAAAGCTAACTTTGGCTGCTCCCTCGTCACAAGGGGTCGCCGCAGAGTTTAGGGCTGCATGTTTGATTTGGCTTCTTTTTCTGTGGGATGTTTTTACTTGTAACCCCAAAGAGGATTTGTGCATTTCGCTGGAATCAAACCACCAACCTTTGGTTTGTTAAGGGAATGCGCTAACCGTTACACCGACGCCCCTCTATACGTTTATCTTCACAATTGTTTTTGGACTATTCTACACTTTGATTTAATGTTAAGTCTTATCTAAATATAATTTTGACAGGGCTGCCATGCAGGCGAAAAAAAAAAGCTTCTATTTGCTTGTCTTTAAAAAAAAATCTAAATTATTTATTCTACATTACAATTGGTAAATGTTACACAAATCTCTTCTCATTTTTCTACTTAAAGACTTTCGGAATTATTTATCATTTGTAGCAGTAAACTAGATGTATTTTTAATCAATATTTTTTCATATCAGCTTTTAAATATTTATTCACGTGTTTAGATGTAATCTATTCTAATGTACAGATCACAGAATATATTGAAATGTAGGCAAACCTAGGCAGATTTTGTCTGCTGTACTTGTAGTTAATTGCTTTATTACAGATGATTTTCCACAGTTAAAAAATAAACTATAATGTTCAAGAACCTTATTATTTTTGCTCTCTTTCGATGTTGCCCCGGGCTTATTTGTGATCCTTTGATAAAAATATCAAAGGATCACAAATAATGGGAAGTTATAGGAAAAGAATAGGAAAGCAGTGCTGTTGTTACTACTTACATAAAGGCATTTATGACAGACAGATACATTTCTGGGGCTTTGTAAGTTTTCTGCCTGCAGCCATAAATGTTCTTCCCACACTCTCGCAGAGGGTCCAAGTCTAAACTTGCTTTACAGCACCGCAATTGCTAGCTTGAACGTTACTTCTGCTATTACTAGTTACGCGGCGGTACTTAGAGCACTCTGAGTAACTTAAGCTATGGCACATCATAGGTAAGCTAATGTTACTCACAGATACGACAGCATGATCTTTATTTCCGTGCTGCAATTCATTTCCATCCACGTCTCCGGGGCCTGTTGTTTGTGCTGGAAGGTCGAAGTTAAAACAAAACGACATGCTGACTGACACCACCGTTCACTAAGTTTGAGGATAGAAGATTTGGATCACAGTTTCAAACAGGTTCTACCAAAGGCTGGCTCAACATGGCATGCGTAGCTAGCAAGGCTGCTATGGATAAAAAACTACATGTCCCAAAAGTCTGAGACCCCCCCCACCAGTTATGCTATATGTTATATTTCAGTTATGCATGTAGCCGAATCGTTATACGTATGTGTACGTGTTATAACATAAAATACAGAAAGTTCAGAAACATAAATGTCAAGTCCTGAAGTAAAAATAACTGTTGAAATCACTTCCTGACTCAGACTACCACGATGCCGTTCGGTGGTGTTCCAGCGCATGCGCATTAATTGGAGGATTCCGCTCTTAACTGTCACAGGTCCGTGATCCTGCTCCTCCTCGCTAATATGTGGCTATAATCCCGTTTTTTGTCTTCCTTTTGAAAATGTTGACGGGAGTGGTGGTCTCGGTGGGGGTCTCGTCTTCATAAAACAGTGAGTAAAAAAGAAATGTTGTAAAATATCAGTAAAATATGATGCACGGCGCGAGACGAATATTTGAAAAGGAGAGCAGTATGTGACATCCAAAAATAAGGGATTTGGGAGCGCTATGACTCACGGAGAGTATTCACAACAACATGTCTTATGGACACATTGAGTGTTACTTTATTCAGGGAGGTGACAGCTATGGCTGATCGCCATGCAGTGGTTTTTGGCTTGCTTGTCATTAACTGCAGGTGACCAGCCTACTCCACAACAAAAATCATTGTCCCCCTCACACCTTATCTAGCTGCCAAAAGCCTCCACCCAGACTCCACCCTGTCTGGAATGCAGCACAGCAAGACTGGTACATGTTGGAAACACATGTTCTTCTGGTTACCTGTGCATTTCTGTTGTATGTACCTGCAAATGCTCTGGCTCTTTCACTCACGCCTTTAGTCGTACCTAATGAAGTAGTTTAGGTGTCAGCTCTCTGAAACTGATATCACTAGCGGTCAAAACAAATTCACTGGGAAAAAGAAGTCCAAGTTGTCTGGCTCTGAAATTCACCTATTGGTAAGTCAGACATTGCTCAACCGAGCTGATTAGGGCAGACGTGTTCTCTCTTTTTCAGCTGCTGTTAACTATGTATTTATTTTTCTTATAGGTAAGAGTAAATGGAGTATCCTTGGGGCTTGGGTTGTTTGTTATCAACAAACTTATCATTTTCCTTTTGTGTTGCCAAATTGTGTTGAATTCCTTTTTTTATTATTCCTGTTGTACATATGAAATTTGTGTTAGACATAGCAGCATACACATTCCTCACATTTTTTTAAGTCTTGCACATCAGGTTGGGAGAGGTGTGGAAGTGAGAGTTTATGATTGACTTTCATTAATCGTAATGTTTTCTTTCTTCCTGCAGGTGCTTGCATTTTACAAATGCAGAATGCGGTGGTGTTCGAGCTCTGCGTTTCACCTGCTGCGCTGTGTGCGGCTGCGGTTGTGTAGCAGGCGGGGACAGAACAGGCTTCCTTTGTGGATTAGGGAAATATGGGCTTATATGAGACTGCTGGCAAAATCACTCTACTTTAACTCGCTCACAGACTCAGATGTGGTTTTTGACTCAGTCTTTGAACCAGTTTTCCTGACTGTGGATTACGTCACCCGGTGGTTTGGTCTGGTGAGTGTGCTTTTAAATGGTTACGAGAAAGTTGTTGTTGTTGTTTTTTTGTTTATTTTCTGGAGACCACTGCAGTGATGGAAAATAAGGACATTAACCTTCTTGGAATTGGTCAAAATATGATCTTCCATACACAGGTCACAGTTGTTGTTTGTGGTATAATAACAACAAACAATGACATTTTTTTTTTGTGAACGTCTGATTTTGTTAACTACCAAAGCTCCTATGATCACAGTCCCCCTAACTTCAGATAATCATTATTGGTAGTGTCATATCAAGTCTGCACAACAAACATTTCGCGGGGGCAATTCTCTTTCTTATTGGATAGCAACAGATCCTCATTCATTAAAATGTTTCAGATCTGGGGTGTAGACACTCCTGACCTAAATACAAGAGGGGGTAGGCACATACAATCTCTTTGATAGTAGCCTGCACCAAGGGTTTTGACAGTAATGAAAAAAATGTGTGTTCTTGGATGTAGCTTTAAATGTAGATCTAATGTGATTTCCTGCATAACTGCTCACATTGTCTGATCATTCTTTTTTCTTTAAGGTGTTTGTTTACCTGGTGGTGATACTGACCAGCTCCATCGTGGGGATAGCCTATGTGGTCTTGCTGCCTCTGATCCTCAACACTTACTCTCCTCCGTGGATCGCTTGGCATGTTTGTTATGGACATTGGAACCTCATCATGATTGCTTTCCATTACTACAAAGCCGCCAACACCTCTCCTGGGTATCCCCCTACAGTAAGATATCAGCTACAGTTTTTTTTTTTTTTTGTACTTTAAACTGGAAATTTTGTATTTAAAAAAACAAAACAAAACAAACTTTTATTTTGTCGTAGGAAAAACATGACGGTCCAGTTGTATCAGTCTGCAAAAAGTGCATTATTCCTAAACCAGCAAGAACACACCACTGTGGGATCTGTAACAGGTGAGTTTTTATCTGTTTTATTACATGTTAATAAGTATCAGGTGTTTGAATGTCAAAGCTAAAGTATGTTGGTGGTTGCAAGACCTTTAATGTGGCTACGTCAAATCGCAACATTCAAAATTAAGATGTTTTCATTGACAGTTGACTTCTTGTATCTCTAGGTTAGTTTTTCTAGTATTGCTATCTTCATTCCATAAAATCTTATCATGCTTTAAGTCTTCCCAGACTATTATTTTGCAGTTTGAGATATGATTAGAATACATTCCCTTAAAAAAAATCACACAACTAAAATACCAATTATCAAACTAATGTTTTTCTCTTGCTTTTGCAGATGCATTTTGAAAATGGACCATCATTGTCGTATCCTTTGTGCTGAATTTATTCCAGCTTATTATTTCAGAAGCACGTCAGAAAATGTATATGTTTATAGACAGAGATGGACATAATTTTCCTTAATGTCAGCACCTCAGCCTGGTTGAATAACTGTGTGGGCCATTTTAATCACCGTTACTTCTTCTCCTTCTGTCTCTTCATGACCTTGGGCTGTGTCTACTGTAGCATCAGTGGGAGAAACCTGTTCCTAGATGCATACAATGCACTCGAGGTGAGATAGTCGGGCTGTTGCTGCCTGTAGGTCTGCTGGTGCTTTGTTGTAGTTAGATTTGTTTTAAAGCCTCCATGTCTGGTGTCTTTCTCTTTGGGGCCTTAGCATTTCTTTATTGACTCTGCTTTTTTTCTGTCTTTAATGCTTGGGTTTGTGGGCTGTTCCATTAGCACTTCAAACATTTGGAATTGGAAAAGCCTGGAATACCGGTAACAGGGATGGGACTGCTTATAGGGCTTCTTCCTTCTGGCCAGGTAGCGCTTCAAAAGCCAACACACAGCATTATTGAGTTTATTTATTTTTATTTTTTTTCAGTTACTTATCTTTTTTTGTTTGTTTTTTGTTTTGGAAAGACCCACTATCAGACCCCTGCTCCTCCATACACATTTAAGGATAAGATGATTCATAAGAGCATCATCTACATGTGGGTCCTCACCAGGTAAAAAGTGCATTTTATGTTGCTTTTTCACACATACATGCAAGAAAAACTTTAATAACTGACTTACAAGGATTTCTGATTTCTCATTAAATGTAGTCATGTCGTGTTGTTCACAGTCAGGATTGGAACTTTCCAGTTCATTAGAAGTAAAATTTTAGTGGAGTAGAAAAAAAATCTAAATACTTGGGTATTCATCTATTCACAATAAGAAAGTGTGTACAAATAAATGGTAACAGCCAATCACCTGCAAAATTTGCAATTTTGCAATGCACTTGGATGTTCCACAACACGTCTAAGACACCGATCTGCATTTTATGGGTAGACAAAAAAGCACTAAGCATGGTGGAGCTAGCATCATGATTTGGAGCTGCTTTGTTAGGACCCAGACTGAGAATCCAAAACTGTGGCAAGAAACCTTTTCGGGAGAATGTCAGGACAGAAGCCTGACGCTTAGGAGAGGTTGGATAGTTACAACAAGCAAGTACACATGTAAATAAAAAAATAAACAACAGAACAGTTGAGGGGAAAAAACCCCCAGAGTGACAGTTAAAGACCTTAACCAGTTGGGATGGTGGCCTGGCTGTCCAGTTAAGACATGCAGAAATATTTACTGGTCCAAAGTTTTTGCTAAAGTCTGATTGAACTGCTAACTTAAAAGGGTTATTCAGCCTGGACTATGGCTTCTTCCTCAACAAAGGAATTAAAATGAGTTTTTCAGTCAAGTAATAGATTATATTTGTAATTGTGACATATTTGAATACATAATTTTAATAATCCATTCAAAAATCCTGGTAATTTCAAGGGGGTCACAAACTTCATTTTGAGCATTGAGCTAATGGATATTATTTAAAGATAATTACAAAGAAATATAAAAAAAATCTAACCATTGCTTTAGGAAGATAGCAGGAGGAAAAAAAGAAAGTGTTATCGGTCGAAGGATTCTGGGTATGTAATCTCACACTCGTTTTGCTTCTTACTTCTTGTTCAAAGCAGTAGGGTATAAAGGTAGAGTTGAATCAGAGCAGGATTGTTGTCTTTGTCATCCATGCAGAGGATAAAGTGAATTGTGCTTTGTTGTAACAGCACAGTGGGAGTGGCACTGGGAGCTTTGACCTTCTGGCATGCAGTTCTCATCTCCAGAGGAGAGACGAGTATTGAAAGACATATCAACAGCAAAGAAACAAAGCGGATGGCCAAATGGGGAAAGGTAGCCATGAACATAAATAAAATGTGAAGGTTATGTTGTGATAAGACATAGGAGACTTCAAATCCTCAAAATATATATATTTTCCTTTGGTTAAAGTGACGTTGGTCATTTGTAACATGTTCCTGTTCTTTTGTTTTTCTGTCAGGTTTACAGAAACCCCTTTAACTACAGCAGGTTGAATAACTGGAAAATCTTCTTAGGTGTGGAGAAGAGAAGGTTTGTCTCTCTCCCTCTCAGATTTCTGTTTTCTAAGAAACAGAAATCTGTTTTGTTTTCTGCACCTTATGTGACTAATGTTACCTTGTGCTTCTTGTAATTTCTGCTTTTGTTTTTGTCTTTTGGTTTTAGTCACTGGGTGACGCGTGTTCTCCTTCCCTCTGCTCACCCCCCACATGGTGATGGCTTGACGTGGGCTGTCTTCCCAGTTAAAAAGGATTTGATACCTGTATGACAGACTCTGCTAAGGCATCCATTCTTGTCTAATTTACCAGTCTTTTCTCTGTCAACCTACTTGATCGGGTTTGCTTAAAGGATTCCTGCTTGGTGGCTACACCTAAGTGAAAGGATTTACGTCAATCTCCGATACCTCAAAAAACTTGCTGTTGCATTGCTCTTGCTTCTGCAGTCTGTATTGCTCAACAAGGCAATGTGTCACAGTTTGTTCTGTACTGGGTTTTACTTAGTCTTACGAACTGGTTTTACTTGACTCTGAGCATGAATTCGATAGTTTTATAAGCCAAATATACTGACTGAACTGTTAAATAATTTTTTTTAAGCAAACCATCTCAGCTTCGACCTGAGCTGTTTTTTATTTAAAGGAAAAAAAGAAGAAGTAGCAGAAGAAAAACACTAAGGTCATGGACACATCGGGTTTATCTCGGCACCTCCGCCTGTCTTGTTTGCACACCCTAGTGTGATATTATCATTTGATTTGAACACTCACGGGGAATTGCAGTACCATTATGATGTTATTTATCGGAATTTTGTACGTATTAAGTTAATCTTTACAACATTAAATAAATTCTACATTGTTAATATTGTGTTTTTAAGGGGTACTGTCACTGTTTTATAACACTATACAGTAAATACTTAGCTTAAGCAGATTTCATCCTGATTGTAACCCTCGTTCACCCTGCTACTGCAAATCACACCCGCCCACTCACTGAAACACACACAAACACACCTGTCAATACACAGTCTCCCAGCAGATGTCAGCGTTTAACACGTGAAATATGGGCTTTGGACTCTTCATTGTTTAAAAGATCTGAATAATTGATAGTAAAGAGAAAGAAAAATCTTTTTTTTAAATTATTATTATTTATTTATTTCTGTAACAAGTGATAATGTGAACTGCTGAGAGAAATTACTGAGCTAGATTTATGATGGCTGTGGGCCGAGCTTAGCATTGCATGTATGGTACAAATTAGTTGTGGGCAGTTTTGACAGCTGCATATGCAACCAAATGTGTTTTTGTGAAGGTCAAAACAAGGTGAGGGAGATCGCGAGATGAGTGGCTTACATAATCTTTTAGCCCTCAGAGAACTGGATGCTCAATTCTATGTACTCAGTATTCAGGAATTATATGTCATGCCACTATGGGAGACTGAACCTTGTCCAAAACAAAACACTGATGCATCTCACCTCATCAGACACGTCAGGTTATTTATATTATGTGTTTCTTTTTTTACACTTTCTTGTGTACACTCTAAATGAACTAACGGATAAGCTGTGCTTTTTGTGCCAGGACTAAACTTGGCATGGATTACCATGTGCCTAGACAAGGATACAGCATAATCGTGACTTTTTGGGCATAGGAACACTAGACAGCCACCTATGGTGTCACCAGCTGGTGAGGTGCAAAAATGGAGTAAAAGCTATTTTTTCATTGCTCCTGATTAACTTTTAAAAGCTATAGCTTGTAAACACTGCTCATCATGAAATAAACCACTGATATAGACAGGAGACTACAAACTATAGGAAACTCTGGAGCAGGCTGACATTTTTAAAGCTTTTGTGACCTCTGTGATTCACTTGGGCGCACTGCTAAGAAAAACAGGTTGGGGATGTTGTCTGCAAATGTTAGCTCACAACACAATAACTTGTAACAGAGATGCCTTTATATTTGTGCAGGTGTGTCCTACAGGTGTGGGTTGATGGGAGTCAGTTGGTTGTAGAATGATGTTCACGCCCTGAAACTGTCACTGATGTCCTTGTATAGCAAATTTAGATATTTCAATGTGGACAGTCTGTGTGCTGTCACCTAAATATAGGAAAAAAATAAAAAATAAAAAAAATAAGATGCTTGCGAGAGGTCTACACACAACTGTCTGTGAGTGGTTCATTTTAAAATTCAATTCAATTTTATTTACACAGCGCCAAATCACAACAACAGTCCCCGATTATAAAAGTTAGAAAACGCAAGAATGTTACACACATTTACACATTTTATGCATTCATCCATAGTTATTCATAACTACTAATTACTCACAACACAAATACAGGATTAGTCAGGATTTAACATATTCACAGTTTGTGGACACCTTAGTCAGATGAGCTGTCCCACACTGATTTAGTGTTTCACACTTTGTTAGGCAACATGTTACTCAGATTCAGTGTTGTGGAGGGGAGCACCCACCCACCAAAATAGACCGAACAGGCTGTAAATTTCAGAAGCTTGATTCGTTTTTCTTCGGAAACTTTGTTGAAATAGCATATTTGTATGTGACAGATTGTGCACTTTCATGTAGTTGAAACTGTAGATAGATGAGTAACAGTTGTGCCGGTGGTGTTTTTCTTGAATTAACTAAAACTGCAGTTGTTTGTAGTAGAAATGTCACGTTTTATGGAGACCACAGTATAGCATCAATTAACCTAAGAATGATAAATAAAACTTCCGCCATTCATTTCAGAATAAAACCCCAGTTGAAAAATGTAACAATATATTGTGCAATAACCCAATAAATTCATTTTAAAGGTTTTGTCTTTGACAGGACTTATTTTAGAGACATTTTCCTGTCGTTTCAAACTCTAAATGGTGGTTAAAAGACGGCTAAATTATGTTTCAGCCATCCTATTATCCCGAAGGAGCGGTTTAGCAGTTTCCTGTCTTGTTCTGACGCGACCGCTCTAAGTTACGCATGCGTACAGACTGCAAGTCTTTAATTCTGGATCAGTGTGGACGGATTGTGTTGGTAGGCTGTGTACACTATGATTTGGAGGAAATGTGGATACTGATCGCATATTTTTGGAGAAACGGCTGAGATTTACTAAAGGCTCTGCAGAGGCCACCTGGACACATCGCCTCTGCACAGACACACTGGGTCTGTGCCTGTCCTCCTACTTGGCTGATTACCTCTTCTGCTGATCGTCGCGTGAGGCTCTAACTTCACCTGAAGTTCGGATGTGGCAGGCAAACTGCAGACGAATGCATAATCTAGCAGACTGGATTTCCGGTATGTAAAATAAATATATGCATTGATTTGGATTCATTAAAAAAAATGTAAGAGTGCAAAAACACAACTCTGGACGCGTGCGTGGGCAATAATCAGCTGGCATTAGCTTCAGGCGCGTGTCCCCGTCAGCTGGCGGTACACGTGACGTAAACACATCAGCTCGTCTGACCTCATAAGAACAAGGCGTGCTGAGCTGTCATTCCCTGATGGTGCTTTTCATATAAGGCACTTAATTTCACATCATTACCAACAGTTTATTTATGTGACATTATTGCACGTTCATTTCAAAGCGTTTATATTCGAAAATATGTAAAATATGACAGATTTCTCCTTGATCTGAAATGTAGGGACAGTGATGGGAGGCTGTGTGGGGAGGAGTAGGATGGATGGACAAGGGAGTGCCCGAAACTCGACAAGGAGCAAAAAACGCGGAGGTAAGAAGCTGGACATTGGCTTCGCAGATGTTGAAATAAGTGCAGCTTCATACTTAGGACATCATGTCCGCAAAGCACAAACCAGCAATGGCTTTCTCTACATCTTTGCTGACTTGCAGTTTGTGGTGATGTAACTCTTGAGCTTGAGTGACCCTTCTAATATTCCTCCTTGACCAGCACTTTTGTATTAAATTATTATTTTCCAATATTACCATCGCGGTAGGGAGATTACTGTATAGTGATGTATTTAAGCACATCAGTTAAACACTACATAATAATGGGACTTACTGTCATTGAATTCAACCAATACAACGAGACACTTTCTGCATTTTTATTTACACTACATATACATTCATGTAGCACCTGCCAGATGGGCTGTAAGATAAAGCCTCAGGGTTTCAGGTGTTGCATCCTAGCTACACCTTTGTTATTCTGAATACTTATAGTTTCAGGTGTTAAATGTGTCGTGGCTTAGTCATGTGTCTAATCTGGGTTTAAGGACCTGGCCTGATAGGACAGATTATATAAACACTGTTCAATCCATTCACAGAGCCTGTGTGCTGTGTGCTGCGCTAGACTGCCATTCATTATGCATTGAGCAGCAGCAGGAGCCTCAACAGAGAGTTTTTCAATCAGAGATTGACCTACTTGGTACATGATGTGCTTTATGTGCAAAACACATTCATATGCAGAAGGAAATACATTACCTGCAAGACAGGCATGACCTCTTAGACATTTCGATCACCATCATAAGCTCAGACCTCACAGTTTGGTGAAATTCAATGAACTGCCTCATTGTCAGTTGTGAGAAAGTAGCATCGTATTTCTATAATTATCACAGCCTTAGAAAAGAAAAAGAATCGCCTGTTCAGGACATTTCCTCGAAGTAGACATTGGCTTTCCTTTGAATCAGACTGTAATTGTCTGACAACGGTTTATTGTGTGCTAATAGGTTTAGCACTTTGCCTCTGAGTATTTTTATCCCAGCTCTAAATAGAGCTGATAGGATTAGGGCTCTTGTGTAAAGACGCCACCTTCTGCCAAGGACACTCAACTTGCTCTCCTCCTATATTCTACCTGTTTCCATGAATTGATTCAAAGTTATTTTGGGGTTGTGGTGTGTTTGTTAGTAGAAGGGGATAAAAGTGGTGGGGGATCAGTCATTTTTCAGCAACTGGGGAAATGTAACAATGATTAGCAGAGCTGTGATTCTTAGTCTGCGCAGCTTGGTGAACTAGATCAGGCATTTGTTTCTTCAAGCTGGTCCGACCGAGCGGAGACTGTCCTCTTCCTCGGGATCGTTCACTGTAGCTCATCGTTAAGGATTTTTGATGTACAGCAGTTTGGCGCATATCAAACCTCAGCGACAGAAGAGCAATGGGAGTACCAAACTCAAGGGAATACAATTACTATCAGGTTCCAAATTCCCCTTTGAAGATTTTGCTTAAAAGTAAGTATAGATTTTTGTCAGGGGTGGAAAAAGTTACTCTGGGTGCAATAAAATGCCCCAGAGGGGTATGTGTTATAGTCTTTACTAATGTTTTTGCTGTTATAATCCCATTATGTAGTGGTAATTGGTAAATTAGCATTTGAAGCGCAGCTGAAAAACTGATTTACAATAACAAATGAAAATCAAATTGTATCTTCAGTGCTGCCTTTGACTTTAATACTTTCATGATGATCCATTAAAGCCTGCTTTAATGGATCATCATTTTATTAGTTAAAACATTTAAGGTGTAAAAGCTGCAAAGCTTTTGCACCTTAAGTGCATCTTAAATGTATGAAGACTTTGTTGATCATTTTTTTACTTGCACAGATGTTGACATATCTGACTTTGTGTATTTTTCTATTATCTATTATACAGTTATTATGAACTTAGTATTACATGCACATTTTACAGTAGGTAGATACAACACTGCTCACAGATCCTGCTTATAGTGGTTGTTTAAAATGATATATAAAATCATACTGCATAAGCAGCAGGTCTACATTAGACCTTTTAATCTCATTCCTGTTATTGCAGAGATTTACTTGTACCATTCTTTTTTTCTTTTCTTTTTTTACTTCCACCTGCACATTTTAGCTCAGGAAAGTCAAACTTGCTCACTCGCTTCAGTTTAAAGTGCTAATCTTTCCAGGGAGCTAGTCTTACAGCTAAAGGACATGCTGTCAAATCTGATCTCCCTCTACGCAAACACTAACACTGACAAACTGAGTACAGCAGCGAGGTGGATGAAACATTTTTATATTTTGTAGGTCGTCATCACTAAGCACTGATTGCATCTGCTTCAATCTAGTAAACACAACCAAAGCAAAAATGCTTGTACATACTGTTATGTAACAAAATGTACAACCAGGAAATAAAATCTGGCATGTTTTGTTCTGCACTCTCATTCTGAAAGTCTTAGACTTGCACAATCCCAAAACTGTCACTGTGTATTTTCCCATGTCTACTGGCAGGGTCACTTGTTAGGATTCCAGACAAACAATCTAATTTGCATTTGTTTGGCTGGCATGTTAATTTAGTTTTGCATGTGTGCCTGGCTGCATAATCAACATTACACGGGCTAAAAATAAATGTTTTTGTAAGAGAAGTAAAAGCAAAGAATATAATAAAGCTGCAAACACTGGAACAGGGTGGCATCATTTTATATAGCTGTCTCTAGATTTTAGGGGTATTCTGCTCATGGGTTTAGAAGTGTGGGACAGTTCCAGTTTGCACGTCATTTTTAATGCATAAAGTGTAAATTATAAATAATATAAATGTCGTACTTCTGCGTGAAAGCTCAGGCTGAAAGTTTGATATAAATGAACTTGCAAAGCTTTAACATTCTGATGTGCTCAGGCTGGACATGTCTGTTTAATTCAATCCTAAGGGTAATGTGGGAGGAATATAAATCACATGAGACAGAATAAAGTAAACAACTTAAATGTAAAAAATTTTAATGAGTAAAAAACAGTAATAAATGGCAGAATAACTTAATAAGCAGTTCAAAAGAATACATTTAATATAACCATATGTGCTCATTTTGTTATCGGTCTTTAGGATTAAGGTGTCTATGTACAAATTTAATTCAACCAGACAAATTTTGGGGGAATTCACCAACTGAAATTAGCAAATTTGTCATATAACTCAAAACATAATTTTACATTGGAATTTAGTAACAATGTTTTGAGGCCTCTTGTACTGTGTGGTCAGTGTTATAATATTTCAGCTGGTTTCTAGATCAGTGCTACAGAAGATGTCTTTAATATCTATGTCTATTGGGATGTGTATCATTGCTAAATGTTATTTAAGATTTTATAAAGGCTTCCTTTGATCTTGTTGGAAAATCAGGTTTGAAAGGGACAAAACCACGCTTTGCAGCAGTTTGTAAACACTCCGTAATTCGATAAAGTGACAGTGTAATTGAGTTGTAGTGGCTTTGTGTTTGTATTTATGCGTGCGTGCAGTGGCAGATCTGTGTCTGTTGGCTGCCTTTCATTGGCTAAAGGGTTGTCATCTTTCTATCCAATGCCTTAAGGGATAGGCACAGATAAATCCTGTTATGTGGGACCTGCTTACTGCCTATAATCCACTGGTGTTTGCTTGTGAGTGAGCGCCTGTCCGTGCGCATGTGTGTATTACTGGCCACTGCAGTAATCCACAGCACTATAAATAATCACTTTGATTTTCCTTTCTCTGTGAAGCAAATTGACTTTTTGGTACACCAGTACTGCAGCTATACACCAATAGCTAGCAAAGAAACACCTGCAGTAGGTGTACAAAATACTGCTGCTGGAGCTCTGATTTAAAGAAAACGAAAGAACAAGACCAAAAAAAAGCGCATTTTGGTTACTGGCTATAGTCAGCCTATGCAGAAACTGCTAAATATCACAGATAGTGACTGTGGTGTGTGTGTGTGTACAAGGTATTAAGATGAGCTTTTTGTCCCTTTTTGTGTTTACATGACTCAAACCAAGAACATTTAATGCATTCAGTGCATTTATACCTACATTCTTTTAAGGACACTTCACATCAGAGTAAAACAAAAATATTTCCTGACCTTGGCTGTCTGATGTAATAGTACAGAGCTCAGGCGTTTTTTTGGAGCAGTGATGTCCTTATCCACTTTAGTAGACATCGACGTAATAAGTAGTTTACTACCAGATACCTGGATTCGCACCATGTAATCTCTTTATTATGTAATTAGAATAAATTAGCAACAAAGTTTTTTTCTTTGTTTGTTTGTTGTTTTACTTTTTATAAACTAGAAGTTGTTTTCAAAAGCGTAGCCCGGATTATTTCTGGGTCACAGTCTCTTGGTCATTTCTTAGAGCAGTCTGTAAAATTAGATTAAACACCTCTCTTTCTTTTTTTTTTTTTTACCCCTCCCTCTCTTTTTGTTAAGGACGCAATGAGCCTCTAAAGAAAGAGCGTCCAAAATGGAAGAGTGAGTACCCGATGACTGAGGGCCAGCTCAGGAGCAAGAGGGATGAATTTTGGGATACAGCTCCGGCCTTTGATGGACGCAAGGAAATCTGGGACGCACTCAGAGCAGCAGCCCTGGCTGCAGAGTGCAATGACCTGGAGCTAGCGCAGGCTATCGTGGATGGTGCCTGCATTACATTACCACATGGTATGCAAACACACATACACAAAATCCCCTTTGAGATATGAAAGCATAATTTGGCTATAAATTATACGCTGTAAGTGGACTAGACCTCCCATTGTAAATGCAGAGCTCACTGTAATCATTTGTAAAAGTCAAAGAACAGTTTGCTGAATCCCATCAACTGTGCAGAGATTACTGTTGTAGTAGTTACATACCGTAATAGTCGCAGTACTGCATGACCACTGTGAGTGGTCTGATGCACTGAAAGCCCTGGTGGCGTTAGCTGGAAAAAAAAAAAGCAGTCCTCACATAGTCTTCTCACATGCTCATCTGCTTTTAACTGCTACTAATGGAAGAAAAGTGATGCTCAGACAGGATTTCTTAACAGTTGAAATGAGGGGACATGTGTAGCTCAAGGTTAAAGTTGTGTATGTTGTGGAGAGGGATAAGGGTTTTTTTTTTTTTTGGTTTTTTTAACTGGTTGTTTATCTGGGTTATTTCTCTTCTGCAGGCTCTCTCACAGAGTGTTACGATGAGCTGGGCAACCGCTATCAGCTCCCAGCGTACACTTTAGCCCCGCCTGTCAACCTCATCACTGAAACATCCAGCGACAGCAAGGTTTCCGAATCGACGCAAAAACAATCTCAGCCCTCTCCGAGCAGAGAAGAGTTCCAGCTACGGGTGCGATTATCAACTGGTAAGACTTGGAATTATGCATCTGTATATCTCTAAAAATCACGTTATGCATGGATTGTTGGAAATGAGATTTTTTTTACCTGGATAAAAAGATCTGTGTCAACTCTACTTCTCCCTTAGGAAAGGATGTGCGTCTCACAGCCAGCATGGCAGACACCATCGCTGAGCTAAAGAAGTTACTAGAAGAACAGGAAGAAATTGATGTGTCCCGCCAGAGGTGGTTCTTTTCTGGGAAGCTTCTGACCGACAAGACTCGCCTGCAAGATACTAAAATCCAAAAGGAATTTGTCGTCCAAGTGATTGTCAATATAAATCCCTCAGTCATAACTAACTGAGGCAAATAAAGCAAGGTGAAGAAAAGATCATGAATGTGCCAGAGGTGGGCTGCTGGAACAGGAGTTGGTGACATTACTGTCCAGTTAATTCTGCGGTGGAATTTTGTGTACATTTTTATATAAAAATATATTGCTTTTTGTATTGCTCCTTTTTCTATTTTTCCTTTTTCCAAATGGGGAAAAAAGCACTGAAACACTTTAGGTGAAAAGTAGAGCCCTAAGATGCACATCCCAGTGTCCGTCTATTTGTGAAGCCATGAACTCACAGCTTTGTTGTTTACATGGGTTTCCCTTCTTGTCATGTTTGTTTGTTCTGGTGCTTATGAATAAATTAAATATGGTTCACCTCAGAATCTAGACAAAAATCTTTCTTTCTAACTCTTTTACTTTCATCTGTTTAGGTAGTAGAAACGTTCACTGTATGTTGTTTGCTCATGTGCACACTGTTTTCATTTCACTACTGTACATTCATGGTAAAGACAGGGAATGTAATGAAGGCACCTTTTTTAAAGGGAATAAGAGATGACCAGACTTGCTTTTTTAATTTTATCACTATGAACAAGAAGGTGTAGTTTGATGTACAAATATGATGCTCACTGTACTTGAATAACTTAATAAATATTATAAATTTAAAGTTGTTCTTTTCATTTATTTATTGGCACCAAGATCTGCAATTGGAACTGGATGTTCCCAATAAGGGTTGGACCCCCTTTTGCTGATGAAAATCTCTCAGTTAACTCACTGTCACTGTGGTCATAATATGGTTAACAATACTGAGGTAGGCGCTGACATTTAAATGATGCTCAGTTGGTGCTAAGGGGCCCAAAGTGTGCCAAGAAAATAACCCCCACATCATTACACGACCAGCAGCAGCCTGAATCATTGATACAAGGCAGGATGGATCCATGCTTTTGTGTTGTTTACGCTAAATTCTGGCCCTACCACTTGAATAACACGGTAGCAACCGAGACTCATCAAACCATGCAGCATTTCTATAATCTTTGATCGTGCAACTTTGGTAAGCCCGTGTGACTGTTCTTGCATCGCAGGATTGTCACCAGCTGGTCTTCTGCTGTTGTAGCCCATCTCTATGTTGTGCCTTCAGAGATGCTCTTCTGCATACATTATCTGAGTTATGTTACCTTCATGTCCTCCATTCTCCCTTGATCTCTGGCATCAACAAGACATTTTTGCTCACTAGATTTTCTTTTTTTCAGGCCATCATCTGTAAGAGAGATGTTTGTGTGAGGAAAATCCCAGCAGATCAGCAGTTTCTGAAATACTCATTCCAGCCTATCTGACACCAAGAACCACACCACCTTCAAAGTCAATTAAATCTCCTTTCATCCCCTTTCTGATGCTTGGTTTAAACTTCAGCAGGTCATCATGACCATGTCTACATGCCTAAATACACTGAGTTGCTGCCATGTGATTGGCTGATAAGATGTTTGTGATAAAGCAGTTGAAAATGTGTACCTAAAATGGCAGACGGGTGTAATGACTGGCTGTATTTTTGTATCATCGTTCTTTTTATATGGTTTTATATGCCACACCTGACAAAGCTATACTTAAATTAAGGTCACGGGTTTCCTTTATCTGCAGAAGAGGTCATATCTCTCTTTAGACGATGGCAGTCAGGGTAGTTGCAGTCATGGACCGTAGGCTCGTGTTATTCACGCTGTCTGTGGTGGACAGCGCCATCTTCAGGAAACATAACTTGTGACACGTGAGCAAAGCTGTGACGTAGTTTGGTAGGCGACAGAATCGGGCACAGTTGGTGTAACGTGATTATTTTCAGTCCCGAAAATGGTGAAATCGGGGAAACTTCGCTCTGGGACGGCGTCGAAGCTCAAACGGTGGAAAAAAGGACACAGCAGCGACTCTAACCCGCAGACGAGTCGCTTCCGTCAGGCTGCTAAAAGCCGCTTCTTCAGCCGACCCACCGGTAAGCGTTCCCTCTACACGTGGGTCTCCGGCTAGCGTTAGCCATTTAATCTTTCTAGGTTTTGACACAATCAGCAGCCACATTCAAGCTGCTGGCAGAAACTTTAACGTCATATCGCCACATCTATATCTTTTTGTCAGGTTAAATAACTTGTATGTCAGTTTAGTTTTAGAGCAACAGCTACTTGTGTGTTTGGAGCTCAAAGACCAAGCTATCATCTTTAGTTGTGTAAAAGTATCTGCCCTGCACCTATTAAGCCTAGAAAAGATGTGCTTTACAATAAATGTGCAAAGTTTGTCAGTTATTAGACGCAAATGTGGTTGTTTTGGCTCTGTAGCCAGCTGATTGTATGAGCAACAGCATGTTTAGGTTTGAACATCCAGCTGTGATTTGAGTATTTACATCAGCACACTGGGTGAAGCGTCCCCTTTACTTATCTGGTCTGCTTAATTATGAGAGTCCAAAGTAACTAAAGAATAGTGTAGCAATAGTTAGGATGGTTATTGGTAAGATATTGTTGTCGTCAGTGGTGATCTAAGTTCAGACTGTCAATTCACTTTATTGATTCCTGCTCAGTTTTTTTCCTAAGACTAAAAGGTTGGCCTGTACATATTTTCAGCATCAGCTGTTTTATTATTGAGTCTGAACATATTGTAGAAACAAAATAGGAAAACTGGTTGCATCGGACTAAGGTGTGCAAAGGCTCCAATACTTTGGGATTGTCTTTACTGTTTTGGAAATGTCTGAAAAAGCATGCATGCATGGAAAATTAGATGATAGGTTTGGTGGCATGCAACTATGATTGACTGGTTGATTTGGTAGTGGTTCACAGTTAGCATGCCTAAATAAAAAGCAGCTTGGTCTCCTCCTCTTTGGGAAGGTTAATTGATTTTTTTGTTTTTTTTTCCCAAGTCAACCACATGCTTGTGCAGGTGAGGTTAGGTAATCCGTCAGTCAAAGGGAAAAACTAAAGGTCGCGCTTTCTTGCACATCTGTCTCCATGTCTAATTTGGGGTCAGAATTTGGTGTAATAAGGTTTTAGAATTCAGTTTTTGTTTTTTGTTTTAACCCCACAGGAAAGAGTGATCTCACAATCGATGCTCTCAAGCTTCACAATGAGCTGCAGGCCGGTCCGCTGGAGATCGGCACTCGTAAAGATGCCGCCATGGAAGAAGAGCCAGAAGAGGCTGTATCACAAAGAAGTTCGGGTACCTTCCTCAGTGGCCTATCAGACTGCTCCAACCTTACCTTTAGAAAGGTGCAGCGCTTCTGGGAGTCTAATTCAGCTGCACACAAAGAGGTGGGCATCACTTTTATGATGGGCCATTTATTGATAACATTTTAGTTTGTGTGCTGTTTATATTGTGAGCAAAGCTGGACAGTGAGCTTCCCTGCAGCTCTAACGTTGTCTTCTACAGATCTGTGCCGTGTTGGCAGCCGTTACTGAAGTGATCCGCAGTCAAGGTGGGAAGGAGACTGAAACAGAGTACTTTGCTGCTTTGGTGAGTGCTTTTTTTTAAAAAGATTCTTTTAGATTTTATGGTGTGGTTTGCTCGAAAGGCAACGTAAATCAAGGTTTTGTTTTTCAAAATCCACTAAATCTTATTTTCCCCTAAGATGACCACCCTGGAGGTTGTGGATACAGCAGAATCCCAGGCTGCAGTGGCATACCTCCTCAACCTTGTCATGAAACGGTAGGACCCAAATACTTAAATGTTACTCCACTAAGCAGCACTGTTTCCTCACAATAAGAAGTTTCCTGGTTTGAACCCTGGCTTGGGACTTTTTTTTTCTCTCTCTCTTGAGTTTGCACGGTCTCTCAACCGTGGGTTTACTTAGGCTTCTTCTCACAGTTCAGAGACATGCGTGTTAGGTTAACTGATGATATTCTCCACCCGCCATCGACAGAAAGTAGAGAAAGTCCTTAAAGTGTTAAGATATATAAGCGTGGCTTATAATGTCCACAATAAATTCAACTGGTGTGTTGCATTTTTCCATCTGCTTGACGTGTTGCATTCCTTAGTGTTCCTGCTCCGGTCCTCAAGTCGAAGTTTTCCGACACCACCAAGGCTCTGATGGATGTCATGTCCAAACAGGCCACATCTGACACTACCTCGGCACTCAGATGGGTAAGTGGGCTTGTTTCTGTGTCTGTTTGGCTCTTCTTTTGACAACTGCAGCAATGCTTAACTTTGTTATTTTTCTCCTCTGCAGATACTGTCATGTCTGGCCACTCTATTGAGGAAGCAGGACGCATCTGTGTGGACTTACCCATCTACTCTCCAGGCTTACCATGGCCTTCTCAGCTTCACAGTGCACAACAAGCCTAAGGCGAGTCCCACCAACCTGCTCGTAACTGCTCAGCCACACTAAACAGATGCGTTCAGTCTGTCTTGGATTTACTGCTCATCAGCTGTATTAAACATTCAGTGAAATACTAAAAGTGAGGACATTTGTGCCATTGAATTTTTTTCCTTTCAGGTCCGTAAAGCAGCACAGCAAGGTGTTTGCTCCATTCTTAGAGGCAGTGACTTCCTGTTTACAGAAAATGCTCCAGCCCATCATCCTGCTGCAGTTACCACAGCCAAATTCTGCACAAAAGAAATGGAGCAAGCAGGAGGTGAGACAACAGGTTTATTAGGACCGCGGGTTGTTCTCTATATGATGAAGATTTGTGCGACTCTATGGCTGTCCAGCAGGTTGTGGGTAATGTTTGTGTTTTTCCCCATAGGCAGTAAAGAGGACACAACCGCACTCCATGTGCTTGGCCTTTTGAAGGAGCTGATGGGGACGTTTCCTCTGGGAGCTGTCAAGTCCTGTTGTGAGACTCTGCTGCGAGTGATGACACTCAGTCATGTGGTGAGAACACAAAAATATTCATAGGTGCTGCCAAATCCCCCTTGTTCATCATCGTGGATACTCAAATATAGTTGTCGATGTCTCTGACTGTAGTTGGTGACCGCTAGTGCCATGCAGGCCTTTCATCAGCTGTTCAGCGGGAAGCCCAATGCTTCGACGCTCTCACCAGAACTCAACGCACAGATCATCACTGTGAGTGAACATAAACCAAACAAGATTTTTAAAGTTCGATTTTTAGTTATAATACAAAGCTTGGTGTGAAAACTCAATTGTCATCTCTTATCTCCAGGCTCTGTACGATTACCTGCCCAGTGAGAATGATTTACAGCCGCTGCTCGCTTGGCTTGCTGTCATGGAGAAAGCGCACATTCACCTGGCGAGGTAATAAATGAAAACAGTACAACAGATTCCCATAACTGTGCATTTTCCAGTCCGACTGTTGGTCCACAACATCCTTGTCGTCTAGTTTGCAGAGTTCTCTGAGTTTGGGTCACCTCCCTCGCCTCTTTTCTGCTGCGATGTCCTGCTTGTTGTCACCTCACACTCAGGTGGTTTCTGCAGCCACCAACACATTAAAGGTAAGGGACAATGAAGATGGGTATCTTTAGCAGATGATGATGTAAATGCTTGTGTGCACGCTCCCAGATGAAGATTTATTCCTGGTTATCTCTTCCAGACGTTGTTGACTGAATGTGTTGCCTCTCCTATGGATGAAATGGGCACCGTCACTGGCACAGCATCTTCAGGGAACTCCTCCTATGTCTGCAAAATGTTTCGGTATGTTTCCTAGTGTTAAGCATGCTAGTCTGTCTTTTTTCCTTTTTGTTCTTAGGAACTACATATAAATGTTCATCATTACGATTGTGGCTGTGCATGTGTGTTTCAGTATTGTAGAAGAAGGATTGTCCTATCGCTTCCATGCCTCTTGGCCGTTTGTGCTGCAGATTCTGGGTTGCTTCTATCGAGTTGCAGGGAAACAAGCTCATCCCATCATGACTAAGGTATTGCCACAAAATTTTGCTGATCACTAGGCTGTCAAAGTAAGATAAGTTTGCTTAACTCAATGCTTTTTTGTCCTGGACAGTCTCTGCAATCTCTGGCAGACCTGCGCTCCACTCCTTATTTTGCCTTCAGTGGAGAGTTGGACCTGGCTGTAGGAGGAGCTGTGGAGAGCATGGGGCCCGAAGTGGTGCTAGGTGCCGTGCCTCTCAACATCACTGGCTATGAGTAAGGACACAAACATAGTAGTATTCTTGATGTTTTTATTGCTTAACAAATTAACAAACTTTTTTTTCTTTCTTCAGCGATGACTTGGAGTTCCCACGCAGCTGGCTGGTCCCAGTCATAAGAGATCATGTGAAGAACACTCATCTTAGTTTCTTCACTTCCTATTTCCTCCCTCTGGCTTCTACACTTAAACAGAGAGGTAAACAAAAAGGGGTATGGTCCTTTGGAGGGTTAGGTAGAACAAAGGTGCATTTTCTGGCTTGTGTGTACTGATAGATTGCTCTGTGATTGTGTTGTAGCTGTAGAGTTGGAGCAAACAGGGCAAAAACTGGAGGCCAAAGTCTATGACACCTTACAGCTTCAGGTACTTTTACAAACTTCATGTAAATAAGTAAACAGAACCACTTGATGAATTATTACAATTTTTTAGCGCGTGTTGCTTTCTTCTTTTTCTTTCTTTAGATTTGGACCATGCTTCCTGGCTTCTGTACGTGCCCTGTGGACGTGCTGACAGCTTTTAAAGGCATTGCCCGCACTCTTGGTATGGCTGTCAATGAACGGCCAGACCTGAGGCTCACAGTATGTCAGGCCCTACGCACCATTATCAACAAGAGCTGCTCAACAGGTAGGAAAACACATGGTCAAACAGTAAGAGAACAATATAATCCTATGTCTACTCAATTATGGAAACATTCATAACCCTGAGTATTTTGGTCAATATTAACATCGTGTTTATCCAACATGATTATTCATTAACTTTAGAAGCAACATCCACTTATTGAACTTAAATGTCTCAACAGTGGATCACCTTAAACTTTGAATATAAGTCGATTACAACAAAAATGAAATTGAAGTGAGATGCAGAGTCATAGAGGTAAGATTCAGAAAAAGACCATGAAGCCTGTCACAAAGAGCACATTTGGAGGCCAGTGCCACAGCGCTGGTGGTCAGAGCTTTCAAAATGGGAGGCCTGGAGGTTCACATGAAAAGAAAAGACAGAAGTTGATTTGTATAATTGGAAGAGAAACAGTCCCTTAATACAAGATCATCATTTCTTTATGCCCTTTATCTTGTTGTAATAATTGAAAGATAAAAAGGTATCTGGGGGTTAAATCAAGTCACCCAACACTTGAATCTTCTAAATTTGTTCATTTACAGTGTTTTGTGTCCTTTTTTTTTCCACTGCAGAAGAAGAAAAGGCCGAAGTGGGCCGCTTCTCTAAGAATTTCCTGCCCATCCTTTTCAATGTGTACAGCCAGCAGCCTGCTAATGGAGAGTCTGGAACCTACAGGATGGCTGTGCTGGACACCATCAAAGTGTATTTGGGTATCACTGAAATGCCGGTTAGTACGGCTTATTTTTCTTGCATTCTTTCGCACTAAATTGCATGCAGTTACTGCCATATTGAACACTTTTTGAAGTGCTCCAGTCATTGAGAGCTGATCATGCACTATATGGTCAGAAGTACTGGGCCACCTACACTTTGCCATGAAGCTCCTGGCACACAGTTTTTGTGCTGATGTTAATGGCAGAGGTGGTTTGGATTCTTTTACAGACTATGAGCCTCAGCACTCAGTGTGCCTGCTCTGTAACCTAAATGTTTCCATTTCCAACAATGCCACTTGTAGACATGTAATAACCTGACTTGTTGCAATGAGCTCTTTAATATGATGTGTGGCCCAGTACTTTTCATACGACATATTTCAGCGTATCTAATCTGAATTTGTACAGAAATTAATATATTTATAGGCAATCAAGGCCATCATAGGCCATATTTCTTATGCTGGTTTATCACTAATGATAATAATAAAAAAAAAAATATCAACCCTCAGATGATCTGCACATTCCTGCAAAAAGCCACAGAGAGGTTGACCAGCGCAGAATCAAATGAGTTCATACGGTAAGTCATAAATGAGAATCTCTTGCCATCACCTTCTCTCCTTCTGAATCGGTGATTTATATACACTGAGCTACATGAGCCAGAGGATTAAGAAGTGAGTGACATTGGTCATCTTTTTAAAATGTAATAGTCTGCTCAGGGAACCTTGGGTCTTGTCATTCATTTGAATATTATGCAATATCCACTTAGGTATGGGTGGAAAAAACCCCAGTGCACCTCTGATTTCACTCTCTGATGCCAGCAGTCTCCTTCAGCAGAAAATTACACAAAACCTGATCAGGAACAGCTTGAGGAACGAAGCCTCTAAACATCCCCCATTGTCTAATTGATTCTTTTTGTTTTGGCTTTATTTGCATTTTAGGCTGTCAGTGATGGATCTTGTCGTTGCTATGGCTCCCTGTGTTGATGAAGTCACCATGACTAAAACCTTTGAGCTGATAAGGCCATATCTGGAGGTAAGAGCACTTGTAGTTTCTGATTTAAACCCATCAAACTTGAGTAGTATTCTTGTTAACTGTGTCTCTGTTGGTGCATTTTTAAAAAAAATTGATTTATTTCTTTTTCAGACAAAAGAGCCAAGCATGCAGAAGAAGGCGTACCGTGTGCTAGAGGAGATGTGTGGAGGAGAGAGAGATGCATGTAGATTGTTTGTCATGTCCAATCTGGAAACACTCAAAGTCGTGCTGCTTGAGACTCTGAAAAACGCCTCTTCACCTGCAAAAAGGGTGAGTGTGCTGTTTGAAAGAGAAGTAAAATAAACGAGACACTCAAAGGGACTTTATATTTTGGTTTATACTGCTGTCTGATTTTTATCTTCCTGTTTGTATTGCTTTTCCACAGCCGAGACTTAAGTGTCTGAGCCACATCGTAAGAAGGTTAAATGAAGATCACAAAGACTTTATCACCACGCTGCTGCCAGAGGTATTGTCACAAACAAGTGCTGGCAAACACAGAGAGATGGACTACTGGTTTTTGTCAGTTTTTATAAGGATGTTGTGTCTTTCAGGTGATCATATGTACGAAGGAGGTGTCTGTTGGTGCTCGTAAGAGTGCCTATAATCTGCTGGTGGAAATAGGAAATGCTTTTGTCCGCTT
Organism: Aulonocara sp. 'chitande type north' Nkhata Bay; assembly: GCF_057382095.1. NCBI lineage: Eukaryota > Metazoa > Chordata > Actinopteri > Cichliformes > Cichlidae > Aulonocara > Aulonocara sp. 'chitande type north' Nkhata Bay. Next base: position 27,567,905 of record NC_141356.1, read on the forward strand.
CTGTGGAAATACTAAAGGTAACATACATACATATTGTTTCTGCTAAATTTGCACGGACCCAAATCTTTCCACAAAAAAACTTGATTGTAAAGGTTTGTAATTAGTTGCGCTTCCATCTCTGATCCAGATGCCATGGAGCAGTATTTAGTGATGGTGTATGCAGGACTCACGGGCTCCGTCACCATGATCACTTGCGCAGTGCTGGCTCTCACACGCCTTGTGTTTGAGTACAAAGGTAGGCCTGCTGACTTTCAGCAATTCAGTGGTGTTGATTTCAAGGTTTAGAGTCTCGGACTGGATTCAGTGTGCTTCCTTTTCTTTCTCAGACTCCATAGAGCTGACCACCATGGAGCAGCTGCTGCAAAACATTTGTCTGCTGCTGTCGTCTCATACCAGAGAGGTAGTGAAGGCTGCCTTAGGCTTCATCAAGGTCATCCTCTTCATCATGGACCCCAAGACCCTGGCCTCGCATGTCACTGTCATGGTATGTACTGTACATTGTAGTTAATGGAGTTGCATTATTTTATTTTATTAAATATTTTGTTGTTTTTGTTCAGATGGAAGGCATTGGAAACATTAGGGATGATATGAGAAGGCACTTCAGAACAAAGCTGAAGAACATCTTCACTAAATTCATCAGAAAATTTGGGTAAAGGCACCACATTCTTATAGATGCCATCAGGGCTCTGTCAGCTAGCTCGTGGCTCTAATTGTGTGTTTTGTTTTTGTTTTTTTTCCTTGCTGTGTGCTCAGTTTTGAGCTGGTGAAGAGTATGCTCCCTGCAGAGCACCACAAGGTGCTAGCAAACATCCGCAAGGCTGAGGCTCGGAACAAGAGGCGGAAACAGGCCACAGAGGAGCAGGACGACTCTGAAAGCGAGCAGGAAGCACCTAAAGCAAAGGGTGAAAGGTAGGCCGCTGTTCCCAACATAAAACCCTGCCTTTCATCATGCATTTGCCCATCTCCTTCCTTTAAAAAACCAAAAACTTTCTGCCCTTAAGTATCGAGGAGATTCTCGCTGAGTCGGACAGTGATTTGTCAGAGGATGAAGGAAAGACTCGCGGTGCTCAGAAGAAAGCAGGCAAACAGCAGAAAGGACGGGCTTGGCTCAAAGAGGGAGAGGAAGATGACCCACTTAACTTCCTTGATCCTAAGGTTTCGCAGAGAGTGTTAGGTAAGACCATCTGTTTTGTTTTCAATGGGTGCTTTTTGCCTGCAGTTTAATTTCTGAACAAAAGTATACTCAGTTTTGTTGTCGTTTCATAGCCACAAACCCAGAGCTGAAGAAGAGTGCCAAGGCTGACCACGGCTTTAAAGTGACCTCAGATGGACGGTTGATCATTAAAGAAGATGAAGATGAGGATGTAAAGGACAAAGGTAAGTGAGATCCAGTGCTGATCCGTACATTGCTTAATGTGTGATCAGACAGTGATAACAATTTAAAAAAACCTCACAGATGGAGGTGAGATGGAGGACATCCTGGAAGAGGCTGGAGTCAAAAGTGTGAGTATTTAACCTTGAACCTACAGAGTTTGTCTTCTCTGGGACATTTCAGCACAATTTTATTTACTCTGTCCTTTCAAAATACCCTCAGAAAAAGTCACAGAAGAGGAAGTTTAATGATGACAACTTTGATGATGAAATGGACATCGAACCCCAGTTGAAATATAAAGGTAACTTAAATTGAATTAACTTTTTTTAGCAACTTAAACAAGTTGCTAAAAAAAAGTTTAAGCAATTTAAAACACGTCATACTAATTATACGTCTTCTTTTTTACGCAGCTGGAGGTTCAGGTATCCACAGACCCCTCGGACATGGCCAGGAATTTGGAGCCGATTACAAATCAAAGGTGAGTCTGAGAGCAGTAACTGGACTGTGATGTGGTCCTAGTTGTGAGCTTTAGTTCTGAATGGTTATTCTTTGGTCTTGCATTCCTCAGAAAGGAAAAGGAGATGTAAAGAAAAAAGGGAAGCTTGATCCTTACGCTTACATCCCTCTGAAGAAGGCCCAGCTCAATCGCAGGTATGAGCAGCTGCTGTTACTGTGTAGATCTGTAAAACTCTGAAAGCTCTGGAGTTTAAAAATTTGGTTGGTAACATATTTTTATTTATTCTCTCAAAGGAAACGTGCCAAACTGCAGGGCCAGTTCAAGGGCATGGTGAGAGGAGCCCAGAAGGGGGCGCTGTCTGGAAAGAAAATGCAGAAGAAAAAGAGGAAAGCCTGAAAACAAACAGAGTATTTTCCTCACTGCACTCTAAATGCACTGTGTGCAATGGCATGTTCATGTATATGCCAAACGTTTGACTTACACACACACACACAAATCCTAGGGGTGTGTGTGTGTGTGTGTGTGTGTGTGTGTGTGTGTGTGTTTCTGATGAGTGTCTACAAAGGTGAAAGCAGTGTGTTATTAGACTTTGACATCTTTAAATGGTCCCTGACAGCTTTCACAGCAGCAGATGTTTTACAGGCTTCCCCTGCCTTAATGGTTTTTGTTATCCTTTGGCTGTACATCAGAGAAATGTTTCTGCTATGATGAACACGAGTATATTTATGTGCTGAAATATACAAACAATATTGGAAGTGTGATGCGTGTCCTGTTATGTGTTCTTTGGTCCCTTGAGGGTGCTGTAGGCTTCTGAATAGTCGAAAAGCTGCATTCCCGGAGCTTTTACAGCTCAATCTAAATGCACCATTAACTTTGTGGAATATTTGAACCTGTTATTGCTACTTAAGAGACTGAATCAAACAATGTAGGTTGCTTGTGCTATGGGGGTTAACATAAATTACTGTTATGTGATTCATTTTCCTTGGGTTGCTGTGAAATAAGTCGTGTCAGCTACTTAAGACACATAAGAAATTTATGCCAATTAATTGTATTTTAACTTTTTCTTTTACAATAACCCCTAATTCCCAGTGAAACGTGGTTTTACATGTTTTCTAGCAGCATTTATGTGTAAATATATGACAAATGTATCACCTATTTTTAGAATTGTGAATTTGAATAGCACGTAAAGCAGTTGTCAGAATTTAGGAGTTATTTTGCAGATAGCTACACCTGATCAAATATGCCAATTGCATGGCAGTAAATCAGTACACTTAGTTATGTAGACTTAGTCAAGATGACCTGCTGAAGTTCAAACCAAACATCAGGATGAGGAAGAAAATGGTTTTAAGTGACTCAGACTGTGTTGTGGTTGGTGGTGCCAGATGGGCTGGTCTGAGTATTTCAGAAACTGCTGATCAGCTGGGATTTTCCAGCACAACCCTCTCTAAGTGAAAATACTTTCAGAGCTGTTATCTGCTTCAAGCTCATAGGTAGGGAACAGTAACTCAAATAGCCACTTGTTACAGTCGAAGTTGCATCATGTTGCCTTGAAACAGATGGGTAATAACAGCAGAAGACCAAAACAGGTGCCACTTATTTCAGCTAAGAATATAATTTGCACAGGCACACCAAAATTGAAAAATGATGAGTTTCGATTTCTGCTGTAATATTTGGATGGTAGGGTGAGAATATGGTTTAACTAACATGAAAGCATGGATCCCATTCTGCCTCTTTCAAATTCAGGCTGGTGGTGCAATGGTGTTAGTTTTTTCTTAGCACACTTTAGGCCCCTCAGTACCAACAGAGCATGGTTTAATGTCACTGTGTACCTGAGTATGGTTGCTAACTATGTTCATTCCTTTGACCACACTGCTTTCAGTAGCATAAACAATTATGTCACAAAGACCAAATGATCTCAAACTGGTTTATTAAGCATGGCAGTGAGTTCACTGTACCTGAATGGCCTAGATCTAAATCTAATTGGTCACCTTTGGGATGCGGTGGATCAGGTGTGCAGCTGACAAATCAAATCTGCAGCTTCTGTGTGATGTCATCATGTCAATATGTGTCAAAATCTCAGGATTGTTTCCAGCACCTTGTTGAATAAATGTCAAGAAGAATTAAGGCAGTTCAGAAGGCAAAATGGGATCCAAACCAGTACTAGTAAAGCATATCTAAAAAAAAAAAGAGGCCTGTGGGTGTATGTCACAGACAGCTTATTAATGTCTGGAGAGCAGCACAAGTGCAATTAGTTTAAGAGCTGCTTAAAGAGAAATGCATTACATCACCAAATGTTGCACCGGGCAATAGCCAATTAACTAATAAGTGTGTCATAAGGTCCGTGTTGCACTGATCCCGGCGAGGCTAGAAGCTGATTTACAATACGAGTGCAGAAACATTCTTCAAATATAACATGCTTTTAATTACTATGAAAGAATTGTCTGGCAGGAAGGAGATTAAAAAAAAACATTTTTATTAAAGACAGACATTCAAAGTTGTTAATAATGAAATAATGCAAATGATATACAAGAGAACCCTGAAGATACAATTGTTCAGTGGTGTTGATAAGAAGACAAATACATCAGATGCCATGCCACAGTACTTCCTAAAAGCCACCCAGATGCCCCTTGCCCTTTAAAGAAAAAACCCAGGAAAGTATCTGATACTAAAGAGAGCATATGCAGACAGGGCCTGTATTCTAATAAATAAAATGCGGTGTAACTGCCCTGCAGTTTCAATAGGATCACTGAACGTTTAAACTTTAAGAAAGAGCTTTTGTTTGAAAAGTTAAACGATGAATCGGGGTGATTTTTGTAGACACCCAGAAAATAAAAAATGCTAAATTTCAGACCACTCCCTCGCTCAGCATTCTTTCCCTTTGTATTTACCAGCACAAACTGTCATGAGCCAACTTTCAGCCACACACAAGAAACCCCTTTTTTTACTGGATTGCACTTACTCTAAACCATTTAGTTCACCATTGCATCTAAGACTGGACATACAGACTTAATCTTTAACTACATGCTTGTTTTGTTTTTTGGGTTTTTTTTCTAAAATGTTTACCCCCTTTTTTGTATAAAAAAAAAAAGAAACTTGAAAGTCAGTAGCTGATTTTAAAATCAGATAAATACATTTTGCTGTCCAGCAACAAAGCACAGAGCTTCAAGTTTGAGCTCCTGGCTTGCCTATGAGTCATCAGAGTGAAGAGAGGACATGTTTTTTTTTTTTTTTTTTTTTAATGGAATCGGCTGACCTATCAGCTCTTTATCGTGGGCTCTCTATTTATCATTAGAGCCTGGGTGGGGGTCGAGAAGGCGGGGGTCCTGGTGGACCCGGGGGTGTGCGAGTTGGGGGTGGACACGGAGGTGGTCGTACCATGGATGGGGGTGCCCTTGCAGGTGGTGTGGTGCATGAGGGTGGTGTGGTACGGGGCCCCCTTGACGGAGGCTTCGTGCGGGGAACAGAGTAAGACACCAGAGGTTGCTGTTCAACAACCGGAGGAGCGGGCGGAGCCGAGGGAGAGCAATGTGCACGAGGAGGGGCCCGGTTGTTTGGGGTGGACTCTCCATCTTTGACGCGCTGAAAGCGAATACAGCGGCCCTGCATGACAAACGGAGAGAGATGGTGGTTTAAAAAAAACAACAACAACTGCTACACATTATCATTTAAAAGCAGAATGCAGATTAAAATACAGTGCATCTCTGTGCACTGGCACTAAGTTTTTAAGAGCCACCAGCCAAGATGGGTTGCGTGAGACTTCTCCCAGCTTTACTAACACAAGGATGTGTGTTTTAGGGCCTGGAGGGCACACAAAGCTGCTTCTGTCTGCTGTCCACACCTGCACTACAATAGCTGTGATTTTAGCAAAGACGCCGAGTTATCGCACAGGCAAGTACACACATACATACACAGAGGGCAGCTTTTTCTGTTTCCCCTCCTCTTCTCTTGCAACCTCAGCAGTGACTAGTCCTTTCTTGGCGTAGAACAGAAAGTGGTTTATGTCTCTTATGTGCTTGACTTGAAGGAATGTAAAGGAGGGATTTCAATATCACCACAATAGTTAACAGAAGCCATTTAGCATTTTAACATAATTTACAAGTCAGGGAGAATGGAACGCTTCTCTTATTGTCCTCTCTGTTCCCCTGCATAGCATCCCTCTGCAGACACACACATGCATGCTCACTTGTCCTGCTCAGTCAGTGTGTGAAGGATGGAGAGTAGGTCTCTGTGTCACAGACCCTTGGTGGTCTGATTATAACACCTTATTAAACAGAGAGGCCCTAAAGTCACACAGGGGCCATTAAGAGGGCCTCAGCAGCAGTAGCTTTGTAACTGCAGGGTCATTGTGTTGTATGTGTGTGTGTATGAAGGGTATGTAATTGATTGGGGGCGGGCCAGGTGGGAGGGGGGTGCTGACTGCTTTGGTGTTGTTGCCGGGCTGCTGTGAAAAGGCCAGTTTGTGAGCAGCAGAGCAGCAGCAAAACACCAGAGAGAGCATATGGACACAATGAGAGCACAAGCTCATGAATATGAGTATGTTTATGTGTGTGTCTGTGTGCGAGAGAGAGGGAGAGACTGTAAACATGCATCCACCAGAACATATGGCCTCAAATGAAACCTCTGGCTCATGAATAACAGAAAGAGAGGTGGAGAAACCTTAATTAAGGTGATATGGACACATAAGAGCTATGTGAGAGGTCAAGAATGAGTCACTTGTGATGGTCACTCTCCCCGTTTGCCCCTGTGACTGTGTAATATCTGTCCCTACTTTATCACCCCTCTTGGCATTTGTTTACTTCTGAGCCTCAACTCCTTTTCAGGAGAAAAACAAAGCCCTGAAACACCTCCAGCATCCCTGCTTGCACCACTCTTCTGACAGACACACACACACAAAGCAGATTGTTTTGTACGCTCAAGGGGAACTCTCTTTCTCTTACACACTCACGCACGCACGCACGCACACACACACACACACACACACCGCCATTATAGTAAAGCAAACAGGAAAAAGAAGAGCGGAGGCACATCTGACCTGACAGCTCTGCCTGTCACCTCGCATGACATTACAGCAATTCACTCACATAAGGAAAATGCTGTGTGCGAACTCACGAGAGTTAACACACTTCATCGGCAGTTTAGGGTCGATACAGAGCAGATCTGTAATGTCACATTTTGAGATCCCTCCCCCACATAAATGAACATAAAAGGGCGATAAGCAGTGCATTTAAATGATACCTACCAAACATTTTTGGTTACTGTGGATCAGTGTTTCCCGACAGCCCTATCATTTAATCTCAACTACCCTTCCCAGAAACAACTTAAACTGGGACTAAGAAGTAGTTCCCATGAAAACAGCTGACAACCTTTTCTGTTGATTATTCATAATACCACTGAAATAGATGCTGCTGATAAAAAACTGTTTATTTGCATTTAGACTTCCAGTGAGCAAATGAACTCTGTGATACTGAAACACTGTTGTGGACATACACAGATGTGTGAGAAATTATTGAAGAACTCCAAACCCTAGAATTGACACTGAGGAGTTCGAGGAGCCCTATTATGATTTGAGAAGGATTTTTGCTGAGATTGCTTCTGTGCACTTTCCCTTTAGAGGAAAGAGTGACTGTAAAGTGTATCCTGAGTGGGAATGATCTCCTACTGGATTGTTTGATTTGGATGAAAATGATGCGACCCATGCATCAGTCTAGTAGCCTGTGGGAGATTTGCTGTGATGTGAAGAGACTTTATATTGATTTTTCATGTAACATTTATAAATTTGTGTAAACTAATACTTTCTATAAAGTGGTGAGAAGAAAAAAAGAAAGGGGAGGGGGTTAGAAGAGGAAGTGCTCATTTGTGCAGTCTGTTCATGAGAACAGAGAGTTGGTGACCGCCCTCTGGTCTGGCCTGTACTGTGTGACAAGAGCCATCAGCGCCATCAGCTCCGGGGACAAAAGAAGGGAATCTCATCTGTCACAATATGGCTCGTGGCCTTTCAACTGCCCATCTGTTTGCGTGATGCTTGCTTAGGAGAAGTGACATGCACATTACAGTAGCGCGCACACACACACAAATACACGGAAATGCACGCACACATGGCAGAAAAAGAGATAAAATGCAAACTTGGAGCGTGGCAGAAACTGGCAGGCCGCTGATGGCTGTTTGCAGAGGCAGTGAAGTAGGAGTAATGTGGGGAGAAAGCAGGACAAGCACCTCCTGAGCTGCTGGTTAACAAGCTGGACTGAGAGGTGTGATAGTTAATGCTATCTACTGCTGTACTTTTTGCCACCACACTGGGGCTTCTTAATAACCAGCTGTGCTGAGGTTTCTGGGTTTTGAAGAGATGCTTGTTGTTTTTCCTGTGTGGAATATCCAAGCCTGGCTTTATCAGCGATGAGCAATCACTGTCGTCTTTCATGTCTGATATGGCTATCAGCACCTATTCTAAACATTCTCTCCTCCTCTGCAGCAAAAGTGAATCCCCTCGTTTTTTTCCATGTGAGAAGTAGCGTTTTTTAATTTTTCTCAGTTAATGGCGCGTGAAAGGAGGTGGGTGGGGGTTATTGTTGAGTGTCTGTGAACCGCAGCCCCACAGAAAGTGTCTAACAAAGACTCGAGAAACTTCTGCCATGACAGAGATGAACTGTTCTGCGCAGTGAAAAAAAAAGATGTGTAGGATGGAAAGAAAAGATAAAACCAGCGGTGGCGACCACTTTTACAGACGCGAGCAGACACACACTCGCACTGTTGCACAGTAAAGATGAATCATGTCATTGAAGAGCACAAATCGATAAATTTTACAGTGATGAGACCACAGCTATGAGAAGCGACAATGACACCATTTACAACGGAGCAGATGTTTCACCATGACAACCAGTGTGATGAGGAAAACATGTCTTTGGGGGTTACGAGATGCCAGACGCGGGGGTCAAGGTTAGATAAGAGGGACCACTCTGCTCTCTGTCTCGATCTGTCACACTCAGTTGCAGGAAACATAGTGATGTCATGATCCAGGACTTTTCAGCAGTGGCAGTAATGTCCAGTAATAGCACATTCAATTATTTTTTTTTGGTTTTTCTCATAAAACATAGCACTTAAAACAAAGAATGACACAATTTGTATATATTTGTTTACTATAATCATGACTTAACAGTAAACAGTGATGGTGAAACATGCTATTTGAAACCTCAACAGAAACCATGTCATTTTCTGGGAGTCAGAGGGAAAAGTACATAATAGCACAGTACGCCTTGTGTGTGAACAATTGCAGCTTTGACAAAGAGAGTCCTGTCTGTACCTCACTATTTCCCCTGTGAATGTTTTTCCACATGTGTTTGTGTGGGTGTGCGTGCTGAGAACTGGGGTGCTGCGTTAAAGATTTTCCTATGTCTTTATGGTGTCGTTATGCAGCGTGGCAGACAAAAGAAGGATGCAGATGCTCTACGGAAAGACAGAAAACCCGCTGTTTAGAAGGCAAGCCCCCTAAATTACTCGTAATCAGCAAATTATAGTTTGTGTCAGCCGTTGTGCATCTTTGTGGTTTCTTAAATTGCAGAAACGGATGAAAATGTAACTTGACTGTAGGTAGAAGCAGGCTCACCTCGTCTCCAGGCTGCGGTCTCATCAGAGATACCTGGTCATAGCCTCTCCTGAACAGAGCCCAGATAGCGTCTAGTTTCCCCTGGGGAGTCAGGAAAGTGAATTAAAAATGGAGGATTTATAATGAAACAAATGTCATATATAAATGAGAGTGATTTAAAACAAAAAAGTTAATCTAAATAAAAATTTTTTAGTGTGTTCTGCCAAGGTCCACAGACAGAGAATGAGACTGATTATAATGCCAAATAATATATGATTTTTTGAAAAGGACCATAATACCTTAATGTCTCGTGTGCCATATTTAATATATGAGTTTTTGTGAGTTTTTGAGAACATCATCAGTGTGATTTTTTTTCCTCCTGAAAACTTACATAAATTGCAATAAATTGCAAAAGAAATAGATAATGTAGTAAATGTGATAAATAAATTAAAACTGCAAATTAATATTTAATTAAGCTTTAAAATGTGTCAGATGGTTCAATAAATGCTCTATTTAAAAAAAACAATTTAAATTTTCTGGCAATTATTTGCTTGTCCAGCTCTTGAAAGGGTTAATGTACCTGTTTATCTGTATATCATTTGCTTTACTAGATCCTGAAATATATGATCAATTATTATTATTATGTTTTGATTGTTTGTCATATGATTTTTATTTAGGTTAGGTGCTGTAAATTTTGCAGCTTTATATAAAGATAAATATAGCTGACTTCCTCTCCTGCGGTTGGATAAAGTAAGCTACAAACATAAACGGAACATTTAAAGAGCATTCATATGATAAACTTACCTGAATGGGGGTGTACCACCTCCTCTGTTGTGGGGGTCGACGGGGAGGCTTTCGGGGCTTGGGCTCATAGGGTTCAAATTCCTGCTCCGGCATCTTCACAACAGCATTTTTAGGTTTGTCCAGCTTCGCACCTTCCTCTGTGGATCCTTTCTCCCCCCATCGCACCTTAAGTAAGTAAGAAATTTTTTAAAAAAAAAATTCGTCCGTTTGCCTTTTGCAAATTCTGAAAGTTGAGAGTGAGTGAGTGTACCTCCATGCGCTTGATGCCACCTACTCCTCTTCCTCCATAATATGAAGCATCCACTGTGGGCCACTTTTTCTTGGGTAAACCATCATCATCATCTGACTCCTGTTAGCGAAGCCTCAATGAGGATACAGCTCATATGCTTAAACACTGTTATTACTATTACTTTACTATATTAACTGCAAAAATAAGAAACATTGCAGTAGTCCTGAATTCTTATGCAAATCTTTGAATAGAATGAAAGAAAGGGGAAAGATTGCGACAGGTTCATGTGACAGGTGACTTACAGGCTCTGGAGGAGGAGGTGGTGGAGGCTCTTTGATCACCTGAAGCAGAGAAAAATAAATTAATAATATAGTGTAAACAAAAAAACAGTGTAGTTGTTTTCCTGAAAAACGAGGTCATTTGGTCTGTCAAACTTACCACAGTGCAGCAGAGAGGCCAGAACCACCACATCAGCAGCAGAGCCAACAGCAGGAATACCACGAGCAAGGATATCAACACGATGGTGCCGTCAAACTGCGCAAATGCAGATGGACGGGATAACGGTTAAACAGGAATAAAACACAAGTGAAGTGAAAACAAAGGGAAAGTGAAAAGCAAAAGTACTCACAGCCTCCTCTGATGACAGACGCAACAGAGGAGAATTCAGAGGGAAAGGAGAGATGAAGATAAAAGAGCCAAAAGAGAAATAAGACAGATGAAAGAAAGTTTTTTCAAAAGAAAAAAAAGGCAGCATGCCAGAGAGAAATATTACCATCTAATGTTGTGAAGCTGTAGTGTAAGCTACACTGGATCTACTTACACATTCAGTAGTAGTGACGTGAACAGAGCTGGTGATATAGGAGAGGCCTTCGTTCATGCTCACCTGCAGGTAGATCACTCTAAAGAAATACAAAAAACAACACAAGCCGGCTGCTGGTCATCTAACACAGAAGTGCTGACATATCACATCTGCTTGTATGAACACATTCACAGCGTAGCTTCAAGCTACTGTAAAAGTTTAACCAGGTGCCAAATACTTTCTTGCTTTGTCCATACTTGCTCCATTATAAGCACACGAAAATATGCTGACAAAAACGCAGAGCTAAAAGCGTTCGAAGAGGTCAGCGAGGTCTCCACCCACGGGAGGAATCTCTTCTGCTTGGACTGGACGCAGACCTCTGATGTGGAAACCACAGACAGCTAAAATGACTTCTAATTGTACAGCATTCAGCACCGATATGCGTAGCTGTAACTACTCAAGTACAGGAAGGGCGGACACAAGGGTGGGAAAAAGCAAATCATTTTAGATGGGAAGATAACAGGATAGAATGGATGGAAATGAAACTGTAAATAAAATAAAACAAAGGCCAAGACATTTGAGCCACATACGCTGGCAGGGGGTTAAAGAGCAGACTGCTGGAGTGTAGAAGAAGAATGGAGAAAGACTTCTTGTGCTTGGTCTAATGGTTTAGGGCGACACAGACAAGGGGGGTATTGAGCTTTGGGTTAAGTTTGAGGAGGGGGCGGGAAGGCGGAGGTCATTGCAGGGTGGTGGGATGGCTGGGAAGATGAAACAGAGGCGGGGGATGGGAGAAGGAAAGCCTTTCCTCATCCACATCCCCTCAGCGCTCCACGCCACTGTAGCTCGTCTCATAACTCATGCTGACACTGACTTGGGAATAGAAAATTGGCAGTGCAGGTGCCACTAATCTTTTCTTCTGCATCTTCTCTCCTTTTTCTGTCTTTCCTTCCCCATCCTGTGGTCAGCCCTCCTTTCAGGCAAGGGACAGGGTGCTATCAGCTCCACGCTGACAGAGAGATCTCAGCCCCTATCAATCATCAATCTGCCCACTATATATGTCTTTGCCCCACATATGTGTGTGTCTTTGTGTGTGCGCTCAGGAGGGGGAGCTGCATCCGGAAGGTTCCCAGTCAACACAGATTTGTGTGACAGGACCGCCAGTGCCTTCATTCTAACCGACAGTGCGACTTGGGTGAGACAGGAGGAGAGTGAGGGGCTTTTGGTGGAGACCCTCGCTGATGCTGGAAGCCGGAGTCCCTAAGATCTCAAGTAAAGCTGAAGACCTAAAAATTCCTCAACAGGAAGCAGTTCACATATCTAAAGTGTAATAACTTTAGATATGTGAACGAAAAATTTATTTCATCACTGGTTTATAAAATTGCATAAAATGTTTTTTTTTATAGTTTTAGTATAATCCATTAATCTTTTTTTTAAGCTTGTGGTGTGTTATTATTTGATAATAACATGCATATAACATAATAATCACATATATCTACTGATGTTTAAGAAGCTGAATTTTTTTTCCTTAATAAGTGATTTAAAAGAAATCCATCTATTCCCTTCCATTTATCCTGATCAGGGTTGTGGGATAGCCTGGATGATAGCCTGGATGGTAGCCTATCCCAGCTACCATAGGGCAAGAGGCAGAGTACACCCTGGACAGGTTGCCAATCTGACACAGGGCTAACACAGAGAGACAGACAGCCAGTCACACTCATTCACACCTATGGGCCATTTAGAATCACCCATTAACCTAACGTAACCTTTGGACGGTGGGAGGAAGCTGGAGTACCCGGAGAGAACTCGGGGAGAACATGCAAACTCCTCACAGAAAGGCCCCGCCCAGGACTCTCAACTCAGGACCTTCTTGCTGAGGCAAAAGTGTCTACAGTGCATCACCATGCTGCCTGATTTCAGTTCAATGTTTTTTTCCCTTTTACTTTTTTTTTAATGAGATGTTTGAAAAAATGTTCTGTGAAACTGAAAACCTTTGTGATAAGCATTATGATCATGTTAAGAATGCTAAAACAGTCCAATGGGAGAGAAGAAAAAAGTATATAAAAGTGTATAACACCTGTCCAACCTGAACAGTGTCACGCTCGCCTCACTCTACATTTCCACTTCTGTTGCAATGAACTCATCAGCCAGCTGTTGGCCTTCTCTCTGGACCCTTCAGCCACCACAGCTGACTTGCTCTTTAGTAGCACTCAGGGTTTTAGGCAGTATCGACTCTTCTCTCCTCTGTTACATGGAAGGACGCCTCCTTCAGGCATCACTGCAGAGTGTAATGATGCTGCCTGTTTCGATCTGCTCTCAGGAGGAGTAGCTCCACCTGCTACAACAGCACACCAGCAACAAAGATCAGACACTAAAGCAGAGACACGTACAGGGTGTTTGCTGGACTTTACAGTTTGCTCCATATGTCTTTTACATTCTGTCATTATGTCAAACCCTAAACAGTTATATGCCAGTAATATACTACTTTTAATGTTCAGTATTAAAAAAATAGTTTGGTCTGTCAGTTTCGTGAGTTCTTTGGAGAAAAAATATTTCCTCCTTATCTCTGAGCAGTGGTTCCCCATCAAAGCAGTACTTTTCACTGGCGGATAAGAAAAGCTCAAATCATGCTAAAAATCTGAGTGACAGAAACAAGACAGATGATGACTGGGAGGTGTCTGAGGCCACAGGCCTGAGTGTATAATTATGCACAAGACTGCAGGCAGAGAGGATGGAAGGGCTGCTGGGCCTTTATCCTCTCCAAACTCAACCCACAGTATCTCTCTGTCTGCCCCGCAAGGAAATTGTGCTCTGAATTACCAAGGGCAAAGCTGGAATCCCTCAGAGGAAACTTTACACTGCCCCGCTGACTCCACTCACACTTTGTCTCTGCCAAAGTGCCAGACAGAGATTAGGAGCATCACACACAAACACACCGGAGTTGTGAGGTTCTCTCGAGCAGGCTCTCATTAAGTCATGTTCCTGGGCTCTACTCCTGTTGTCCCCTTGTGATTGGTGTCTGGCTTCGTTAGCTGTGACAAACATTGATTGATCACAGACACACAATGACTTTGGCCCTAATTTGTTCAAGGACAGCAGTCTTCTGTGTCCACAACAAACTTGAGAGCAGCTGGCAAATGTCCGCATTACAGCTGTACGGGGATAGTTCAGAGACTGGAGCCACAGCTGAGAAACAATCTGAGGTAAATAAGGGTGGAAAAACAAGATCTGAGATGTGCTACTTACTTCCCCACTTCCTTTACCACAGGAGCAGGGCACAGCAGAAAGGTGTCCTCTATTCCAGCTGGTCTCTCATCTACATGGGGAAAAGCAAAAATCACACTTCTTAAAAACAATTTTTTTTTTTTTTTGCTTCTGATACTTATAAGTTTTTCTTTCAATCATGCCAAAAATCATGCCCAATACACAATACTTGGCATTTAAGCATGTTTTGGCCCATCCTTAAAATAGAACCACAAGAATGTTATAAAATGGCAATTTCAGAGCTCACTGGATGGGTTACAGCTGAAACTATTAGGGTGGAAAATTAGTTCTCAGTAGAACTTGAATTTTATCTTAGAAAATGAAAAGCATCTGGCATTAATCCTCAGAGAGGATTCTGGGTGGAACCATTATATTATGGATGGGTTCATCCTACTGCAGGGGTTCATGCCCTTTGTGTTTGGTTTGAGATAAAGTCCTCTTAAAGGGTTTCTGGTTATCAGATAATTATCTGCCATGTAAAAAATTTAAATAAATAAGCAAATAAACCACACCATATTTACCATAAATCAGATTTTTTTTCTTGCTTCAGTGTTGTTTCCTTGTGTAATTATTGAGTGTTTCTAGTGAAATTGCTATTAGTTTTAATCTTTTAAGCAGAAGTTAAATTATATGCAACATTCTTTGACTGGAAGAAATTTGTTTAACATTTAAACCTATTTTCTGCACATTCCAGCACATAAAATAAAATATTTTTTGTGTTTACACTCACTCTTTCAAATAGATGCAAGTGAAACACAGCAGAAAATAAATTAAATCAAAGACCCAGCGGTCCTGTTGCTCTATTTTCACCTGTAAAGCAGGAGTAGGGTAGGCGGAGGTTTGCCCTGGTGCAGGTGTGCCGCAGCGGTCAGTTGAAGAATCCGCGAGTTTCTGTGAATTTCCCATTACGTCGTTGCGCACTTTTTTTTTTGCTGTAAAAAGAAGTTTTCTTCCCACGCACAACGAACACTAATGTTTTTGTCACTTTTTATGGAATCAAACTCAAAGTAAGGTCAGTACTTCCACGCTTTAAACGCTGCACGCTCATACTCTCTCCCGCACTGATATATTATCCATTGTTGATCTGCACACAGCTGTTGCCACGAACGTCGCACTCGCTTACGTCATTGTCATGAGACACTTTCGCAAGAAAATCACGGTTTTAGTAACGCAGCGTGCTTACGGGAAAGTAACAGTAATCTAATTACCGTTTTTGCAATAGTAATCCCTTACTTTACTCGTTACTTGAAAAAAGTAATCGGATTACAGTAACTGCCCATCTCTGGTTATGACCCTCATTTTCAGTGGAAAAAGCCCAAATGGGGCGCACCAGGTTAGTGTACTCATGCAACATCTATAGGGTTTTGAATTTAACCCCACAGAGTCCAACTTTCTGTTACAATGTCCCGAGGACTCTAAGGGAGAACATTCAGTGGAAACAAACCTGACCTGCCATTGTGTGGCAGTGTGTGACAAACTGAAAATGCAGGAATTTTTTGACAAGTGCAACCTTGAAATGCAAAATACCTACCCTTCTTTCCAGATATGTCTTCTTATGACTTTTCCCCAGAAATAAAATTATGAAGAAATAACCATTGTGCAAGCATCACCAGTGCACAATTGCAAGAGATGTAAATAGGGTTTTTTAGTGATAAAAAATAGCAACAGCACTGGGAGCAGCTCAGAGTGATCCAAGAAGGAAGACAGAAGATGGGACATCTGCCACATCTGAACTATTCTAATAAAAGATTCAATCTGGGAACAGGGTCCTGCTTAATGGCAAGCAGGAGAAAAGGATGCATACTATTTATTATAGTGTTCTTGTGTACACCTGCAGAACTTACCCACAGTATGTGTGTCATTTAATTTGAAGCTGCAGAGGACCTGGTTGATGTTTCTTGCATGGAGAAAGCCATTACCTCTCACAACCACCTGGAAACTCTCTGAGAGAAAAAATGGGTCCAGACATCAGGAATGATTAGTTATACAACCACTTATGAGAAACAATGGTAATGCATATATTTTTTTAGCTGCACAAGAGTTGCAAAAGATCAAATTACTGCAGAAAAAGTATGCAGTCATTGTGGGCCAGACAGCCAGTCCCTTGCTCTGTCGGGCTCAACTTGAGCAGTGAGAACTTGTGCATGCCTCATTACTGCTTGTTTATATCTGTGTGCTTGTGCGTGTATGTGTGGAAAGGCCATAATATGCTCCAGTGGTGCTAATGCTAAAAGTGTTGCTATTCAGAAATATCTCAGACTGTGCAATAGCCAGGAGGTGTGTGCGAATGTGTGTGTGTGTCTTTTGACCTTTAATTTCCCCTAGGCACTGTTAAAGTGCACTGACAGAGGCTTGCCAGCATATGCTGGAGTGTCTATGTGGCTGCTTCCCAGCATATGTTAAAGAGCGGGGAAAAAAAACACTTGCTTAAAAACATGCCTGCTGGGCTGACAACAGCACAGTACTGTCAAAGTAGGTCTGACCTTACCTATGGCACTACCACACGGCGTTAGCTCTTGTGTGTGCCTGTGTGCAGATCTGTGCGTGTGCTGTAATTCTGCTTCTCCGTGGAATGTGCAGGCATTGGCATGTGTTCAGTGTATGCATGAATGAAAGTGTGCACACAAGTGAACTGAGGTTTCCCCTAGCAGTATCCTGGCTAATCGAAGGGAACATTTGCCAGCCACATCTTTAACATTTAAAGCACCAGCGTGAAGATCACTGGATAAAAACATCACAGGTTGCGGGGTGTATATGTGACAGTATTTCTTTAAAGGTCAGACAAGCTGCCATGAAATCCATGAATACAGATACAAAGAAAGAGAAAGAGCTGAGAAGACAATTGAAAAGCAAAGAAACACCAGATGTTTATGTGTTTACAGATTCTGCAAAAATGCTGAGTGCAGATTGAAGTCTGCAGACAATCCACGATTTACATCAACCATGGAAATTAGAATTATACTCGCACAAGCATATTATAATGCATTTGTTTAAAGACACTACAAAAACTGCACCAAACTCCTTGCTGACCTCATACAGCTGTGTATGTGCTTATTGACAGATTCAGTTTATCTTCACTTTGGTTTTATTTAAGAAACTTTATACAGTAAATCAAAGACCCTGTGACATTACAGTAGGCAAAACCCAGTTCACTGACCAAAACCTGAACCAATCACCTCATATATAAGAAAGTAGTGGTGACACAATATAATATAATATAATATAATATAATATAATATAATATAATATAATATAATATAATATAATATAATATAATATAATATGATATAATATAATATAATATAATATAATATAAGTTGTGGTCTATGTGGTTTGCAGTCAGACCAAGCAAGCTACACCATGGCATAGCTCACACACAAAAACCCACAATCTGATGCTAAATATACTCCAATGAAAGGGATAGATTTTGCTTTGTTCATGGGCATGTAGAAGTACAGAAAAGTAAAGAAACCCCCCCCCAAAACAACATAGGAACAAATCAGGACCTCATTTATCCAAAAAATGTGAGAAGTCTATAATATTTCCTAACCTTATTTAAAAATAGATATTTTCAATTGTCATTATCTGACTGATTGAAAACAGCAGTGTTTTCTTAGCTAGAAATGTCTCAGTCACAAAATCTATTATACACACACACCAGGCTTGATGTGTTAAAAGGTCACTCCTGTCAGACACATGGTGGATGAGGACTGGTGGTGCCCCACTACCATGTCCGACACATATGCTGCTGCCCTCTCCTGTCTGCTCTCTGCTTTTCCTGCATGGCAACGTGTCCATTTACATCCACACCTGAATGGCTGGCAGGGATTTTGTTTTGTACGAATATGTGATTATACATACGAATACGCATGGGCACTGAGTGTGCGGAGAAAAGGGGGTACAGCTTGTCCCAACAGTGCCTCTTCAATCACGTTAGTGCAAAAGGACAGTGAAGGACAGGGAGGGGCAAAGGAGGAAGGCACGGCGGGTAGAAAAGGGTCAGACGTTAATGAAAGCAGCTATCTCTCCTGTCATGTTAGATCGAAGGCCGTACTCTCACTGTCCTCAACGTGTGCTTGTGTGTGCGCGCTGGGAATCAGTGCTGTCATGTCTTATAGTGTGGCCCAACGTTCACTGTCTGGTCTGATGGCCTGTTTGCAGGCAGCTCGATCTGGTCACTTCACATCAATGTGAGGGACGTGTTTACACACGTGCCGGGAGATGCGTGTGCGCTAGCAGACTAAAGACCATTTAAATGTGTGTGTTGGGGTAAAGCGTGTACGATATGCTATGTGACTACACGCGGGCCAAGAAAAATAACAGTGAAAGAGACTGTCACAATATAAATGTGGGGTGTCAGTATGTATTCACGCTTCAATGCATGGCCTTGCTGTTCAAATTAAATCACATAGCTAAATGATAAAAACTGCTTTACTTTATAAGAGTTTGGGGCAGGAGGGCTGGTGATTTCTCCACAATCTAAAGCCTTTTCTGGTATAATGTGAAAGCACCGGATGTCTGATTTCCATTGTATATGTGCACAAATCACAACAAAGGCAGACAAAGCGCACTATAAGCATTTGAGCATATTACAACTTAATTAATTAGGCCAGAGTAAGGCCTTGGTTAAAGCGGGTCCCTGCTTTCTTAGTTCACTGACCATTAGGCTGCTCATCAATCGAATAATAAATGAGGCTGCTGAAGGATATTTGGGCACACGTCGAGTGACACAAAGTCTCTTGCGCACTAACAGAAACTGTAATTATCATGTGAGAACAGCTTCTCCTTTTGTCCTTTTACGGCAACATGAATCTTCTCTCATCTCCTCTCTCCACATCCTCTCCCGTCCTTCATATCTCATAATGGATGTTAATCTCCATTGGTTGTCCTGGTAGCAGGGCTGCAAATGCACTCCCTTAAGTGAGTCCTAATAAGGTCATGTCAAAGCTCATCCATCCTGCTGGCTACCCATAAAGGCTCTCTCTTAATGCTTCATCTCTTGCCTCCTACTTCCTTAAACTGCTGTCTAGGAGCAGAAGTGCTGGGCAGAGGAAGTGAGGGAGAGGACAGGGTTTAAACCAACCCAAATGGCTATTTAGCATATACGATGTGGCAAACTAGGCCAGAGATGCAGCCATGCTTGAAGATTCATGGCTAATTCCTCTGACCAACACCCGCAGACCCCTCCTCCTCTTTTTTTTTTTTTTGCACCCATGCTGTGCTGAAGCGGCCATGCTAATTTCCCCCGGCCGTGAATGACAATACGCTCTCTGTCACTCTGCGGTCATAAGCATCCATGCGATTACTCAACCTCATGTTTCACTCCAGAGGCTTTGGATGACTGTCATCTGAAACAATCGCACACCGTGACTGCCCACTCTGTGAACTAGAAAGGGAAAACCCCCGCTCCTCACACCTCTTACCTCCTGCACACACACTGGACGGCTCTGCTGCCAGAATCTCAATGCAGGACTTCTTAATGATCTGAGAGAGAGGGGATGGAAACAAAAAAAAAATAGTTATGTGATACCTCAGATTTTTATGGCTCTCTTTTGTATGTGTGTGAGTGTTTATATGGTATACATGTGGTATGTGTGTGCCATACTGAGTCAATGATTCCCCTGAGGGCTTGGAAGCCTCCCCATACAGGAAACACATGTTCCACTGTGTCTGCAATAGTTGCAAGCTAGAAAAGCATACAGACACACAGACAAAATAAGATATTTGGATTTTTATGTATTTGGAATATTTCTGATATCTGTCAGTAGATCGTACCTGGGTCTGGTTGAATTCTTTGACTCCTACACAATAAACAATAGCTCCCATAGATCTGGCCCTCTGTGCCTGCAAACAAAAAGAAAGAACAATTGCAAAGAGATTCTTGTGGTCTCGTGGAGCCACTAAAATCTCCCCAAAACCACCATTTTCTCAGTTCACACAGCAAAAATGAAAAAACTGGTGTTTCACAACATGATGCATTCTCCAAAAAAGGGGCATTAACTTTTACGCATCCTGATTATTAATCATTTCTAAATAACTTTAGCAGTATTTATCATCTGTATTTGTAATAAAAGTAAAAATGACCATGGCGCAGCCAAGAGGGCAGGTCTTTTGCATCCAAATGGCAGATGCACCAATCAAAGCTGGCAAAATATTAAAGTGGTTTAAAATATGAAAACCATAATAAGGGCCACCAAAGAAGAACAGCACTAATAACATAAAGTTAACAAACAGCTAACAGGCACGCAGCCTACAGTAACGGTCCTCAGCCCGGCCGCAATATTTTCTCGACTGGCTCCAAAACGTTTCTACTTTACAGCACGTCTCACCTCTCTCTGTGCTGTGTCAAACTGCCACTCATTCAGCTCTCCGTCAGTTAAGGCGATGATGACGCTGGCAGTCCCTGCAGAACGCACAACTTTCACGTTCTCTGAAACTTTGCACTGCAATGTATGAAGCTTTTGGGTTGAAGCTTACCTTGTTTCTCTTTATAGATCTGTGCATTAGCCTACATTTAAAAAGAAAGGAATTCAACCGTAAGTTCAACAACAACCGAAACTCTCAGTTACAGATCATAGAAGAGTTACAGCCGGTGATCATACAGTCTAACACCTTGATACTGAGGTAGAGTCAAGCCACAGATCGCACTTTGCACACTGTGCTCTGGCAAAGATGGGTGAATGTCTTTAAATGTTTTGCTTAAAAAAAAACCACATTCCTGTTTTCACAAAAGAAAAAAAATTAATAAAAGAGTAATTTCTTTAAGAATGCCTCTCTTAAATACTTAGCTCGGCACTTTCAGGAAGGAGCAAGTAATTCATGGTTTGAGACACACCTCATACTTATCTAATTGCTCTTGGTTCCAGCTGCCAGGCACAATTAATGCTCAGTGGGTATTTTCTGGAAGGTTTATGAAGACTCAGATAGTGTGATTTAAACCCAGCCTTACCATCTCCAGGCCTAAGTTCATATACGTGTCTCCACCAGGGATAACCTTCCTCAGAGCCATTAAGCCTCCAGTGATGTCCTCCCTGAAGAATAAACAAACAGCCTTATAAAACATCCTGAAAGGATGTCGCTTTTAAGAAAAGACATGGAGTAAACGGAATAGGAAAGATTCAACTGAGTTGGAAAGTAACGTTTTAGCTTAAGTTTTAACCAAAGATAGTCTCACTTTTTGTATTCGTAAGGTTGCATGAAGCTGCATAAAATCTGTTAGCAATTATGCAATATCTGTTCTGTTGATCTTGAAGGGTCACAAGACCAGTTTAACAGACAAAGATGAGTAAAGATAGCATTTTTGTACAGTACTTGTACGCAGATACAGACATAACATAAGGGATTAGTCAGTTACTGATGTGTAGAGTTTACCTGTTCTCGGTCAGTTTCATGATGATTTTTCCTTGTGTTGAGAAGACTATGAAGGACATTCTCAACATAGGGCTGGGAACACAAAGTGCTTTTGCGTTAACATGGACGAAAGGAGAAAACAAAATACTAAAAACACATCAGTGACTAAATCCTGCTGGTACCTAATAAACTTTTCTGCCAGCTGCTCCACAAAGGAGTAGATCTCTATCCAATGATGCTTTACGCTCCCAGACCTGAAAAATACCACAAACACGGACTTGTGTGATGTGATGCTGTAGCATATTATTCCACCTAGATCAAAAAGAAGGAAAAGAGAAAAGCTGAATTTGAGGTTAATAAACTGAGGTTTATTTTCATGCAGTGATTTAGAGGTAGTGTGCCTACAAATACTAAGGGTTTAATGATTTTTTAAGGAACAGCAGTTTATTTCTTACACAGAGAAGACCGTCTTCTGGTCACTTAATCACATTCCCTTGCTTTGGACTGTAACCTGTTGGCTGTGTGCTGCTGATTAGCCCGCTACATGCTGCTGCGTACATGACAGTGTCCTTAATGAAATCGAGTCCCATGGGGCTGCTAATGGGGGCTAATTGCTGCTGGGCCAGAGGGTTGAGGTTAGACAGGGACAGATGTAGCAGTCTGCCTCTAGCAGGGACCACGAAGCAGGCAGCTGGCCTGTGTGTGTATAGTGGACATGCATGTGTATGTGGAAGAGTGCAAGTGTGTGTGTTTGACTGTGAGGGGGAACAGATGGTCCCACTGAGTGCAGCCAGCCAAACAACAGGTTGGGGATGCACGGAGTAAAAAGGCTGCGACATGAACAACAGAGGGACCCAGAAGTGACACTCAGCAGGGGGTAAAGGTGTGAGTGTGTGTGTGTGAAGGATGCAACATCAAACAGCTTGTAAACCAAAACTCTGCAAAGGTCAGGCATCCGTGTGTACACATAACAGGGTCATGAGCAAAGTGAAAGTCTGAGCTGGTCAAATTTACGACAGCTCTTTTGAATCTTTTATTTTCCCCAGAACTGCCTCCTCCACTTTTCCCTTTCCCAAGAAGTAAAGGCATAAAAAAGTCCCTGATACAAAAGTTTACTAGTAAAAAAAACCCCATCTTAATCCTTTCTTGGTGCAGAGCTCCTATTTGGGAGCTGTCTGGGTTTACTTGACCTTACCTGATTAAGTATGAAACCTAAACTTGATCTTTGAACAGGAAGTCATTATTTCATTATATTAAGAAAAAGTGTGTCCTCATATGGGGCCAGTGGGTTTATTTTACAGGCTAAAGATATGAAGATATGCTTCATGAGGAAGCAGGGTGCTCTTTGTTACAAATACACAAAAGAGGTTTTAGTCCAGTGCGCAGGATAGGAAGTTATGTGACACACTGCCAAAAGTAAAAACTGTGTTTCATGTACTGCTCATTAAACTGAGACTAAATCAAAGGGTTCTCTTGTTAGGTAACATTAACATTGCAAACTACAACCAATGAGAGGATGATTGGGCCTCATTTTTGTTACCAGTCCTTTTCCATATACAGAACTTCTGGTTTGTCAGTTGTCCTTTTTTCTTCGTGATAATGAAAATATCTGCCAGGTTTCCCCAAATCCTTTTAGGACATTTATATATATAGTAGATTTTTTAAAAAGCAGATTCTGACATTTTGTTTGAAAACATATTGTTGAGACAGACAATTCTCCATCCACAGAAAAAGCACAACGCATTCAAAGTCGTCTCCTCTGCTGAAAATTAAAGCAATCTTTCTACAATTTTAGTAATTACCCTTGAGTCTTCTACCTGCATTCCTAAACTGTGAGATGCACAGTCCCCTTTTCCAAAACCAATCCAAAGCACTTGGATCGGTCAGCACAAAACTCTGTTCAGAGCCCAGCCATAAAACACAACACCTATTATTCCATTTGTGGGCAACCAGATAGTCCGAAAAAAATGCAGCATGGTATTCGGTGCGGCTCAGACACGGAGAGCAGGAATGTAGGAAGCTGATGGTCGTTTTTCTAATGTTTATTCTGTGTATACTGAGATGCTACAGTGGAGCGTGCACACAGTCTCCCCTTAGCATGTCTCATAACCTACTGGAGAGTGTAGCAAAAGCAAAACCTGCAAACAAGATGAGTATTGATAAGGTGAAGTCCAATTTAGAGATGATTTTGCCCTATTCTTTCTTAAATATTAGTCATTGTGTCGCATTTGATATCAGCCAAGAAATCAGTGCTATCTCAGGAGAAAGATCAACAGCTTCCTGAAGGCCTGCTGGAGCTTGCTAGACAGTCAAAAAAAGAAAAGGGGCGTATCAGAGGTTTAGCCATGCGTGACATGCCGTGCTCCCCAGGCTCCTCCTAAACTTTTTGAAGCAAAGGGTAAAGAGAGAAGAGAGGGGCTGACAGATGTTGCCGTGAACATTAAAAAGATCATCAAATATGTCGAGACCAAAGTAAAATGTCACTCAGCTCGTCCACCTCGCAGCTCATAGGTGGCGGTGGTGCACACGGGTCAGCCGAGGACATAAAGAATTTTTTTTTTTAACCATTACCTCAGCATATTTTCAAATGTTATATACCACATTGTTTAGCTGCTTCACCGCAAAATCACATCACTCCGTCTGTCGAGAACATAATTATTCCACTGAAATTCTAACCTGCTATTCTTTTACACAGGGAGGTCACAAATCCAACCATACCTTATGGCTTTGTTGTCATTCTCTCTCCTTGTATCTGTCTACGTTGCATGTTTAGACTTGCTTGTCTGTGACCATATGCATAAATCTCACCTTGCCGCTCATGCCAAAATAACAGAAACATGCCAATTACAATGTCTGAAACGACATGAGCTGGAGCGCAGGGTAAAATCATCAGGCTTACACATGCCAGAACAGTGGCAGAAGCATCCACAGTGACCATGCGGCCTGAAAAAATGCTTTGAGTCACTAAGAGTCTGTAGAATTTCATAATGATAAAGATATTTAAAGAGCGTCCTGGTGTTATTCTAACAGTACTGATGTCAGTAATAGGGTAATGGATTAAATTCAGACTGGGGACCTTTGTTTGACATTCCCACTGTCTCAAACTTCATTTCCTGTCCACCCACCAGACAACTATGAGTTGAAAAAAGAAGGAGGAGGAAATACTTGGAAAGAGAAACAGGGACATTTTAGGATTTCTCTAAGACCTCTCTAAAGATGCAGGAGTACCACTTTACTTTAAACTGCAAAGTTTTTGCAGCAAACGTTCAAAGTGGAATTCTAACAAAACAGAGAAAAAAATGACTGAATGATCATCCTGGTGGATGATAAGAGCCAGGCAATGACAAAGAAGATCAGCTGGAGGATGCGCCTTATGCAAGATGTTTCATAACTTACACCAAAGCTGTGCATTTAACTAAAATGCATTAAGAAACCGTTTATCAAGCAGTAATATAACGATCAGCTGAGCCAACATCCAGTGTAAAAGGTGTATTAGAAACAATGTTTTTGTTGTGTTTGCTTTCAGTGCAAAACCCCACTCTAGTCGTGACAGGAAGCCATTAGTTGATGCTTCTTCTCTTTATTTTGATGGAGCCGATGCTTAAAGTGATAACCGGCCCATATAGCACCGCTATGGGGCAGCTGCAGCAGCTGTGTCCGCAGGCGTCATCAGCCTGAAACTCTATCCATCCTGCTCGCCCTGCCCACATCCCCTCGGTAAAGCTTGGTCTTTTTGTCTCACCACTTTAAACCGAACTAAAAAGAAAAGCATGCCCCGATGTCAAGAATATACTTCCAACTTAAATTTCAATCTGATTACTTGCATGTCCCGAAGACACAAAACAGCAAGTTAAAATGATTTTAGGTATGTTTCTTTAAGTGAAGTCATTGCGTTGCACAGATTTAAGATTCAATCTTGTGATTTGGTGCAAAAGCCAGTTTGATTAAAATGAAGACTCTGGGTATTTTTTCGACTTTACACGCTCACTCGCTTTTCTCAGACTCTGTTACATCAGGAGGTCCGACTGACGCGCTCCGCGTTTCCAAACAACTACACGGTTGCATGGCAATGCGCAGCGACCAGAAATTAACAAAGCAATAAATAATATCCGAGACTCACTTGTCCAGAACAAAATAGAGGTCGAAGGCGCCCTGGCAGGACCTCTCCTCCTCCTCCTGTTGCTCTCCCTGCAGCTCTCCTCTGACCGAGACATCGAGACAGAAAATTCCAACTACAGCCAAGACGAGGAACATGCGAGCCCGTGTCCTCGCCATCTTTCCCGGTTACTGTTGACTACTCCGGCACTGCAACAACTAAAGAGCTTCACATCTCCCTATCGTCCGTTTCCGGATGGACTCTGTGCACACACACAGCCCCGTTTCCTGGTTACGTTTTCTTTCACGTTATTTTGAGTGCATTCAGTCTGGAAGAATCTTGTTAAGACCGAGCCGGCCTCTCCAAGTCTTCTCCTTCGATTGAGAGAGGAAGGGGAAAAAAAGAGAAGCACTAAAGCTGGGCAGGATGAAGGAGAGGAGCGACACCCGAGGAGACACACAAAACTCCACTTTATTTTCCTCAAAAACTGTTACGGGGGGAGAGTGGCTGTGTACATCCTCGTTTTTGGGATGTTCTCTTTGGCCTTATCAGTTTGTCAAAAATAAAGATTCTGGGATGGGGAAAAAGTGTCATGTCCTACTAGTGTGGTTTGATTTTTTGTTTTTCATAGTTGGAAACATCAGACGACCACAAATCAGATGTATTATACATAAATAATTAAATTTATGTCCATGTCTTTTCTAATATACCAGTTACCAAAGGCCTAAAGTCGAATATGGTCTCCTATTCGTCAGTGCAGTCAGTGAATTGTATAGTGTTAATCAAAGAGTTCATAGCTTGTTTTAATTTGTGCATGAAAGAAAACGAATCCAAAGAGCTGCTCAATACCGTCATATCCACAGGACATGGTGCTGCTGAAAGGATGTCCAAGTGTTCCTGTGATTGTGATACGTTGCCACAAACGGAAGAAATTTGAATTCTAATCCAAAGTAAAACACTATTTTTAGTCTATAGTGTAAAAGTGCTTTAACCAGACAGTTGGAGCGCGACCAAAGAGTCCCCCCTTCGAGGCTTCTGCGTCCCCACTTTCTCGTTACACAAAGTTGGCTCACGAACTACCAGGACATTTACTCAAAAACCAAAGCTTTGATGCAGAATAATCATTAAATGCTCATTAGACAGAAACATTTAGTTTATGAATAATGTATTTGCCTGGTGGCAAACCCAGACCACCCTGCATCATGTCATGTAACAGCGGCCAATTTTACAATTTCCCACTGCCCACATTAGACAGTTTCCACTAGTTTCTCGTAGCTAGACACAATGTCTCCAGAAACGTGACCAAGACCTCTCCGCTCAATCCCACATAGCGTGCATGTGCTGAAGTGCAGTCTCGAAGTATTACTCGCGTCTTTCGTTTAAAACCATGACATGACAGATTACCACAACATTATGATTTATATATGATTAATTGCATGCTGGCAAAAGAGCGGGCTGTTCCAGCGTGCTGCTTCGCCCAGTTTGTGGTTTTAGTAACACTATAAAATTAACAAATAATCTGTTGAGACCTGATATGAAACATAAGAAAATATGACTTTTGTCCATCAGCGGTGTTCAGGTCAGCTGTACAAGGCATAAATGTGCGTTATTAACCAGCAATCACTGTTCTGTCCAAACAAACACCCACGTCTTCCCTTTTCCACGGAAGGGAACTGTAAACCAGACAAAGGAAAAATTACTAATAAAATACTAATTTGAAGGCGCGTGAGTGAGCGTGTGCGCGAGCGCGCACGCGTTTGCATCAATGCGCCACGCTTCAGTGCGCTCTCTGAAGGGGATAAGTGGGAATGGGAGAGGGGAGAGACGACAGTGCGGAGGAAGATTCAGCCGGATAAGTAACTCGTCAGCAAGAAAAGGGAAGGCTTCGTCACCGAGGTCCGCTGCACCTGCTGCAACTTCCTTGGCTCCCAAACGGCTTAAACATCCTCTTCCATGTCCGGCGGGTGAGTTCGCATGGCAACACAGGCATGTGCGTTTTTACTCTTAAATGTCAACATTAAAGAAGAAGAAGAAGAAAAAAACCAAAAAAACAAATCGGGGATTTTTAGATCGGTACCACATTCTGTCATGATGCTGTGCGGTTCAGCTGTCAATATTTTAAACCATAGCCTACAAACCTAAAAGATTGCATACTTTTAATTGATCGGAGAGAGGGAAAACATTAGTCACGCAATCTAAGAGCGTTTATGCTGTTTATACATTATGGAAAACATACTGAACTTATCCTGCGCGTTGAGCAGGCAGCTGGACTCCACGGCAGATGTGGAGACAAAAGGACTAACCGAGTGAAAAACTGAGACAAAGGACGTTGGTAATCATTTTGCCTCGACACCGGCTGCTCTCACTACGCAGTGGTACCCTCGGTTTTACTAGCAAATGAAAAATAAAATACACTTGGGCAAATTTATTTTCATTACGATTTTGGAATTCTGTGTGTGCTTGGATCAGATCCAAACCGGCTAACTGCACATCGCACAAATCCAACCTTTTTTGAGTTTCATATAAAACACTTGCACTTTTTTGAGACAAGATATAAATTATAATTACTATTCCAGGCTGATTTTAACAGGAAATATAATGAGATTGCTCTACTCCCCAGGTTATCTTGCCATTCTGTTAAACAACATGAATTTTAAAACTATTTTGGAGTAATTCTTCACCTTTACTAACAATAACTATTCCATTACAGTTTAACGATGGATCATACTTTCCTGCCTCGGTCCATCTGGACCGGCGACAGTAAATTCCTCCAGCATTCTTCAGATCTCTACACCAGTGTGGTAGTTGCGCGCAGCATCCCTGCAGGCACATGCTTCGGTCCGTGCGTGCTCCAGAACACTTTCTACGACTCTATCGCTTTCATAGCGCAGAAATCCTGTGACAAGAGAGCGAAATCCTGTGTGTTCAGGGTGCGTATGACAAATTTGTGATAAACTGTCTTGCAGATATACTTTGTAACATCTTTACTGAGTTACTATATAACTCAACGGTGACATGATTCCAAAAGTAAAGGGTTTTTCAGATGTATATAGTTTTAATTGTCATACGTTACATCCAGGTTTTTGTGTTATTATGGGATTGTTTTTGACCAGCTGTATTTTGAGTGTTATTGTACTGACCAGTAAAAGAAAAAAAAGTGTATAAAATCACCTCAGCATTAAAAGATGCAATCTGCCACCAATTAACTATTTAAATTATTTACAAGCAGGCTCTTAGAAAGACAGAATAAAAATCCTCTAAGTCGGGACACTGTGTAAAACATCAGGGGTTGCTATCAACAGGTCGATCCTGAGGCCATGCGTAATTCTGCCCTGATGCTGTCTTGGTTGCGGCTCGTGCAAGCTGCGCGCAACGGCGAGGAGCAGAACACAGAGGCCTTTTTGAAAGGGGGTCAGCTGTACGTGCGGACTACCCGGGACATCCGGCAGGAAGAAGAGCTGCTGATCTGGTACGACCACGAGCTGTCTCATCTGCTGGGCTTCACCGAAATAGCAAAAGAGTCAAACGAAGGTGAGACTGCCCTTTAATGCATGTGCACGATTAAATCAAATTTTATGTCACTCCAAAATCATTGAAATTATTAAAAACAGTCACGTCATATTGTCTTTCGTTTTTCTTTCAGAATTAAAATGTGGGCGATGTAACCAGGTCTTCAAAAACGAGCATCCCTTCCTGGCTCACTGCAGATTCTTTTGTGCTCACGTAAAGACTGACACCTGGAGCCGCGAGCTTTATGAGCACAAGCACGTGGAAATTAAGAGGCAACGCAGAGTGACAGATTTCCACAACATTGCCAGAGATTTGGAACACAAAAGAACTGGAAACAACGACGACGCGGAGACTTCCCCAAAGAAGAGAAAGTATGAGGAAACTCTTTATCCAAAATGGAGAAAAACGGTTCTATTAGAGAAGACTAATATTTCAAATGATGATAATATTACACCACCGACTAAGAGTTACGACCAGCCAGCAGGAGACAGCCCTTCAGGTGAGGGGAAACGGAAAGCTGAGACGTTGAAACTGGATCTTTTGGAACGTAAAAGTGAGGAGCTTGTTCAAGGTGATGAATCCAAGTGGACTTTTACGCACGACAGAGATCTGGACGCGCGGATGGAGACAGGAGGGGAGGGCTCTAGCATGCATTTAAGCAGCAACAGTGCATTTTCTCTGGTGATATCGAACAGCCAGGGCGAACAGAAAAGCGCATTTTGTAAACCGAGTAAAAGAAGTTCTCCTGTTGACCCCCAGGCTCACCCCAGCAGAGGTTCAACAGCCCCCTCTAGCCGCCTGGAGGAGATGACGAATGCATTTACCTCTAGGACGTCTGTGGGATACAATAATCTGATACCATCCAACATCCTGAGCAGTGACTTACAGACTGTACCCTCCCCGGTAGCATTAAACACTGCTTTCCATTACGCGCCGGAGCACTGGTCTAGAAACATAGGCGCTCAGCTGCAAACCACATCGGCCCTCACGATCCTTCCTCCGACTTTTACCACATTCGGCGTGTCGGTGCAGAACTGGTGCGCCAAGTGCAACCTGTCCTTCCGCATGACCTCTGACCTCGTTTTTCACATGCGCTCTCACCACAAAAAGGAGTTCGCCGCAGAGTCTCAGGTGAGGAGAAGAAGGGAGGAGAAACTTACCTGTCCAATCTGCCACGAATACTTCCGAGAGCGGCACCACCTGTCAAGACACATGACATCCCATAACTGAGACAAGAGAAGGGAAAGAAACTCTTTATTTATTACCTAAATGCTTCTCATATTTAACAAGCTTCGACTGCAACCCAAGGCAAGACTTTAGTGTATATCTTTGAATGTAGGTAGCTGTATAATAACAAAACGGATACACATGCCCATCACAGCTTGTCCACTAGATGACGATAGAGGTGCGTGTAAACTGATCTCAGTGCAGTTTGTCCACTAGTTCAGTATGTTAAGTTATTTTGTGCCTTATGGAACTCAGGAGGGACAGAGAGGTTTCAAGGACAGCTCATGATTGTCACAAATATCTCAAAGCAATCCTCTTTAGACCATTTGCTTTTTCCTCGATCTAAATTGTACAGGAGGTATGGGTTGAGTGTGTATGCACATTAGTTTTAAAATCTAAAATTATATAAAGTGGAAATAAAAGCTTGTGGTGTATTTTGTTCCATCATCATATGGGTTAAAATCAGAGGGTCAGTTTTTCCAGTTCCAACAGGAGGTGACTGAGACCACCATTTGCCCTGTATTGATCATTCAGTGTGTTTAAATATATATTAGACACGTTTATTGTTTAGTGTATGCACCCGTATAACATTCCTGTGGCATTTGAGATCTGCATCCAGCATTTTAGTCTGCTATTTGAACAAATGAGCTGAAAAATACCATATTAAGCAGCTCATTTAAATAGGATGCCTGCTCCAAAAAAAAAAAAAAAAATCAATTATTAGTTTTATAAACTTCTGAGTTATCATTCATCTGCAGACTTGGATGTAATCCAGGTAGACTGCACCACTTTGAACTTGTGATTTTATGTTTATCCACCAATCCTGTGCCGCTTACTTTCCACTAGGGACAGGCTGTGGACAGATGGACATAAATAGTTCTCTGTTGCAGGTAAATGAGCCAAGAAGAAGGCATGAAGTTCATGGAAAAGTCAAGTGTAGACCTTGTCCTGTCAGTCTATAACAAAAGCAGGGATGTAGTTCCCCATACATTGTTTTCTGTCTTATTTGATTAAGTCAGTTTAACTTCCCGGGAAAAAGATTTCCTTCATTTTTTTTTTTACAATCAGAAGAACATCATCCACCTTTTATAACAGAGACTTAAACATGTAGATGACATGAAAACTGCTCAATATCCTCTGACAATTTTATTCCTTTGAATATGTATTGAGTTTTAAACCAGCACTTACATTTAAGGAGCCCAAATACTTGTTTCCTTACTAAAATAATGCTTGATAAAAGGTCCCAAAACGTATTTCAATCTGGTAAAAAATGGAGGTTTTAGAGTTTCTAAAGGAAAATAAGATTTCACAATAAAAAGAAACTTAGTCTATATGATTAAATGGGCAATTAAGAGTCACTCTATTGAAGCCATGTTCTAATAAACAGCACTATTGCTTCTCTGAACTCAGTAACCACGTGAGGAAAGAGCTATTTCAGCCCAGACACAGAAAATCCTCTGTTGTCTAATAATGGCTGTATTGGTCTCCTTTAATTGAACAGTCATCATATGGAAAAACAAATATTGTTCTTGGTCCCCTGCTCGCCTCGTTTCATTTAGGCTTTTAGGCATTTTGCGCTCTGAACGTGAGCCTAGACTACTGTGGTTTTCTTGGTTGGAATTGACCATTGTAAGTACTCTCCTGTGACCATGATTGCGGTTGACATGGGGTTCACTTTCTAATAGCAGACTGTAGGTCCAGACTGTAAATGGGATCAGTTAAGAAATTTGGTGGGGAGGAACAAAAAAAAAAAAATTGAATTTGTTCATTACATTAAAGCCAGCCTATTTTAAAGCTACAACTTCTATTAATGTAAGCATGATTTATATAAGCCCTAATTACAGTCATCATCCTAATTTAAAAGGTGGTTAGGCGCTGTAAATCGTAACATGGTTTTGCAGTTACTGAACATTTCCACTTGTGTGGAGAAAACTGAATCACGCTTTTGTACGTCAGGCATCTCTCCCTCCCCTCCTGTGTCACACGCCGACGTCTTCAAACGTGGATTTAAAGATCATCTTTTTGTGTTTCTTGTCATCTCGTCTTTTCAAATTTCAGTAAAACAGAGCTACACTTTGTATTTTCAAGTTTCATCGTACCACAGACCTCCACCTTTTTTATTGGCTAAAAGGAAATGTTCAGCTGCTTCTACAGGGTGCTCTAAAAAGAGCAGACACAAACATAAAATGCATGTGAGTAAAAATATTCACAATCTTTTATAAAAGACGCATCGCTGTCTATTGTATCTGTTGGTACAGATTTTAATGAGCCTGTCTTATTTGGGAATATCTTGTTTTACTTTAACATTAAAGGATCTTCTCCTGCTGATCACTGTCAAAAAAGCCACATGAACTTGTTCTGATTCATTGCTTTAAGACAATAGAACCTTCCCAAAATGGGTGAATACTCTTGGATGGAAAAGGGAAAAGCTTACAATGGAAAAAGCCATGCTGGAAGGAGGGATGGCACACTTATTATAGCTCCAGTTACATGCAGCACAAGGGTTCGGACTCGCGTCCCCTTTCCCCCAAATTTCTCTGCCTCTGAGACAAAATTGCTGTCCAGTCGCAGAAAACTTCAAAGCCACTTGTGGTTGAGAGCAGATGTGGAAACTGCCAACTTTTGAGACTCAAGGCAATGTAGCCACAGAGTAATGAGTTAATAATTAAATGGTTCCCTCTGTCATTTCAGTGTCAGTTTGACACACTGTTTTGGCACCACATGGGTCAGCTTCCTCCTCCGGCGAATAAAAGCGACAAGCAGTTGAACTGAAGTGGTTGAGATCATCTATCTGTGGCCATCTGTTTAAAAAGAACAAAAATAAATCTGAAGAAAAGAAAACCATTTACTTGGAAGCACTCTGCTTCTGAACATGGATAGAAGAGAGGAAGTGCAGCGGGTTTTGAATTTCAAGTGTCTGACGTCCTAATATGCGCTTGCCTGCTTCCTCCATCAACCATTAACCCGCGGCGGCCGCATCAGTCACATTATTTGAAGAACAACAGACGCATGAGCCTTTGGTGAGGTGTAATAATGGGTTCAAGGGGGCTCTTGGGGAATGTCGGCTATCTTTGAGTGGAACCTTCCTGCTTTTGTGCTCGGCTATTTTGAAACAGCGGTGCCCTTTTAGGATTGTTTTGACAGAAAAGTTCACCCTGACGAATCAAGCATTACGCACGATAATGTCCAAGAATAACAAACTGTGTGAAACAATAATGTTCCAGCAAGAGCATTTGGATTAAATTATGTCTTTATTCTAACTTATAGAATGCTACCTTTTCATAATTTAAACAATACACATGTACAATCTCATCTAATCATACATATATTCTAACCATGAGAAATTATCTTTTTTTTTAAACCAAGTTTCACATTTAAAATAGAAAAATATTTCTGGTTTCATTATAACATTCTTGAAGTGTTATGAGGGGGCGGGTGGGTGCAAATGAATTCCAGATGCTCTCCACAGTTCATTGGATACTTCCTTTTTAAGATATAAAGAGCAATAAAGTACAATATCTTGCAACGTCACATATATGTACAATGTGGCGTGATTAGTTTAAAAGTAGGAACAGCTATACAGAGTATGTAAAAATGCATACATTTTTCATCATCTCCACTGTTTGTATGTTTTCGCATAAGCTGCCTGATGACACAGTAACAGTCTCTTACTTAAAGTCTTTGCATCCAAAGAAAACGTGAACACAAACTCACTGTGAGCTGTTTGAAAAATAAGTACATTCTGCCATTAAAAACAACAAAAAAAATCCCTTAAATATTTCTGTCCATGAAACATCAATATTATTTCAAACAGAATGAAAACTACTGGGCTTTTTATGTATTTCTTTTCTGTTACACATGTGGAGCATCAACTTTACATGTGTGACTCTGTTCCTCTTGCAAGCGCAGATGCCAGACAATGTGTCTCTTCAACTCTGCTGCCCCGGGACAGAAGAGATGGAAGTAATTTCACTATAGCCTATGTTCCTCTAGGAATAATGACAGCCAAAGTGACTCTGTTTTTCAATATCAGGAAACCGCTTAACAGAGGTATGGTTGTGTCCATGTTAGTCCAGTTTTTCTGTTTCTCTTCAATCTGTTTCCAGCTCTTTTTTATCTGCAGGAGCAGGACTGGACAGTCATGTTAGGATAAACCTTGAGCACTGGGTTTCTGGATTCATCCTGGTAGAGCACAGCCAGGGGACTCATATTTTCTGGTACGCAGCAGGGCTCAGGAATCCCAGGGATAATTCCAACTGCCCGGACTATGCTCTGAATGGTGGCATGGTTAGTTGGCTTCACCACCTGGAAAAGTTTGAGTGAAGGAGAAACATGCAAATGAGAAAATAAATACGAGAGATTAGAAAGTGCACATTAAGGTTATCAGTGTAGCTCACGTGAACCAAAAGAACCTACATAACACGGCTTGGATGATTGTGCTCCTACCTTGGGCATGGGAAAGCCACATGTGCCAGCACAATAGTAAGCATCAAAGGCTTTGGGTGCTATGACCCACTCATTCCAGCCAATATCTGTGAAATCCACTCTGAGGTTCCTCCTCGAACAGCCTTTGTGCTGGGTGTTACTCCACTGCCGCCTCCTGGCTTTGCGCATTGTTTGTTCATCAAACCTCAGAACAGGTGACAGTGTATTTGTGCTTCCCTTGTGCTTCTTTCCATCTTTTCCCTCATTTCTCCTCTCATGCATTTGCCCATCACTGACAGTCAGTTTGTGGCTATCTTTGAGATTTTCCACAGTTGAATCATTGGTTTTGATGCCCTGTGATGTTCTTTCTCCATCTTTCAAAACCTGAGATTCATGCGCTTTTCTAACTTGCTCCACATCTTTTTCCTCCTCGCTCTTCCTCTTCTTTTCCTTCCTTCCTGGTTTAGTCTTGTGTTTGAGTGTCAGGTACCATGTGCTCTTCCAAAGGTCATCTTTCCTGTATGAATCAGGTCTGTAGTCAACCTCGGGCAGCTCATTGTTCTGGATGGGGTCAGAGAGCAGATTTGCTTCCCTTCTCACGCGTCCTTTCACCTCTGGTGAGGAGTTAGGTCTGTGCAGGAGCTGAGAGGAATATGAGGGCTCTCCTCCCTCGTTAAACGGGTCATATCTCTGTAGGCTTGCAGCCACACTATTGGGCTCGTCTAAGGCTTGGTCATTTGCATACAGTAACAGGTAGGGCATACTGCCAGCAGAGAGGATCTCCTCTGGTTTCGTCCTGAACTGTTGCCTTAACTCCAGTTCAATTGACACCAACAGATGACCCCTGTCCCGCGCCTCCTTAATGACCTGGGTCACATCTTTCATCTGCCACACCCCTCTCCTGTGGGGGTGGAAGGTCACATTGCCTAGAAATGACCCCATTGACCCAGATCTGACCTCTGACCCAGAGGAGAAGGAATAAAGGAGCAAGCTGATAGACAGAGAAGGGTGCACGGCTGAGGAGCGGCAGGTTGAGCTCTTGAAGCGTTTACAGAACCAGGGTTTTTGATACGAGTGTCTGTTCAGCAGGAAGTGGAATGTGGCAGAGAGGATGACCTCTGAGTCCTGGAGGGTTGTAAGGTTTAGTCGGTACATCATCCTGTGGTCAGCAGAACCTGCAAAAATAATCAATCAGCCAGTCAGTGTGAGGCAGGCAGGTGAAAAGCACTCTGCAAACTTTTGTTTTATTCCATTTCACCGTCTTAAAATCCAGAAATGCTTTTTGCAGATTTACTCAGAAACAGTTTTGCAGTTTTGTTTTTTTTAAATCACTCTTAAGCTTTTGAGTGCTGTTTTTTGGAGTGGATAATTTAGCCTAAATTAGTCTGACTTTCTGGATGTTTGACTTTTGGGACAGTACATATACTGTGATTAGAAAATAGAAACATCTGCCAGCACAGGCAATGGCAACAGGAACTGAACCTTATTTGAACTCAGGCATTTGAGCTTTAAGTGATAATCTAGATAAAGTTTGATTGACTCCGATGGAAACGAACATTAATGAATTCCCACATGAAAAGGAAAGGCATTTGGAAAATGGTTAACATATTACAGCGAAAGCCCGTATCTGTGGTAAAATCTAAAAGAAATGTGGGACAATTAAACACCTCTCTTTAAACTGTTGTGTTACATGACTGAGCTCAGTGTCTGGTGCACAACTTCATTGCTTGGTAGGATTTCAGAAGGTGCCCTTAAGAGGAACCAGACTCCGCGGATCTGGCTGGCAGAGGTGGAGGGGTGGAGGGGGCGGCGGGGAACAGAGAGCTACATATTCATGATGAACATTTACTTCAACAGCAGAGTTATTGTTCATTGTGTAAGAGTTCAGCGGAAGTATAGACTGACTCAAAAGATATACATTACCCTGGAATCGCCTGCATATGGAAATGCTTACCTCAGTTTCTCTTAAAGCTTCCCCTTAAGTTTAATACAGCCTGCAGTGTCTACCCAGACACCAAGACATAATCAACTGTTTTAACAGATATTACATTGTTGCAAAAAAAAAAAAAAAAAAAACCTCCTACATCTCTGCTTGGGTTACACCAAGCTTTTGCAGTAAAAATACACTAGTGTTATGATATGTTATCTGAGAGCTATGTAGGATGTACGTGCCTGTGAATTGTGTTTATAAAAACAGCAGACAGAGAGGGACGACTGTGCTTTAATTCTCTCGACTCCAGGACGTTACTCTTGTCCTGTATTAACCGCAGAGGCCGACTGTCCCTTAGGTTTCACTGTGATATATTTTACCGGACACTGCACGCAGGGAATCACGTGCATTCTTGCGCGTCTGTCTGGGGTAACTGATCAGACTGTGCGCACAAGGGGCACAGCTGCTACCACAAACACAGCGTGCCCGCAGTGTCCCAAAATCATTTAAATACATTCTCAGACTGTTCCAAAACAATCGCACCTATTTAAAGCATCTGGACGAGACACGCAACCCCAGAGTGTTTGCACTTCTAATGGTGAGGATCAGACACTTCTCCCAACACATTTATATGTTTGTGTTGGATTAGAGTTCCAAGAATAACCCACACCTTTATTTTATTTTTTTAAAATTTTGATTCCATTATTAAATATAAATGAAAGCTTTTGGAGCTCTTCTGATTAAGGCTATAGATTGAACGCTGTTATTTTCACACACCTTGGCTAGCTCTGAAACTCCTAACGGTGTTTCCCTCTTTCAGGCGGTTTTCCTTGTTGTATTTCTCGTACAACCTGTACATGTGCTGAGAGACCACTTCCTCCCCCAGGTCATCCGAGAACTGATTCGACGAGGGCTGGAGGAAATTGCCATCTTCGGTTACTGTCCTAAACGATGCTGCGCCCAGGAAACAGTTAAACATCACCAGGAACAGGTGCGAGGAACTCGTGCCGAGAGCTGCCATTTCAGTGTTGAAATGAAGGCAAAATTAAAAAAAAAAACCCAAAAAGTCCAAGAGGCAAAACTATCCAAAGTCGCGCCAAAGCAATCCAGACTAGAAAAGCAGTGCGCAAATGCTGCACCTCTCCTCTCACTTTCACCAGCGCGTCTCTCTCTTCTCTGTCAGCTGTGCAGGACCTGGATGCTGAATGTTTTAGTCCGTGGCAACAGTTAGAGCTGCTACTTTTACACTTGAGTCTCTGTGAGCGCCAGAGGCTTGAGGGGGTTATACCGGAGCGGTGAGAGGCGCTGACGTATACTCATGTGAGCCAACGAGTACTCGGCAGAGCGCGGAGCCAGAAGTGGAGGTCATGATGTTCACCCCCCCCCCTCCTCCTTCCCCACACGCGCGCACGCACACACAGACTCTGATGGTGTTGTTGTTGATGATGTCCTTATGCTCTTTTGCATTAGTGAAACACAAACACAGATCAAGTTTCAGGAGTAAACTTGAACTCAGTTGTTTAGCAAACTCAACAAACTGTGTTTTTTCTATTTGTGGGCAAAGTAATTCCACCTCACAATTTCCAGCTCACCACATTATTTCCAGTAACTGCTTTTGACACGCTCTCAGTCACACATAATTAGCATAGAAATACCTACAATAATAGTCTGACCAACCACCCAAGGGCTATTGTTAGGACAGTGATCCACATTTTATGCTGTGTGCTGTTTTTCTCCGTGTGCGAGAGAGAGAGAGAGAGAGTTGGTAGTGAAAGACTGTGAGATGAAACTCTTTTGAAGGACTTACTGTGATTTTATTCATGGCAAACAGAACATGGCCTCTGCTGGGGTTGGTGGATCTAAACTCAGCAAAGTCCTCTCTCTGCTGTGTATGTATTTTTTTTATTTTGTGTGTGTGCATGTGTGCATACAAGCTATTTCCAGTGTGTGTCTCCACTGTCTGGAGTTCTGTACCAACAATGCTTGTTTTGTGGAAGTGGTGGTCTCCAGCAGAGAGGCTGTAACTAGCTGGGCCTCTCGGGTTATTCTCCACACACACAAAAACACACACAAACACACACACACACAAAAGCGTGCACGATAACACGTAGAGAGAGCTACTTAGTACCTTTCTGGCCCCCAAGGGCCCCACAGGATACTCTTTTTCAATATGTTACATAGAAGCAATAGGTCCTAAAGTTGGACCCTTCTCATGATTTTCTTGAAATGTGTGTGTGTGTGTTCATGCATATTAGTGTGATAGCAGAGGAGCATTCTGTTGGATGTGGCGTGCTTTAGACTTTTGTCATAGCACACAGATACATGAATGCTTTGTCTCTCTTCATACCATGTTGAGTTAAAAAACAAAACATGATAAATGGCTGTGGTCATTTATCTGATTGCAAGAAAACTCATTTTAAAGTGTCATCTTTAAAAAATAAGAACTGTGAGAAATCCAGTGAGGATTTAAAAGAGACGTTTTATGAATGACCACTCTATAAATCAAAACTCATGGCTACGCAAACAAACTGAACAATATGCTATTGCTTCTTTGGAAGTTATATCATTAGAAAAAAGTTGCCTAACTGCAAACTGTCTTTCCCTGTTATTAACAAGCCATTAAACACTTCTTTCATTATGACAAAATGGGAGTGTCTTGTTGCTATAATTTAAACCACCACATGGTTATAAACAAAGAGATCTTTTGCATTTAAGACAAAATGAGTGGCTTGAGACAAAATACAGTTATTCCTACTGAAACACGTTAACATCTTGAAAATAACACAGAGAGAGACGGAAAGTGATATGTGGAAAAAGGGCGTTAGGTTCAAAATAAATGATCCCGTGGAGAAAAAAACCCCAGCCCAATCTAAGTTTACGTGTGAGGAAGACAACATGAAATGGCTGTGAACTCTAACGCTGAATATGTAGGGCAGTGTGAGATTAATGTTGGGCATTACATTAATGCTGCTCTCTCCATCATGACTATGAGGACAACAGCCTTGCTATGTGAGAAAACCCCCACAGAGAAACCGCCATAATCTAAAACTAACTGTTCAACCCCACATATGCGAGTAGTCAGACTCACACTGAGATCAGAATTCACACATTTTGATTTTAATAAATATAACCAACTTACATGCATAACAGCCTTTATCAGGATAAGTGTGCTGCAGTGATATGCAGTGAAGTGACCTTAAAACCAGAAGTAGCGTTAAAAACACAAGTAAAACTGCAGAAACCAACACACAGCATGCATCACTGCACTGTCATGGCAGAGTGAAGACATCCCTGCATCTCCTATTATTGATCATTTAATTGTATTTTATCAGAGGGATTCCAAACT
This sequence comes from Aulonocara sp. 'chitande type north' Nkhata Bay, assembly GCF_057382095.1. Taxonomy (NCBI): domain Eukaryota; kingdom Metazoa; phylum Chordata; class Actinopteri; order Cichliformes; family Cichlidae; genus Aulonocara; species Aulonocara sp. 'chitande type north' Nkhata Bay. Next base: position 27,608,293 of record NC_141356.1, read on the forward strand.
CCAGAGCCTTCAGGAACTCGGGGCGGACCTCATCAACACCAGGGGCTCTGCCACCAAGGAGTTGTTTAACTGCCTCAGTGACCTCGCCCCCGGAAATTGGCGGGTCATTCCCCTCATCCCCAGACTCTGCTTCCTCCTCGGAAGACGTGTCAGTGGGATTAAGGAGGTCCTCGAAGTATTCCTTCCACCGCCTGACAATTTTCTCAGTCGACGTCAGCAGCGCTCCGCCAGCACTATACACAGTGCAGGTAGAGCACCGCTTTCCCCTCCTGAGACGTCTGACGGTTTGCCAGAATCTCTTCGAGGCAGCCCGAAAGTCTTTTTCCATGGCCTCTCCGAACTCCTCCCACACCCGAGTTTTTGCTTCAGCCACTGCCCGAGCCGCATTCCACTTGGCCTGTCGATACCTGTCGGCTGCCTCCGGAGTCCCACAGGCTAACCAAGCCCGATAGGACTCCTTCTTCAGCCTGGTGGCTCCCTTCACCTCTGGTGTCCACCATTTGGTTCGGGGATTACCACCACGGCAGGCACCAACCACCTTGCGGCCGCAGCTCAATGCAGCAGCTTCGGCAATGGAGACGCTGAACATGGTCCATTCGGACTCAATGTCCCCAGTCTCCCTCGGAATGCTGTTGAAGCTCTGCCAGAGGTGTGCGTTGAAGATCTCGCGGACTGTGGCCTCTGCTAGACGTTCCCAGCACACCCTCACTACGCGTTTAGGTGCACCAGGTCTGTCCAGCGTCTTCCCCCGCCACCTGATCCAACTCACCACCAGGTGGTGATCAGTTGACAGCTCAGCCCCTCTCTTTACCCGAGTGTCCAGAACATATGGTCGCAGGTCTGCTGATACGATTACAAAATCAATCATCGACCTACGGCCTAGAGCGTCCTGGTGCCACGTGCACTTATGGACACTCTTATGTTCGAACAGGGTGTTCGTTATGGCCAAACTGTGATTAGCACAGAAGTCCAATAACAGAGCACCGCTCGGGTTCAGATCAGGGAGGCCGTTCCTCCCAATCACGCCCCTCCAGGTCTCGCTGTCGTTACCCACGTGAGCATTGAAGTCTGCAATGTTGCGTGGAGATCAGGGGCAGTACCTGTGGACTGGCAGACCGGGGTGGTGGTCCCCATCTTCAAGAAAGGGGACCGGAGGGTGTGTTCCAACTACAGGGGGATCACACTCCTCAGCCTCCCTGGGAAAGTCTATGCCAGGGTGCTGGAAAGGAGAGTTCGTCCGTTAGTCGAACCTCGGATACAGGAGGAACAATGCGGTTTTCGTCCTGGTCGCGGAACACTGGACCAGCTCTTTATCCTCTCCAGGATACTTGAGGGTGCATGGGAGTTTGCCCAACCAGTCTACATGTGTTTTGTGGACTTGGAGAAGGCATTCGACCGTGTCCCTCGGGGTGTCCTGTGGGAGGTGTTGCGGGAATATGGGGTGTCTGGCCCATTGCTACGGGCCATTCGATCCCTATACAACCGTTGCAAGAGCTTGGTTCGCATTGCCGGCAATAAGTCGGACTCGTTCCCGGTGGGTGATGGGCTCCGCCAGGGCTGCCCTTTGTCTCCGGTTCTGTTCATAATTTTTATGGACAGGATTTCTAGGCGCAGCCAAGTGGCGGAGGGCTTTCGCTTTGGTGGCCTCAGAATCTCATCTCTGATTTTTGCGGATGATGTGGTTCTGTTGGCTTCATCGGGTGAGGGCCTCCAGCTCGCACTGGAGCGGTTCGCAGCCGAGTGTGAAGCAGCGGGAATGAGGATCAGCACCTCCAAATCTGAGGCCATGGTTCTCAGCCGGAAAAGGGTGGAGTGCCCACTCCGGGTCGGGGATGAGTTCCTGCCCCAAGTGGAGGAGTTCAAGTATCTCGGGGTCTTGTTCGCGAGTGATGGGAGAAGGGAGCCGGAGATCGACAGACAGATTGGGGCTGCAGCTGCAGTAATGCGGACGCTGCACCGGTCCGTCGTGGTGAAGAGGGAGCTGAGTGTAAAAGCGAAGCTCTCAATTTACCGGTCGATCTACATCCCTACCCTCACCTATGGCCACGAGCTGTGGGTAGTGACCGAAAGAACGAGATCGCGGATACAAGCGGCAGAAATGAGCTTCCTCCGAAGGGTGGCTGGCCTCCCATCCGGGAGGGGCTCAGAGTAGAGCAGCTGCTGCTCCACATCGAAAGGAGCCAGCTGAGGTGGTTCGGGCATCTGACAAGGATGCCCCCTGGGCGCCTCCTGGGTGAGGTGTTCCAGGCATGTCCCACCGGGAGGAGGCCCCGGGGCAGACCCAGGACACGCTGGAGAGATTATATCTCTCGGCTGGCCTGGGAACGCCTTGGTATTCCCCCGGATAAGCTGGAGGAGGTGGCTGGGGAGAGGGAGGTCTGGGCCTCTTTGCTTAGGCTGCTGCCCCCGCGACCCGGCCCCGGACAAAGCGGATGAAAATGGATGGATGGATGGATTCCAAACTCCAAAACATGCAAACATTATTAGAAATTGCCAAATACTTTATGTATAATCTGGATTTTTGTCAAAACTTTTGTAAAAAAATTCGTAGATGCACTGATTCAAAGCTACTAGACTAGACTAGTTTTATAATCCAGGTCTGGAGCGAAAGTTGTTACTGTCTACTGATCTCTGCAGCAGCACTGAACTGTGAAGCCCCACTCAGGCTGTGTTACAGGGCCACGGTGTGTTATAGTTTGTTCAACATGGAGGTCCACTCGTAGGGCCGTCCAAACCAAACAGAACTTGTGCTCTACTCTCTGTGGGGGAATGGAAGAGTGTGAGGAATTAACATGCTTGTGTGTGTCTGAGTCTGTGTGTGGTGCATGGACTGATGGTGTATCTGGAAGTGCTCCTAGTTTAGCACCTTTGCATGTTGGGTGAGAGTTTCTGGTTCCAGAGAATAACACTGGGGGTCTAATGGATGTTTGTGCATCAGCATGGGGAATTTGTTAGGGATCAACTATATGCTAGTCATCCTCTAGTACTGATGTTTTGGTTTCTCAAAAAAACCCACAAAGTGATGTTTATATATTTTTGATGGGCGGGTTAAATGTCATGTCTTACACTAAAATTAATAAAGAATGGTTAGTTTATGGCTAATATTTGTGTGTTGCATGTTTTTAGGCTTGACATGGTATTGATATTCTCCATTTGAATGTTTTAAAGAAAACATTTCAGAAATATATTCAACAATTTTGTTTAAACGCTTCAGTATCTATCCATATAAGTTTTTTTTTTCTTTTAAATTTCGTGCCTGTGTTATTATATTTTCAGGTTGTATGTTAGCCCATATCTCCTATTCTAATGAACACAATATCCCATGAACCTCTGGTGAATTTCTTCACACTTGGACCAAATGTTCTCTTTGACTTAAGGATGAACTGATCATAATTCATTATTTTGTTATATCTTGACATTAATTTATTAATGATTCAGTCTAAAGGGATGAAATGACAAGTTACTACAGCCACAAACTTCAATAAAGGAAACAAACTAGTCTTATTTTTTTTTCCTTTAATTCAATCTGTTTTGACAATATAGTGTATGTCCTTCACTGACATTCTCAGTCACCTGAGGAGTTGCTCTGCTGTTGTGCCTTATACATTGCACTACTACAGAAGCCATTGACATTAAATCATCAAATATGAAATGTCCACCATGCTAACCTTGTTATCCATCCATCCATCTGTGACCAAAAAAGACCAACTGGAGCACAAAGTGATCACAACAAGTGTGGCTAAACGCCACTCACTTACTGCCATGGACTGCCACCAAACACACTAAACTGTAACAAATTACAGCAAAGCAAAATAACAATGTGCTTCGATGGAAGGGCAGCACAACAACCCAGCTAAAACGCACTAAAGAGAGTTTGCTCAGTCACAGTAAATACCTTAACAAAAAAAACAAAAGAAGAAAAACCAAAAAAGAACCAAACAAAAAAAAAATCCTCTGCTGTTTAGGCTTGCTAAAAGAGTCCAAAATATCCCGGACGAGCCCCCATTTATGTTTCAAGCCGGCTCAAAAGCCACAATGTAAAGTGGAGACAAACACCAGACTTTGTAAAAACATTGGTTATATTTTAAATTACTTAATGATCTCATCTAAAAATGACAGCCAAGAGAGCGTGGCGAGATCTGGCGTGAAGAGGCGCCTCCCCTCCAAGCTGATCTTTGGCTTTTATCCGCCTCTCATCAGGTGTAGACAATCAGCAATTAAGCCCAGGCAAAACCCCAAACTCTCAAACTGCCCCTGCAAGGAAAGCAAGGGTTGTAATGGGGCATATAACTATATTTAGCGTCTAGTTGTGTACTGAATTTAGACTAATCAGTGCCAACTTTTATACATTTGCAATTGCATAGCTTACTGGAATTAATATATGAATGAATTATTAGTATCAGCTTTATTGGCCAGCCTTATAGATGCATTAATACATACAGAAACATTTACAGATTATCCAGGGTTGTGATTATTTCCGGAAATATACTGTATTTTGGTCACTGCAAACAAAACCTTCTTCCAATGAGGTGAAGAAGTCTAGTGGCAGAAGAAGGCACATCTTGGGGAGCTACGAAAGGCGAGGAATGTCATCTACTTTGCTTAGTACATGTAAATGAGAGTAAGAGTCAGCATGAGTGTGTAATGTATGTGTGTGACTATGGAGACTGTAGTTATGCTACAGGGTATACCTCTGTGACCCATTCACATGGTTAATAAAACATTCATAGAAGCAGAGGAATGTTATGGTTTGTGCATATGTGTCTGTGTGTGTCTGTGTGAATGTATGTGTAGGCAATCGTTTGTATGTCCTTGTGTCTGTGATGTTGGGCCTCCTGCAGTGACCCCACGGAGTGCACCATTCTGTCCACAAACAAAGAGCCGGCTGTTTCCCCCCGACTTCAACTGCGAACTGCCCCAGCACTGCTGACCGTTTACCGCCGAGCTAACCAAATATTTCCCTTTCTGCTCTGAATTTGTCTCAATAAATAGATTTGCGCTTTGGGGTTTTCTTTCTCCTCTGGCTCTTTGCTTTTGATACAAGACTCTTGAACTCACAGGTGGCCACATACATACAGAGACCAAAGTGGGACATCTTGTTTAAAAAGTGGAGGACAGGACTTCACTTCTCATAATTTCACCTCTTTTGAGATATTGACAGTGTGTGGGGAAAAGGAACCTAGAGTACACCAGACCTCTGTGGGAATATTGCTTCATGTTTAATTGACATGTTTCAGATTCACTTTGGTTCACTTCTGTCTTCACAGCCTGTGGCTTAGAAAGACGTATTGTGCTTAAGATCTCACTGACTGACTATTTTCTCAGAACCTGACTCTGACCACTTGACAGGAGGGCTGATCGGTGATTAAGGAAAATAAATGGAAATGTGTGTGGTGTGTTTTAAACTCTTGCAGGATTAATGTTCTTTCCCAGGTCTGACATGCAGCCGTTGTTCTGTCTTTTTCCACCTCTGAATGGCCACATTATTCACTGTTAGGAACATCTATGCCTACAGTGTATCTCAACTAATATCTAATAGCTTAGACATAATAATGATAATAATGTTGTTAGTGTGTGTTTGTATGCAAATATCAATTACCCAGTCACCAGTAATTGTCTCCATTCTTTTTTTTCTCCGAGGCTGTCATTGTGTATTCATTCACACAGTCTAAACTCCAGTTATTTTCCACATAGTGCAAAGCAAACAGCTCTGCATTCAGACACCAAGAGTGCAAAATATTCTAGAAAGAGTGTGATTTAAGCTGCGACTGGTGGTGTTGTGTTTACTCTGACGCCCATGATATTCATTACAGGCTGCGCTGTGTGCTGCTACTTCCTGAACACGTCCCATAGGTCCATGACCTTGACCTATACAGGCTGCCTTGAAACCCCATTGGGCTGTAGCCAGGATGGAGGAAATTGCACTGTGAGATTGATTAGCTAAATCCTTTAACTATTCGGATTTCACAATGGGGCCTGAGTGACTGCACCTTTGGTAGGTGACTGCATCAAACAAAGAAGGGAATGTCCGGCAGACCCCACTGTGTTTTTGTTGCTTTATTCCAAAGTTCAAGTGATATTTAGGGTTAATTCGGTGTGTGTAAGTTGTAGCATACTTCTTAATGTTACAGCAATCTTAAACTTATGTGTAAAGCAAATCAAAAAGCACTTAGTTTTTTTATGTAGTTCTTAGATTGTATTTTAAGTTCGTTCAGTCATGATCTATAAGTGTAAAAAAGAAAAAGTTAGGTACCTCTGGTTTATCCTGATTTTTATCAAGATAAAAAAGGACCTTCCATCATAAAGACTGTTAAAAGGTTTAGTGTTTCAAATGTAACAGAAATGGGATCTGCACTTAGATCTAATTGATCTGAATCCAATGTAAGTCAGTAGAAGCAAGACAGAACACGTCTGTGTAAAGGACAAGGAGGCAGGTGGTGATGAAGGTGAAGGTGCAAGGAGTAGGTGTAGTGAAGGTGGATAAGTTTAAATATCTGGGGGTCAACAGGGTAGAGGGTGGGCAGCAGCAAGAAGGTTTACAAGAGAATACTGAGACCTGCTATTATGTATGATTTGGAGACGGTGGCACTAACAGGAAGACAGGAGGCCAAGCTGGAGGTGGAAGCTCATGGGAGTGACCTGGTAGGATAGGAATAGAAATGAGCTTATCTATCTTAATTGTCCCTTGGGGATAAATAACGTTTTTTTGACTTTTGACTTTGACTTTGATCAGAGGGACACCTCAGGGTGAGATGGTTTGGACATACAGAGCAGAGAGATAATGAACAAGAGATGCTGAAGCTGCCAGGCAGGAAGAAAAGAGGAAGACCACTGAGTGTTATGGAGGTAGTGAAGGAGGACATGCAGAGGGTTAGTGTGACAGAAGAGGATGCGAGAGACAGGATGAAATGGAGGCACCATTGTGGTGAGCCCTGTCGTAAGGATCCTGTGGCTCTTTCATGCTTTGATGGTCTCCAACTGAACAGTCATGAGAAAGTTTGGATCATTTCTGTCAAAACACTAAATGAAGGAATATCTCTTGGGAGAGTCTTCCATCTCCCCACGGACTTCAACAATCAATCTCAAGTTGCATGGATGCTATTCTGGTAGCACATAGTGGTCAAAAACTCTACTAAGACACTTTATTTTGGAAAGTACATTTAATTTTCCCCCAATATACAATGCTTTCCTTAACCTCTGAGACAAGAAGAATGTATTTCTTCAGTACGATGAGAGGGAGCTGTACATGGAATGTGATATTTCTTGTAAATCTCAGCAGGACATTATAATGAATGCATGTATCGTTTTTGTGCAATTGCTCTTGGGATGCCTTCTGCACGGAGTTCCTAAAAAGCATGTTTTCCTAAAGCTCCATCCCACTAAAGGAAGCAGATACACAATATATGCTGGAAATACGATGGCATGGCCTTTCTGTAGCTTGATGGATCTGTCAGATTGATCCATGCTCTAATTTGCTTCTGTCTCCATCATTTAGCTAGACAACGTGTGACACGTCCCAATAAAACTCTTGTCGAGCAATTACTGCCGTATCTATTTTCCATTAGAGGGGTTTAGGCCTCCTGTTGTGCTTCAGGCTCTTACTGCACATGACCGTTGCTCTGGTGATGTCAGGTCGTGGGTTTAAAAAGTGAAAAAGCTCCTAGTGGCAAGTGACTGACTGGAGAAAGCGAATAGAGTTGAGATTTTAAAGAAATATGTTTTTCTATTTCTAAGTCATGTTGAATCAGTTTGAGATTTCATGATTCTGGCATTCGCTGACATGAGACCAAACATTTCATCCACTGGGATCTTTTGTCTCCAGTGGTGCTACAGGTTGAGAGGCCAACAGACTAAACATACGGTGTGAGAGAGCAAGTCTCATGCACGCTGACACTCTCTGAAAGCCTGCTGTAAAGTCAAGGCCAGAGCAGTGGTGGCCAGTCTCAAAGAAGAGAGAAGGCCTTTTGTTGTACTTTGAGATTTTAAACAACCTTCAAGTTTCACCACATTATTGCTTACATTCAAGCATCAGATTACAGGGAAACATTTTAATTGAAACATATACCAGCACAGTGTGTAAGATGTTTTAGGAAGAGTGCTGCACAGATGCTGTTAAATAAACCAAATATCCCTTTTGCGCTGTGTGACATGAAGCTTTTACTGTCCTGTTTAAAGCCTAAAAGTCACTTTCCTGATTCCTTTCTTCAGAATATTATTATTGTGAAATCCTCCAGCATGAGTTATTCAAACATCATATCATAAAATCATCCAAAGGAAACAGGATATCTATGTATTATTCAGCTATTAGCAAATTATTAATAATACTTCCCTTTCACTTCTTTTCCTTCTATACTCTCTGTATATTTTTTATGTTTTTTTGCTCCAATTTTCTGTGTTTTTCTCTGTTTATACACAGCTTTTTAAAGAAAAAAAAATATTACATCCCACTTACAAAAACGAACCCCATAGTAATTGCCCCCATTTAGACTTTACTGTGTGTCTCTGTGTGAGTTTTGTTTTGATGTGTGTGTGTGTTCATATACAACATAAATCTTAGTGATAGATTGTTTCTGGATGAAGCTCAAATGTGGCTTCTGAACAGGAAATGCTAAAATGGTGGTGGTAACTGATATGTCTGCTAGTTATGTGATTGCTTCTGAGTGGTAGAGAGCCAAAGATGAAATGCTTCACGTTGTTTTGAATGAAACACTGGCGGCTTCAGTTCCAGATGTTTAAAAACTGCATGCTTAAAATTTTACATTTCATGTCACCTCATGTTTATGGTTTGGTGCAGCCTACATCTCTTCATGATTGATGGTACACATCCATCTTATCTTAGACTTAAATATTATTATATAAATATTATTTATGAATGGTTTCGGATGTGGTGGACATAAGCTGTTAACAGCGAGTCTGCCTGTAAACTGAAACCTCAGTCTTGGTTCAGTCTTTCTGATTCACACGGCATTTTTCTGAAATGAATAGACTTCCCCTACTGACACAGTGGGAGCAGCAGGGAAGCGGTGTCAGATGTTACACTGCATGTGTGTATTCTGATTGTGTGCGTGTACTCGTGTGAGTGTGTGTTTATGTGTATTTATATTGCGCTCATTACTGCTTTCAATCCCTTGGCAATAGACCATGAGGTCTTCACATTATGTCTCTTGTTTAACCTCTCATATCATCACAGACTGGCTCCACAACCCTGCCATTCAGACTGAAAGGATCCAAACCATGGGATTTTAAAGGAAAAGCTCCTATCAGGCCTCATGAGCCTCAGACTCTATTATGAAGCCTTAATAAAACTCATATACAGTCATGTGAAAAATAAAGATTTCACAGGACTCTCTGAAGTCATGGGGAAAATACTAAGTGCACCCTTCCTGCTTCCATAGGAATAAGGAGGGTAGGTAGCATCCAAGTGCTGATAATAATATGAATTTGATCAGCAGGTCATTAGTAGAAAGCAGATGTTTTTGTCAGTTTGCTGATCTGAAGCATTCAGGTGTGTGTTAACACAATGTCAAGGTAGATGGACACCAGCAAATATCTCACAGAAGCAGTTGTTGCTGCCCATCAGTCTCAGACATTTCCAAACAATATGATATAAGTGTAGCATTTCACACTGAGAAAGATTATTCACAAGCAGAAAACATTCACAGCAGTTGTCATTGTGTCCTGGAAAATTCACCCCAAGACCGTCAGCCTGTGCAATGCTCAGAGAAACTGCAGAAAACGAAGAGCTACATCTCAGACTCTACAGGTCTTGGATGGCATGCTAAATATTAATATTCATGACAGCACAATTAGAAAAGACTGAATATGTGTGGCTTATTTGGAAGGGTTGCTAGGTGGATGCTTCTTCACTATAAAAAAAAAGATACATTTGCAAAATTGCACCTGAAAAAAACGACAAGACTTCTGGAACAATGTCGTTTGAAGACAACATGTCTGGCCATAATGCACATGACCATGTGTACATGACCATGTGCACATGGCCATGTGCATTATCAGCAAAAACACCCCATACCAACCATCAGCATAGGGCTGCAGCAGTGATGGGCTTGTTTTCCAGCCACAGGACCATTAATTTGACCATGAACTCCTCAGTATGTCAAAGTATTCTAGATTTAATTGTGAGGCCACTTGTCCCACAGCTAAAGATCGCTCTAAACTAGGCCATGCAACAGGACAATGATCTCAAGCACAGCAGCAAATCTGCAACAGAATGACTAAAAAGAGTAAAGTTTGCCCTGATCAAAACCCAGACCTTAATTTGATTGAAATGCTGGGGCGGGCTCTTAATGCAACACTTAATTTACATAGTGTTGCATAGAGCTTTCCTTTGTTAACATGACTGTAGATGCTCACTCTTCCTCCTATACTCCCCTCTACCTTCTTGTACCTCAGACATGAGGCAAAGACAGATGAGAGATTTTAACCGGAGATGTCTGATGTCATGGTTGGCAGCAAACTTCAAGCAGGAACAACATTCTGTCAGTACAGTGATCCTAATGGAATGGGAAATAAGCTAATTTTTCTGGAAGTGGAAACACTGTGGATCTGTATGTTTTACCTTCTGAATGCAGTGCGTATAAATGCATGGCCTCACTATTCGCAAGAGTTTTGTCCTGGAAAACTCATAAAATATCAATTAAATCATAGTTAAGTGGCCATGTGTAAGTGTCAGCAGTAGCTATGATCTCACCAGCACATCCATTTTACAAGCATAATAGAGGTGTGGGGCCAGATTTGGGAGATAAAGCTGTAAGGAGAGTGCAGATTGGTTCATGACAGTGTCAGCGGTGAGACATGTGGCACACACCAGAGTACGTCTCCTAACACCCAGACGTCTGCTGTACCACATAGAGCCGATTGTTCTCCAGCCATGGGCTCTTCCATTCAGCGCTTCTCCAGTCCATCCCAGGCCCAGAGAGGACTCCCCTATCCTGGGGTGACTAATGCTGAATGACAGGCAGACAGTGATCAAAGCTGCTCCTGGAAGCCCTCCTGTCACAGTTCAGAGGGGGCAGAGAGGAGACGATAAGTGAAGAGACAGGAGCAGTATGCCCGATCTGGAGCTGGGCCAAGAATCAAGGATCAGACAGCATGGTTGGACTTTATTAGCTTCATCAGAGACAATGCACTCTCCACAGTGGACCTTCACCATGGCCAGATTATCTCATCTCTTTTTATAGCTCAGTGGCTTGGAGCCACACCACACTGGAGTCCTGTAGCCATGAGGTGAAGAGATGCCTGGCTAATAGATGTAGAGTCTGGTCTGCTATCATCTTCTTACATTGTTAGTAATACAGAAAATCACACCAGGGGGAGAGTCAAAATAAGATTTCAGTTTCATTCATTGTTCTTTATACATTGTAAAGTGTATAAAACAGCAAGGTCTTCAGGGGAGAAGCAAATAACTACGTTCTCCTACATTTGTGCCAATATATGTCTATGCACTGCAGTCCCCAAAACACCCCCTGCATGAATTTTAATGTTAAAATGAACCACTGAGCAATGGATGAAGTAGACTCTGTCTTCCATCTCCCTTAAAAATGTTTATATTTTTATTATAAAGTACATGTCATGGTATATCCTGGGTCCTTTCATCCATGGTACCCGTTCTGACTGGAGCCAACAAAAACACTTTGCTTGGCTCTGACCTGCTCTTTACTGTTAGTACACTTGGTGAAAAGCTGGGGTATAAAGTCTTGTTTTCCAGACAGGAAGCACAATGCCAGCCTTTAGTTAATCTGTTTTGCAAAATGTTTGCTCAAAAACCTTTGTGTGTATGTCTGCTTAAAAGTATAAAGACGAGATTTGTCAAGAACCCAGAACATTCCTTTTGGGTGAACTTCTTCCCACCTCTGGTGACGACAATAGAAATGTCTCTGTTGTATGAAGGAAATTAAAGCTATTGTGCAATCATGGCCTGAATGATATATCCCATCAGGAGAAAACTGCTCAAGGAGTTTCTCAAGTTTCATATTGCCTTGACACCACCTGATGGCTGTTGTTTCCACTACAAGGGTATGGTTAAGATTTAGGAAGTGCTTCATGACCTCTATGGTCTGTGCCTTAAGGCAGCTTTTACACGGAGCAGCACCCAGTGCTATAGCTCAGTGGCATTAATTGCTTGTAGGAGCTCTGCGTTCAGAAAGCCCTTGATGTGATGGATGAATGAAGGGAGCAGAGAAGCACTCTGGGGCCGATTGTGTTTCTCTTCAGTCACCACATTGCCAATACAAACCTGGACAAGCAAAGACAAACAGGAGAAAAGCCAATAACACTCTCCAACTGTCAAAAGAAGGAACTGTGGGTACTAGAAATTGCATGTAGCTTGTAAGACCATGGCGGGAGACAAATTACATTCAATAAACTACTAATAAAATTATGTAAAATTGTCACTGGTGTAACACCTGCTTAGTATAGTAGGGTTAAACTTATAGACTAGATTCGAGAGGAGTAAAATAAATTTGAGAGAATTGAGTGTTGAACAGCCGGCAGATTTATTACAATGTTACAGTGGTGCAATAATCCAATGTAAACAGCATAGAAAATTAACAGAAGATCAACAGAGAAGAGCGCTCTTTTGAAAATAACAACAAAATAAAATAAAATAAGTAGTCTCTTTAGACCTGACTCCTGATGAGCAGGATATTGGGAGTTTCAATAGTTTCCCAGAGAAACAATCCGTATGAAGTAAGCAGTTTTTGCTCTTGCTTATCTGAAATCCTGCGATTCGAAGTAATTCAGACTGTAACTCTACTCCTGCATCCAGAACAGCTGGCCACACTGCTTTTGGATTCGCCAAGAGTTTTCACAGGGTCTGGCTCGCCATCCATATCCAGAACCACTTCAGATCCAGGATCACAAAAAACCAGTCTGCACATACAGTACAGAGCAATAAACAGAATAGTTCTTAACAGTTTTTCTAAATAAAATGAGATCTCATAAAGTTTTCAAAATCAAGTACACTGTCGTTTTAACATTGTTCTGTCTCTATGAATTCCATTTGTATTGCTTTACAGCATTACAATCAATTGTATTTAAATACCCCTTTTTAAGGCATATGTAATCACATCATGAAATGTTTGTAACGTAACTAGTTTTAAATAACTTATTTACATGTATTAACCTATAACTGAAATGACAAAGTGCAGAAAAGGCACTGGACAACATTTATGGCTAAAAGAGAAGTGCATCCTGCATTAGTTTTGCACATTTGTGAAGATGCCCAATCAAATAGACAATAAAATAAAATACGACATTCCATTTCACACACGATTCAAGTACTCCGACTGGTTTTAGCTTTTTTTAGACAATACGGAATTCGCACTGTTGCAGTGTTTACCACATGTAAAATTAGCATAAGTTTTCCTGCTAACTTATCATCTCTAGTAACTCACCGGAATTCCCAAGAAACAAATACACGCTCTGCCTGGTTTTGGTCGAGAGTAAAACACATAAAGGCCTCTGAAAAGTACATAACTTTAAGTTAGAGACTGTTGAAAATACTTTATAACACTTATTTTATACCAAAAGACTCACTGTGTAGCTTGTTATTTGCTCTCGGTGTCTTGCTCCGTTTTGCCTAGCTTAATGCAGCAACGTGCTTTTGTTGCATTCACTGAACTACAGAAAATCAAAGTGTGTTCAAGGGGTGTCGGAAATAATATTACCAGGTAAAAACAAGAAAATACTAGTAACCATGTCTATAGGGGTTACACTGGCAAAGCAGATCCACTTGGGGCACCCTTTGTGTGCATGTGTGAAGTTGTGATTGACGTTCTTGCTTGCCGCTTCGTGCGCCCAAGGTAAAAGAATATCATTCTGCTTTGCGTCTCTCATCATATCTCAGTATGTCATTAGGATTGTTTATGTTTATGTAATTATTTCCTTTTTGTGGAGCCGGAGGGATAGTTCAGTGTTTTAATATTGCATTTGATCTGGGGATCTTCAAACATGTTCCCATAAATCCTGAAATGCAAATCATAGACCCGGAGGATTGCTGTGGTGCCTTGAGGTCTGAGTGCAGTTTTGATGGGGTGAAATTCAAAAGAATAATCATGGTTTTGGGGAATGAAAACTGAAACTGTAGCCAAGCAGGATCCTCTCTGAAGTGCTTCCGTATGCCTCCTGAGTCAAAAGGCCTATTTCATTGTTGAGCCAGTCGGGTTCTGAGTTCATATCATTCCTATTATTATCCATCCACATCCACCTCATTAACTCAGCCTCTCCTTGTTTCGCTGAAATTGTTTCAGTGAAGCTCAAAAGTGGCTTGTTTAATTTAAAACTCCATCCACAACAATAAAACACTGTTGCTGTGGCCTCCAGGGCTGCTTCTAAAATAGTACTCTAAGTGTCTGCTTTAATAGCAGAGATCAGCGGAAGAGTCTTTGAAAATAGATCTAGCTCTGCTGTTTGGCCGACCACAACAACCAGCTTGAACAGAATGTGGTGGCTGATCCAAATAGAACCAAAATGTGTTTTAGAGCATTTACCCTGCGTATGCCTGGTTATGATGTACAAAGATAGGGGACATTATCTCTGTTTTTGCTCATTTTCTTCCAATTTTAGATAATTTGGCCACCTAAATCACAATACAGAAGAAAACATACACAAAGTCTCCACTTAATCTGTTTGTAATCTAGGTGTGCTAATAGTTTGCCCATTTTTAAAAAAAGATCTGTTCTTTGAATTGTCCAGAGTAAGGAACTGGTTCTCGTGGATTTTATACCCTTAAATCTAATTTCTTTATTGCCTTGTGCACTGCAAATCAGCTTAAATTTACCTCCAACATACTTATTATGAAAGTGGCCACAAACTACAGATTATGCAAAACCCCAAAAATCTGTTTGGAAAATGTGGTTAGACTCTTTATTTAGTCAAAACAATGAAGAAGTAATATTATCCTCACCCAAGAATGGTGATGATATATTTCTGTGGCTCTTACTTCCCAGAATGACAAAAAAAGAAAAGATCATTTAAACTCGCCCAATGACACCCTTGAGATCACCTTTCTGTGCCCCCCTGAACATTGATATTTCTACAGTGTTAATTAAATGACCTGTTTTGACTACTTGTATTGCATGTCTATTTTATCCCAGGATCCAAAACTCATGGGAAGAGAATTTAGCACCTTCTGTGTTTCACTTTCTTGCTGACGAGTCTCTCACTACTACCTAAAGACCAAAACAGCCATTTTTCAGTGGAATATCCCAAAGTGTCCAAGCCTGAAGGCAATAAATCTCACAAGGATCATGACCAGGACTAATATCCAAATCTGAAGGAAAACATTCAACACAAACCACCTAAATTGTGCCAGCGTATAGTGCATATAAAGTAGAGCAGTGAGTCTGTGGCCACACCAACACAATTTTAGCTTATCACCTGGCTTTCTTATCAGATATGGCTCTGTGTGACTCCACCAAACTTCTTGTTGAAGGGTGGGTGTTTTGACACAGTGGCTCAAGTCCAGTACAAATGGTCAAAAGTGGACTTTCATGTAAAAATGACAGCTGGAAGCAAAGACAGGAAAACAACTTTAAAGGGTAGTTATGCCCCATT
Source organism: Aulonocara sp. 'chitande type north' Nkhata Bay (assembly GCF_057382095.1). Taxonomy (NCBI): domain Eukaryota; kingdom Metazoa; phylum Chordata; class Actinopteri; order Cichliformes; family Cichlidae; genus Aulonocara; species Aulonocara sp. 'chitande type north' Nkhata Bay. The sequence continues at coordinate 27,623,866 of NC_141356.1, forward strand.
TAAATTGTATATTGTGTTTTAAGTGGCATATGGGTGGTTTTCTGACTCCACACAGATTATCAGAGGAGTTTTAAAGGTGTGTGGTGAGATGCCAGTTTTGTCATGCAGGAAGTTTGCAGCTTGGTTAAGGAATATTGGTCCTAAAGAACAACACACGAGTCTAGAATAAATAAAAGACCAGACACTTGGAATAAATTAGTTGTAAAATTGTTTCATGGGATTTCTGAAATCTGTGGATGACACCATCGTAGCTATGTCCATTTTTATACTGTCTATTGTCATTGTTTGGTCAGCTTTTACCTTTTGTGTAAGCAAGCAAAGACATAGAAATGAACGAAAACATTTCTATATTTTAGACTTCTAAAAATAAAAAGCAGTTCGATTCTTCTGAGAGACTGCAAAAGCTGTAGTTTAGTAGTGCTGGTCAGTAGTGTTAATGCAATATGTGGAGAAGCAGGAATAACATGTGTAACATGTGTACCTTATATACTGTAGGGTTTGATTGCTGGATGGCCATTGGGTATGCATGTAGATTTCAGTTCAGGAGACAACTGGAAGGCCAAGGCCATACTTGCAATAAACACGAGGAACAAAGGACCTTTCTATAACAGAGTGGTGTACCAAATGGCACTAAAGGATCAAGTTATGTAGCAATACTCTTATCTTACTACCAACAGGGTATAACACTAGTTTCAGGGTATTATTTGTGCAAACTTGATAAAAACAAAATAAATATTTGACAGAAAGCAAAGTATTTAGACACCAGGCAGCTATCAGTGTAGGCTGTTTAGCAGCAGAGTTGGTGAAAGGTCAGAGGACTTTATAAACTCGTATGGCACATGACCAGTGGTTTTTGACAGCTGTAACAAGAGTCAGTTGATCGTTTTTTGGACACTGTCGCTTCAAAATATTTGTCTCTTGCTGTCACTCTGGCCAAAGCCACATCTCAAGCAGCTCTCAGCAGCATTGCAGTACTATTATAAATAATCAGAGGGGTGTATGATGAGCACCAAAATGTCTTTCTTCTAAAACCTGGCTGCTGCACGATGCCTGGGAGGAAGGAAGTAGAGGGAGATGACAGCTGACAGATGCATCGCTCTTGGTGGCCACTAGTGCTTTTTGGGGACTTGGATTGGATCAGTGGTTGATACTGAGCAACCACTTTTCAATGTCTCCTTCACGAAATGCAGCTGAACAAGGTCCAGAGAGTGTGTAGTGCCCAGCCATGTGGCCTGAAGAAGATGAGAAACTTTGTCCTTCGTTTTCAAACTCCCACGTCTTTTATCTTAATTCTGCTCTTCTGCTTGAGAACTTGCAACTTTCTGTAAAGGCTTTCACGGTGGGTGGGTCATCGGGACCATATGAGTTCCCATGAGAATGGTTGATCTGCCCACTGCTCCAGAAAGGTGATGTAGTTCAGCCGTTTTGTTTTCTTGCTTTACTGCAGCAAGCCTCTCACATGACATGACCCACAGTTAATTTGGATTCCTGAAACCCCAAAGCCAGCACTTTATTCTTTCTTTGTGTTTTATGTCCTTTTTTTCTTCTGTGAAGCTGCTTCGGATTGGAGGAGCTTTATCAGCCTTACTTGCCTGCTGGGATGATAAAACCCCGTGGTGCCGAGTCTAATGAGTCCAGCTTGTTGATTTATTCCTGCATTTAGACCTGCATGTCTCTCTCCAAATCAGTGTTTTCATTCTTTTCCTCTTTGGTTAGGTCAGCGACACAGGGAGGAGTGGATAAAGTTGTTTTTCTTTTACAGACATTCTGTGTTTCACTCAAAACACTCATACAACCTTAGTTTGCCCACTCTCACCAGCTGGCAGCCTCAGACTGTGGAAGAAGAGGGCTTTGTGATTTGAGGGCAGCCTGCTGAGCATGCTCTAAACACACCCACGGTGCTTCAGGGGAGAGGAGCTGGGAAAGGAGAGGCCTAAGAGAACACAGAGGCCTCAAAGCAGCAACTAGTGACCCGGCCTGCTGCTAACACTTTACATTACTGGCCCAATACCATTACAACAAACAAATAGAAACTACTGTAAAAAAAAAAAAGAGTTATAAGTGCTAAAGTATGTGGTGAACTGGCTGCCTCCAAGTCAGGTGAAGAAGCAGAGACAGAAAGAAAGCAGAAGTTTGAGGCTCAGCAGACTTCTATAATGTGCAGGGCACCTCGGCGTTTAAAAGCATAGCCAAATAAACTGAGTGCCAGAGCCAAACGTATAACTGGACCTCAAAAAGTCTGCATGCATAACTCAAAGATAAAACATGTGAGAGGAGAAAGAATAATAAACTCCTGGCAGGAGGAGGCCCGAGCTGAGCTGAGAAAGGCCTGTCAATCGCTTTGTGTATGTGTTGGTGTGCGTATTTGTTCAGAGACAGAATAAGATTGATGAGGCTGTCGTCTTTGGTGGTATCATGGCATCATGGTAGCATGGTAACACTGTAATAGCGTAATGGGGTGGAGATTTGAACTGGGGCGTAATGGCTCTCAGATGTGTGTGTGTGTGTGGCAGCACTCAACAGGTGTGCCCTGGCTTGTCATCACATCATAGTCTTTCTTTTCACATTCATTAGTGCTCTATTTAAAACTATTAGAACCCATATTGACCATGTAATGTGGGAACTGAGAAATTGATTCTGATTTGAAACCCAGAATTCTGTCTGCAAGTGAACATTATTAGATTTCTGTGAAACGTTGGGAAACATCTCATCAGCTGCCAGGGAGCTTGGGTTTCGTGTTTTTCCACGTTTTCGTTTCATGGCCAGGCAGTATAGTGAGATTTTCATACCCAGAAAACATCTGACATTTACACCTGGAATCGAGTTTAATGACAGCAGTGAAAGTGAGCAAAAACAATGAAGAAACAATGAGAAAGAAAGATGCAAAAATAGAAAACTGAAGGGAGTTCCATTTGAGTTTGGTGGTGGCCTCGTTCTAAAAGTCATCCAATACAAAGGTGATAAAAATCTTGCCTTTTAACCATGACATCAGCTGCCAAATGATCCGTGATATTCCATGACACAGTTCATTCTGCCAGTCTGCATCAGCCAGTCTGCTTTCTGCATGTGTGACAGTATGGAAAGAATTAGTGTTGAGATGTTCGGCTTCAGCTTTAATATATTCCAGTCCAAAACTTTGTCCTTCATGAGCAGCTAGTGCCATTTTTTGTTTATCTAAAATCCAATGCTAGGAGTCACCAAATCAATGAAAATGTCATTCTTTTTCATTTGTCACCCTCCCACAACCTCACCAGTGCTAGTATACCTATTAGTTTCCATTGACTTTTTAAAGCTGTATTTCTGCCTTGATATGTATTCACACTAAAATGGTCCCTCTTCCCCACTTCTCTTGTTAAATGTTATGTTTCCAGCCTGTGTTCTCTCTGCAGGCTTTACCTGGTAAACAGCAGAAACACCTAAAATCGTTGGAAAATGTGCGTCATGGAATTGGGGAGCACCCCTTCCCTTTACCCAGCATTCTGCTAAAGTATAAAACACTACAGCCAGATGGAAACCATAAACCAAATAAAACAATTCAAATAAAGTCAAATAAAGTAAAAATATGGATCTAATGAGAAGCAAGAAGGGATATTAATAGTACGAACTTTTCATCACACCCTGGGCTGTCAACATAGGTCTAAAAACTGTAGGAGGTCCTCAAATACACTTCTGGGATTGTTTGTGTCTGTTTTTGTTTATTGTAAATTATTGTATTTTGAAATGTAATGAATAAATTCAAAAGTAAGGAGGAAATGGATTGACCTTTTTTGCTTCCACCCTGACATATCTGGCTAATAAGTGGACTGAGCTTTGTCATGTGGTTTGTAGTGACCAGTTGTGGTCCAATGAGAGTTTTCTCTGTGCAAATAAAATCCAAAACACAGGAAAAAGCTACAAATTTATGAACTCATCACCTGATTCAGACCAGAGTAAAGAAACTATGGGTGTGAAACAGCCCCTGAGCTCTTGGAATGGTTGGGAAAACGAGCACTTGACTTAGAGACTTGAGAGGGTTCAAAAGTATTATGGAGTTTATATTATTTCTACTGTAATCAGTAAGTTACTAATTCTGTGTACTTACAAGCCCAATACAAAATACTCATTAAAGTGATACTTATAAATGAGGTATATTCATAGATGGTACTATAGGCCACCCCATGTGTTATTTTAGCTTCAGTTCAATATGCAAATAAGGACCCAGATTTACGAGTATTTAACATGCTTGCAATGCACTCTGAAAAGCTGTAGGTGTCTGGTACTGCAATCACTTGAGGTTCTCAGACAATAAAGAAGAATGAATTAGAGCTGCACTGAAGTTCAGTGCTGCTGCACTTCTATGCTCCAGCTATTTGATGTCTTAATAGCATCAGCGAATGCAAACAACCTGCCGACTTCCTGCACGGTTTTATCTTTGTCCAAGAGAAGCAGAAATTAGCATACCTCACTCTCTCTGCATGTATGCATGTCACTGTCTATTAGTGCCTATGAGCGTTGGTGACTGCACGGGTGGAGGAAAAAGCTGTCGGGGAAAGCCCTGGTGAGGTGTCCCCCTCTAACTGTGGCAAGCTAGTTAGAATTTCCAGGCACTTATAAGAAACACTGTTATTTTAACACGCACATGCACACACGCACATACACGTGACCTTTTTTGTTGAAAACAAGGCATCAATGTTCTCAATTTTGTCTTGGCCTGTCATAGGTCTGTGACTCAATATACATCACAAGACTGTCTACGTAGACGAGAGGGTCGAATAGTTTTTTTTCTCTAAAGGAGTGCGATAGGTGATTCCCGAGAAACTGAAAGAAGTGAATAAAAGCCTCTTTATGTGTTTTACGGCCCCTGTTATAAGGTCACAGGCTCAGAGTAGTCACAGCTCAGTAACGGTTTGACACGGTTGATTTCAGGGATCTGATTGATGCTCTGCAGTAATGATCCCCATATCCCACACTCTGAGGTGTGAGCTTCACTAATTATTAAACAGAATGAAATATGGGTTTGTACTTTAGCAGTAGCATTAGAGGCTTTTGACCTGGGCCCACATGTTTGTTGTTTTAATTAATTTTCTGCTTTTGCAGAGGCTCTGCCTCATTGCATAAAGGTGTAAAAATTTGATTTTTATTGGTGTTACCCCGTTCTCAGATAATAATGTATTTCACAAATATAGGAAGCATTTTTATTAGGGGATGCTCCCCTTACTTACTCTTCAGCAAACATAATGCTTTGCCTTAACTGGGTGTAGAAGAAATTTGATTGATCGTGTGTGTGGGTGGAAAGAGGAAGATAATGAATTCATCAAAGCATTTTTGGCTGTCAGCTCCAAACTTCCTTGACATGTGTGAGAAAATGTCATAAAGTCTGGGTAAGGTCACATACACGCTCACTCACACACAGAACACACTTACGAATAAAATAACATAAAATACACACTTTTGTATAAAAGTTTTTTACTTAAGCTACATGATTGATGACCGTTCATGCATTTTTTTCTTAATTGTGACGAATGCTTCTTTAAATGGGAATTAATGAGCTCTGCTTTTCTTGCATACATGCACCTAAATGGCAATTTGCACCCATAATGCCTCGTTTGAAAATGAAGATATTTAATGGCAGCTGTCAAAAAATCCCAGAAGAAGCATGTGTCTGCCTTTGCTTGTGGTTTCCCTTTGCAGCATTAGAAATAAACAGTAAAATGCAATGTTTTTATAATTCTGTGGATTAGCATCACTGTTCCATTTTCATTGTTAATTTACATTTACAGGAAAGAAAATATTAGATGCAAGGAAAGTCCATATGAAACACACCCAGCAGATACAGATATACACATCTCTATCTTCTCCTGTCTCTGGCATGGTCGTGCTGCCTTTGCTTTGTGCTCTAAACATCTTCCCATCCTCAAAGAAAGCCTCTGATGGGCCTCTTTGACATGCATTGTTTGTGCAAGAAAATTTAGACCCCTAGCTCCTGGCCTTGGCCCTCATCTGCAATCCAGTCATAGGCGGGGCCGCCACTGTGACTAATGCCTAATAGATCAGCCTCTTTGAGTGTGTGCGTGCATACATGTTCGTGTGTGTGCCCGAGAAAGAGAGTAAGTGTGACTAATGTCTAGAGAATGGTATTTATACATTAGGGGGCCATTAATGGCTTAGACTCCTGGGTGGAACAGCAAGGGGTGAGACAGGCATTGTCGCGGCCCCCATCACCCCTATCACACCCACTGCTATCCTTGCGGCACCCACAGCCATTTTTAGGATGTTGGAGAAACAAACAACAGCTGCCTAAGCACTGGCACATACTAAATGAACATCCAGACAAGCACTTAGATGTTTAATCCGATTTTAGTTCAGAGTCTTCAACTGAAGAGTCTTTTACATGGATTACATGTTCCAGTACTACGCTTACGTCACAATTTTATTCATTTTAAGCTCTTCTTTTTCTCAGAAACATCCATAGAAGATGAAAACTTAATTCATTCATTGCAAAGAGTTCTCTTTCCCTCCAATTTGTATAGTATATTTTTTTTCTCTCATTTCTTTTCTAAATGTACTTGTATATTGTTCACATGTTGAAATAAATTACCAATCAATCAATCAATTCTGGGGAAAAAATTACACTATCAGAAAGACCAAAATAGAAATATTACTAAAACACAAGCTAAACAAAGATTTTAAATCTTGTCAAGCAAGCAACATAACATTTTAAATGTGAGCAAGCAAACCTGTGTTTTCAGGTCTTTTTCCCCATGATATAGCGTGAGTAACACCACAGAAAGTAATGTAGCTAAAGTTAGCTAGATAGCTAGGGCTAGCAAGCTGACCCTGCTGCTGTAAAACTAACATGCAGAGACGAGAAGATTAGTTTGTGCACTTAAATAACTTTTTTCTATGACTAAAGTAAACACCCTTCTTTTATGATGTTTATTTTATAAAGTATAGTCCTCATTAAGCCCAAAAAGGAGGACAACGCAGGGTAATCTTTATAGGCCAACCCTGGGCTTGTGACGTCTAATTCGAAAATGTCAAGATGGCATAAAGGATGATGCTCAGCTTGATGCTTCAAGGTTCTGCACCATCACACAGTATGCTGCCTTAATTTTTTATGTTTAGTTTGTGCCTTCATTGAATGCTTTTGGACACAATTACAAATAGAAAGAGTTACTGATGGCTGCTCCCTTTCCACGAGGTCACCGGACTGGGTAGCTCTGCATGTTTTTGATTTGAAAGTTTTACACTGGATGTCCTTCCTGACACAAACCTAATGGGGATTTGTATCTCCAGCTAGAATCAAACCAGCGACCTTTCGCTTGCAAAGCAAAGGTCTTACACACATTTACGCAATTGGAAACATGTTACAGAGAGCTTTTTTTTTTTTTAACTTCCTGTAAAAGAGAGTAAATTGGAATAACTAAGACTGTCTACTTTTCAGAAACACACAAAGCTGCATGCTAATATAAAAGTGCTCCAAGTTACACTTCCTCTATATAGCATTCATGCATAAAAAAAGATCTTAGTTTCTTACTGTATTACCCGAGAAGAAAAGTTTTATGTATTGTTATTTCTTTTCATCGTGTTTTTGCAGTCCATACTAGTTGTCACAAAAAATATTATCATTCAAGGGAAGGAAAGGCCAGCAGTTCAAAATACTCCAATAGGTGCATCCAGATAAGGAGTTTGTGTAACACAGGAAGTCAGTAATTCCCCAGTGAAGCTTGGTTATGGTGGTGAAAAGCTGTGTACACTGATAACAGAAAAGAACAGAAAAATGTTGAATGATAGTATGAACATGGCTTCCTGTTTTAATTCTAAAATAAATAAAGCAATAGTTGCTGGCCTGACTCACAATAGACATCAGTTTGATCAGTTAACAGAACTCAGCACATCTGTGTTATTTCTTATCGCATCGCTGCATTATATTTGACTGTTTGCTGCCATAGACTGGCTACTGGACTGGTAATGGATGATAAGGTTGTTGCTCAAAAAGTTAATCTATTACAGATTACATGGTATTTTTTTGAACTGCATTGCATTACTTAATTATGCCCCAGAGAAGGTAATTTGTTACTTTACTTTTGTGTTACTCTGTAACATGTCCTAAAATGTCTGTCACATAGTTACCAGTTAACAATATAAGCCTTGGGCTTCAAACACACTGACATAAACCTTTGTCCTAAAGTGGATGCATCCTTAATGTTTAAGTTTAAATGCAAAAATTAAACAACAAATTGAACTTTAGAAGCTGCTAAAAGAGGCCTCAAAGGGATTCTATTGTAGAAATATATGCAGGTATGGATGGAGGCTACAATGAATGCTCAAAACTGCCTTTATTACCCGCTGACTGTTGGAGCCAGTTTTGTGGCATCATCTTGTCTGGGCAGATGTTTCCAAAAGAGCGAACATCTGCACAGACAGCATGATATGTTGATGTTGTGCTAACATTATGAAGCAGTTGCTTCTGTTCTGAAAGTTAGTAAATTTCATATCTCTGGTCCTCTGAAGTTATAACCTCTCCACCACGTTCCTTCCCCCTGCATACAAACTGAAACCAGCCGATTGTAGTCCAAGTATGCGAAAAGAAAAATCTGTTTGATGTTTTTTTTTTCATTCTATCTACTCACCATGCAGCTTATTGAAGAACTTTTGTAGCTCAAATAAATACATAATTATAACTGTAACATTATTGCCTTACTGAATCATGTGATTACTATGAGTCACTTTGTAGCATTATGCCTGGTAATAATGGTGAAATTGGCTCTTTTTCATGGTGCCTTTCATCCAAGGGAGGGTCTGGACTGAATTGAGTGAGTGTGGCTTGTCCTTATCCTATCAGGATTAATGGCAGAGTTTACACATATATACTGGATGAGTTGAATTTAAAGTTGTCCATCCAAATGTAGAGTAGACTCATAAGATTTCTAAATTAGGACTTTTGTTTACCTTAAAAAGCTTGTTGTGGTGCTGGGCCCTGTCACTTGTCTTTATGTTTAATTGCAAAGACATGAGAGGATGTCTTAGAGTAGTATTATGCATTATGCACAGTGAGTTGAACTGGGTGGGCAGTGTTGGAAAACCCAAGTGTGTGTGTAAGAGTGAGGCAGTAATGAAAGGTGTAAAAATACCATCCCACTCCAAGATAAACCCTCTCTCCCACGGTCTGACATTTACAGAGCTCAGGATGGAGCGTGGGAGTACGTGAGGGGTTTGCCCTATGAGGGTGTGCCTGTGCTTGCTGTGCGTATACTTCTGTGTATGAGGTTTCCCTCCATCAGAGAGAAAAGGTACATTGATGTAAGATGGTGCTGCTGATCCTGTGTCAAGTGCAGCTCAAGGTCAGATGGAAACTCTGGAATTTTCCACCGGTATATAGCTGTTTGTGTTTGTGTGTTTTCAGTGTTTGCATAGAAATGTATGACGTTTTAGAGTGTGTTTCATTCATAACTGAGAAGGGAAATCTGTTTTCATACTGCAGAGTTTTAGAAGCGGGGATGACGCTGCCTAGGAAACCCCGTGTTAGAGGAATGTGTCACAGCGATGCATACATAGTGAGATATACTGTATAACCGCTCTTACACAGATCTTAATGAATTTTAGAAAAATGTCAGTCATTGCAGCTTCTCACTGGTGTTTTGATGAAACCTCCACCAGTGTCTGTCTTAGGGAGTCAGAAAATGGGTTTTTCTAGTGACAGGAATTCCTGTGTAAAGACAGGAAAGTTGCAGCCAGCTGTTTAGCAGTGAAATGTGGACTTTGATTGTAATCACTCTTACTTACACCTTCACATCTGCTCATGTGATAAAAGTGTCTATAAAAAGCAAACATGCATATGTGTACATATTATGTATTTGAATTGCTTCTTGGAAGTCTCATTCCAGCCACTTGCACTTGACCACTATGGATCTCGAAATTCTGTAAGCACGAAGAATCACTAAATGAGTTAAATGGACCCAACCTTCATGTAGTGGTTCATTTAGGGCCCCTGTTACATCCCAGAGACCAAACAGCAGTCCACAATTTCAGAGCTAATGACAGAACATCAGCTGTTTGCTAAGCAGCATGCTTGTCCATTTTTTTTTTTACATTCCCTGGGATTTTGTGCTGTGAATTCATCCCAAATTTTTATAGCAATTTGGGGAAACAACCCTTTGCTGTGGGCAGTGGCTCATCCACAGCAAATTGAAAAGGCTGGAATTTTCCCTCTTGCACTGTTGTCTCCCGCCTAAAGTGAAATTCAAGTTAAAGGGCTGCCTTTTCTGCAAAGTGTCAGGAATCCAGTGCACATCGTGTATGCTAAAGTGCAAGCAGTCAGTGCAAAAATAGCAGTGATACCAACGGCTGAGGTGCAAAAGGAGATGGACCAACATGTTCAGTAGTTCACCTTATAATGATTGTCAAGAAAAAATACCTCTGGCCCCATGTCAGATTTCTTTTTCTTTGAATTGCATTCATTTTTAAGAAACACTCTAATGCAATGAATTAGACACACTAGAAGCAAAAATGGACAATAAATGCTGATTATGAAATGGAGTTTACCTTTGCTAACACAGGATTTTTGAGGAGCTTGAGTGTATCAAAAAGCAGAAACGGAAAAAAAAGCCCAGAAAGACCTTGTTGGTTTCCTTCTCTCAAACGGCCATGTTTGACATTTTCATGTCAAGCACAAACAGCCTTTAACCATCAACCTTTGCTCCAACACTGCAACCCACACAGAAGACCCACAAACGCAAACTCACCAGAGACCTGTCAGGTCACTAAAATATGACCTTTGGCATGATACATCTGATAAAGTTCCCCACTTTACACGCTGACAGCCTTTGCTGAAGTAATTTACTGGGCTTCAATAAAGGAGCACTCAGCTCTTTTGCCTCTTTTGGCTCAGTGGTTTGTGACAGGCGGGCAAGTGGAGGAGCAGCCCATTCAGTGACCCGCCATAGTTGATGTTCATCACAGTGACACTGACCTACTTAACTGCCATCTCCTCTTGAATGTCAAAGAAATCACTGCTTGACATTTGGAGGAAAGCTTGGTCAGTATTAGCCAGGAAGGACAAATAATAGCCTGCACACCCTCTGATAACGACTACTGGCAGAAAGGAGAAAAGAATGACTTTTTAGTGGGTAGCTGCATTGTTTGCGTGTGATTGGTGTTATATTTCAGAAGCTAGGTTAATTTGCCTGGAAAGTGCGCTCAGAGCATAAACACAGGCTTAGGAGAGGCCATCACCGCTAACGTCTCAACTCGAATCAGACACAGATTGATGGTGGTGAGGCAAAAAAGGCTCCTCTGCTGCGTATTTAGCAAGCGGCGAATGTGGGAAGCAGTGACCCGAAGCAGAGGTCTCATCAGTGCCTGTCCCTGTCTGAGCCCCCTCTGCCTGTCAAAGTCGCATTTTAATCGCAAACATAATTTGAATTTACACTAATGAATACAAATGACTCCCAGGACTCCACAAGCTGAAAGTAATAAATTATTATCGATGCTAACAATCGCATTTCTGAAGCCCTTTTTCAATTAGCCGCCCCTGTGGAGACGATCGTGGAGGGCCCACTCAAATGAAGATAAACGATGCCCCTCGTATCGCCGTGCGCCTGCTTCCCTGATTTAATAGCTTTCTAATTCAGTAACATCTTCGACGTGACGAGGCATGAGGCTCTTTCCCAACCAAAGCTTGATGAGAAAGTCACTTAATTGAAAGCAGGTGTTAATCAACCTTGCTCTGATGTGGCGTGTGATTTAGGAGGGAGTTTGACAAAGAGAACATCGTCCTTGCCACTCATTGACACAGACCATCCAGTTCACAAAGGGCCCTTTTTGCTACACTTAACAGCTTTTGGAGTATATCCTGCGCCATTTAACCAAATATCCCATTATCACTGACTAAGACGTTTAAATGTGACCATTCAAATATTTGCAAACTTTATTTAGTAGATTATAAATTCATTTATTTTTGGCTACACAAGTAGCCCCCTAAAATTGCACTAAATTGTAATGTACTTTTAATTTCTTGTGGCACATATGTACCGTTGTTCCTTCTGGTAAAGCTCATCAACAAAACCAAAGTTTATGTCCACTGACAGGTGCTCGTTTACTCTGGCTGCTTGGAGAGGGCGCATGATAATTACGGCAAATTATGGTTGTGGAAAAAGGTCTTTGCTGAGCTCTGTTGATGGACTCGGGACTTGCTGCTCCAGAACATACAAACCAACATCAAGAATGCAAAATTATTCACCTCCTTTAGCCTATAAGGACTGCTATGGCTATGTTGTGGTTTGCTTCTAATGTAGCTGTGTGGCTAAAAAAAAAAAGACACTGTTCATGCTTTATTTTAGACAAAATACTCCACAATGCTCTGTGCCCATTTCCTAAAATTCAAATCACCTGGACCTTATTCCAGAATTATCCAGCAATTTTACATGGATCAGTGGCCCTTGTGATATTGGAGACTAACTTTGCTTTCTTCACTACATAAAAGAACTGTACATTGTACAATAAGTCTTATAACAGCGTCTTACAACTTCAAGCCTTTTATAACTATGCTTTTGTGTTGTCTTCTTGACTAGATGTGTCATTTTTCTCAAAAGAAATACATTCTGTAAAGCTGTTAGGAAATTCCCTGCTCATTTTATTAACTGGGCACATGAACCACAAGAAAACGGAGACCAAGCTGTAATTGTATTTAGTTTGTCTTTTGTTGTATGTTTGTTGTTTTCACATTTAACAGGCACAATAGAACGGAGCAGGAAATGAAACAAAATTTACTGGATTCCTCAGTGAATTAGATCATTTGCACAAAGCACCATAGGGTGTAATTATAGACCCCACTTGCAAGTCAAAACAGAAAACCTAATGACGAGCCCAGCTTACCCATTACCTAACCAACTTAAAAGGGGTCCCTTAATCATAATCATCTTCCTTTGACAAGTCTGTGGTTTTTGAAAATCTTGAAAGCCACAAAAGTGACAATCTGCTCCGAGAGCGGATGAATGGCTCTCTGTGTCTCTGTCAGTGGGCCGTCATCACAGTGGAGCCTATGGGGTCGACTCGCAAAAGGGCATGGTCAACAGCAAATCAGAAAATCACATTAGTGCGCATTTATTTAGCCTGAAAATGAATTAAATGCCAGGTTTTGAAGTCCAGAAAGAGCTCAGATTTCTTCTGTGATGGTAGCGTGTGACAGCTGATATCTGTAATGTGGGAAAGCATATTAGGTTGTTTCACTGCATTGATGACAATGAGTCATCTGCTGTAGCACACACATAGATAAACATTCGTTTTCTTTTCAATGCTCTCACTCAGCACATGGCTATTCAACAGAAACAAGTAAAAGTGACAGTCAGAGAGGAAGTGTCAGGGATGGCCGCAGATGTAACCTGAATTTTTTATATCATTATAGTAACGACTGCCCGGTCCTTTCAGCTCTGCAACTCTTTGTGGCATCTTTTTGATGACAAGTGCTGGTGTTAGGTCACTTATCACTTGCAGAGCATTCTTCTTGGGTTCAAAGGGCAGCTGTTTTCAACCAGTTAGATTCAGTATGTTTTCATTATTCAGAGCAGAGGCAGTACAATGAAATTTGCTGCATCAATCAGGGCAGCACAGCACAACAACTAGCATTCAGAAGACAGAAGGCTAACTGCACTACAGTACAATACCATAGAACATGAACAGTTTAAAGATAATGTGTCAAATAGGTTTATTATTCATCTGTTATCATCATTGATAAATTGGTGGTGCGTGTCAGTCATCATGTTACTCCATAACATCAAAGACAATACAATATTTTTTTCCTCTCATTTTTGCTCAGTGCTTGTTTGTTATCAGTTATTCTTCCTTCCAGCATACACAAGGATGTCATTAAGTCTTCCAGAACCACATTCAACCATTGCGTCTTGACTCAAGCTACTCAGGAAAAGAGATAAGGTGAATATGCAAAACCATGCCAGATTTTTTTTTCCATATCATGCAAAAATATCCATCTAGTGTTCTTGAATTTCAGGACAGGACACGGTGAGTGTTATTCCTGTTTTAGGGACACTGTGAAAGCTGAAACTTTCATATCATTTGTTCTGGTCTAGCAGTCAGGGATAGTTACACTCTGATGATTTTCTTCTGCAGTACTGTAACACACCTCATTTCTTCACCTCAGTGTTTACAACAAGTTTCCTGATTTGTGGCTGCGGCTCAGGTGGTGGAGTGGGCAGAGGGTCAGTGGACTGATCCCCTGGCTCCTTCTATCCTTGTGTCAAAGTATCCCTGGTCAAGATAAGAACCCCAGTTATTTCCCTGGCACAGCTATCAGAGTGTGAATATTAGGAAAATGCACTTGGGCAGAGATAAAAGCACTGTAGGAATGACACCTGCAGTAGGAGGTGCTTTGAGTGTTCAACTTGAGTAGAAAGGTGCTATAGAAGTAATACTGCATTTTCCAAGTAAGATCTTTTGTTTTTTGTAAAAATGCATTCATTCTTTTAAGAGACCACATGTGGTGTATTTAAATGTTTCTGAGCAAAAAAAGTTCGAGTTTTTTGTGAGCTGAGCTCTGAATCGAAACAAACACTTAAAAAATCCAGTGGACATCTACATCATTTATAGTAAAAATTATGACTTTACACTTCTATTTAATCTATGTTTGTGTGTAAATTGTTTATTAGATTTAAAAAAAAATCATATTACTTAAAGTGATGCATCATCCATTAAATGCCTTGATTTAAGGTTTTCACCCCATGTAATGTGTGAAGAGATACACAGAGGTGAAATATGAGGCGACAGCGAAGCTTTAAAGGAGGATGGTTAAGTGTGTCTGTGTGTGTATATGTGCTGCAGTACATAACTTATGTCCATTTAAAAAAAAATGCTACACAGGTGGAACGTGAACTGGCTTGTTTCCGTGTTACACTGTGAGAACACAAGATTTACCGTTTTCTTCAAATTTTTATGCCTTTTAAACACATTTTCTGACTCATTGCCTCTGTTAAGAATTTACTACCATTTTTGTTCCCAGTTTGAAATGTCTGTATTGTCAAACTCTTAAGAAGTGTTCCATAAAATATATCCCACTTTGATCCTTGGCCCTTTTTCTTGAACTCATCTGTTTTCACAATGACAATAGGACCCAGCAGCTTTATTTTAATGGCAGTGTTGAGTCCTTGAGCCTGTCAGTAATTCCTGCCTTGTGTTGTGGTTTGAATTTGAAACTGACTATTTAATAAAATGACACACACTGAATTGAGTTGCTGGTGTTTTTGCTATAACTCATAGCAATAAGAAGGTCTGAGCTGGGGAGTGAAAAGAAATAGGAGGAATGGGGGTGGGTAACTGGGGGATTGTATGTATGTGTGTGAGTGGATCTGGTATAGATATCGTACACAAGAGCAGCGGCTGAGAAAGTGGAGAGAGGGCGAGCAAGTAAATCTGCTCTGTGGCTTCCCCAGCATCAGGTTTAAACGTGCGCAGAGTGTGCAGCGTTTTCCGAGGGATTTCCATGCTGTCACAAAAGACCCCTGTGAGACCAGCTTATTTACTCTGCAGTAAAACTCGAGAGGGAGTAAACCGTGCAGTAAAAGTAGAAAAAGGGGCACAGTGAAGTTAGATTTAGGGTTGCCTCCGCCTCTCTGTTCTGTGTGTGCCATCAGGGAAAACCCAATCTGCTGCCCTTGTTCCGTTATTCGAGTTGAATTATGTTGTGTTTGGAGTCAAGGGGTAAAATGTGTTGTATAACACACAAACAAGCTTCAGAATAGCTTTTAATTAAAGAGAGAGGTATTACATTGTTCTCAGTTATTGGTTACATAGTGGCTGGTACAGTGACAAGATATTAATTCAGCATAAATAAGCAGTTGTGCAATCAGAGGTTATTATATTTCACAATGCTACGCATAAGCACTTGCTTAACTGTACAAGATGCATTTTCACAGATGAATGCAAAATATGCTTTTCTTTTGTTCTTTCAAGAATAACCATTTTCAAATATATCAACGAGTTTCAAATAGAACGCGAACTTGCACATAACAGAGGGTTAGCTATCGTTGGAAACCAACCAACCAGCGTGGAGTGAAAAGATGTTTCATACACAGTACAGAGGCTGATGGCTCTGCATGGCCATCCACATGGCAAAAGTACAGTACTGCATATGTCTAACCAACATGCTCCAAACAGTTTGGAAAACTGGGTAACCGATCCAGACATTCAGTTTCCCTCCTCCTCAGGAGTATTGCTTTGTTACATTCCACATTTTGATCATGTTCAAGTCATTTTGTCAAACTCCAGGCTGTACTGTAAGAGTCTGCATGCAATAAGAGAGCTGGTGTGTGTTTGTTAGCAGCTACAGGAACAAAGCTCACAAGCAGTGACATCCAAAGGTTGAGGTTCAAACCAGCAGCTAGAAATCATTTTAGATTTGACTTTGACCGTTGCTTTGTACAATATCTAAAGTGGCAAAATGGAAAGTTTGTAAACCTGGGAATATTTTTTGCATTTTTGGCTGAGTTTGTATTAAAATAGCCAAAGAATACAGAGAAACGATGCTATCACGTAACAACTTACATGTAATAGCCCAGCAACTAATAATTTAAATTACATCTAAATCATTTTTGTACATTTTACAAAAAAAAGGGAATATTTAGAGTTCAAATTTTAGCAAAATAGTGAATTGAAAATTTATGAATTTTCAAAAATTTGTTATGTGGGGTCATTCTTTATCTGTATTTGGGATGAGCAAGTTGTGATAATGTTTAATAAAATGTTCTTTGTGATAGATATTGTATAAAATGAGCACACAAATTAAAAAGAAAAAAAGACTGGAAGGCAGTGTGCGAACACCACACTGTTTCAGAGTTACAACTTAACAAAAAGGTGAGATGTAATGTTCCTCTGGTTTGAATTAACCAAAGTCCACCTTACAAACAGACCAAAAGCTGCTCGTTCACTCCAACCACTATCAGCTGCTCTCAAATCTGTTTCTTGTCCTCCGTCCCTGACCGCTTCAGACAAGTGGGCTGGGGTCAGTATGGAGCAAGTGATGCGTATCTTTCCAAGGCACTTAATGCTTTTCATTCCCTTAGATGATTAATTAAAGACAATCAATAATGTTCTTTTGCTAATACCCTTTTCTGCAGGGTACAAATGCACTTAAATGAAATGATAACACAACCTTGAATCAAACGCTAGTCATCGAGGTTTGAAACAGACACTAACTTTGGTATGATGATCTTACACTTGTGCACTTTGATGACATTACTGCCAAGATGTAAATATTACCGGATTTAAAATAACATGCAACATAAAAATGTAAAGAACATGGAGAAAAAAGATTAGATTTAAAAAAACACAATGTTTGAGACAGAAGGCAAATCACTAAACCTGAAAAGGCAAAACAACCTCAGTGATCTAAAATAATCACAGCACCAAGAACACATACACAGACAAAGTCAGTTGAAATCATTGTAGCAAAGCTGAGAAGTACAGATTGCATATTATAGCCAGCTAAACTAAAGGAAGCCAAAGAAAACTGTATCATCAACGTATCGCTCTGCTGGGCGCGACTGCACGCGGTCGAACATTCACAGCTTGTTTCTTACAGGTATGGTGGAAACATTCTCAAACTACTTTGTGGTCTCTTGGGTCTTCTGGTTGCCACTGGCTGCCGTGAAGCTGTAAAATCCCCTGTAAAACCTCCAACCAGACTTTGTAGCAGAAAAGGTATTGCTCCTGAAATAAGGGGGACAAAGGACACGTCTAATTTTGCTCACCATCTATTCCAAAGCCTGAATTTTAACCCTTCTGCTGGCACTGACCTTGGTTTGAATCATCCCGTGCCGCTGAAGTCTCATCTCTTTCACAATGTTGCTTACGTTAATCTAAAGGTAAAAAAAGAAAACTGTTAAGTACAGATGAAAATGCATGCATGTTTTATTTCAAATAACAGTGATTAATGAAGTGGCTGCAACCATGTTAGTGCTTCTGGGTCGCACTTTGGCACAGCGGTGGTTTAAGAATAGCCAGTTATAGTAGGATCTGCCCCTGCTGACCTATGTGAAAAATTTCACAGCAGTCTATCCGATAATTGTTTTTTATTTTTCCGGAATGTGATAGAACTGTGCCAGTTGCATGACTAAAACCACTAAATGCCAATGAAAACCCATCAAAGTGGATTCCACTCACAGGCAAATCATTCTCGATGAGGCTAAGGATGATGTCAGTACAAATAAGAACTCCTGTACGTCCTATGCCAGCGCTGCAGTGCACAGTGACAGGCCCTTTATGGTGCACCGCCCTCAGGTAGCGGATGAAGCGAACCAGCTGCTCGGAGGAGTGCGGCACGCCGTGGTCAGGCCAGTGTGTGAACTTCAGGTGTCGAACAAAATGTGTTTCGGCAGTCTGGAATGGCAATTCATCAAAAATTTGCACAAAACTTGTATTTATTCATTTTTTACAGTAAGTCAGAAAAGAAAGTGCCCCTCTCTCACCTCACTCTCCACCATACGGATGATCTTGATGTGGAAGTATTCCAGGTACTGTTGGTTCTCGAGGTGAAGCTGGTACCTGCCTACATCCAAAGGCACACCCAGCTTCTCTGGCCAGTATTTGTGACATTTAATCCTTCCCCGCTCTACTTCCTGGGTCATCATGGAAACGACATCGGATTTATTTTCCCAGATCATCTGCCAGAAGGTTTGCACAGTAGAAGGTAAAGGGCCCTGACAGGAGATGTAGAAGAACTCTTCATCGCCAACTTGCATGCGGATGTAGCTGGCATTGATATAGTCCTGATTCTCTCCAACCACAACACGAGTTTTGTCGTCTAAAGGAAGAAAGAGCAAAAATAACACGCAAAAATAGTCTCGGTGTGTTTTTGAGTTTGAGCCACAGCCACTCAGTGGTTAATGAAGCCTTGACTTGAGCATTTTTATCACCAGCATCTCGATGTTTTGAAACCAGACGTGATGAGCGAGCGGTGCATCTGACTTAGAAGTCGAAGACACTGTGAGTTTATGAGGTAGTGATTAATTCTATCACAAATCAGACAGCAAACCTCTGGAATTCATGGTGATAACACAGCTTGTAATATTATTTGTTCCTGATGCTCCTTCATTTATTAAAAATATAAATCCTAGATAATTACAACATCACATACTTGGCAGACTCAGAGAAAATTATAAGTATGGTACCAGTGAGTTATTGAGAAATAATTTGTTCTGTGTAAATTAAATTGCTTAACTGTTGTACACAAACATCTTCACTCCCTTCTGTTTTAGAGTCAGCTTAAAGTGAGACAATGAAACAATGGAATGCCAAGTCCCTGAGTATCCATTTTTACGAGCTTTAAACCATCAACGAGAAAGATGGAACCCCTAAAAAAGGGAACATAAAAAGTGCAAGGTTTGAATAAATAATAACATTAAATTTTTACACTCAACTTACAGGGTAGGATGTCTCTGTAGCGGTTCTTGTCTCTGTTCTCAGGAGCTTTTCCCACTAGGCAGTTGTCAGAAGGCTTCAGATGCTCCAGAGCCTTAAGTATAAACATGGACATAATAACCACAATAACTTAAGATAATGCATTTTATTTATTTTAATAAACGCTGATTTTCTACAGCATGGATGTTTGTCTGCCGCTTCACAGTGGAACCCATATTGTAGTAAGTTACATAATAACTTCCTTTTTATGAATCCAGTAGTTCACACAAACCATGAACTCTTTGACCAGTTCCTGCTGGTCCAGTTGATGCTGGAGAATCTGGATGAGAGCTTTGACTCTGGAGCCTGAGTACTGGCTGGTCTTTGCAGGGGTAATAAGAGCTAGACTGGCCAGTTCCTCCTCTGATACTATGGGAGGGCCTGAGAAAAATATAGATTAAAAGAAGTGGAGAAAAGGGTCACTTTAACCCTTTAATGCAAACATTTATCTATTTTAACTCAGACTTGTCATTACAGTACTACAGAAACAGGCACCTGTTTGGGATGAGGCCATTTCCTGACCTTTGGTGCTGAATACATCGTCGTCATCATCTTCACTGCTCCAGCCGTCTGACTGGGGTTTCCGGATGTCTTTGCAGGAGTGGTCCAAAAGTTTGCTCACAATTTGTTTCCTGGGGGAGTCAGGGGGCAGGGCAGGGGTGAGACCAGACCATTTTTAGTCTTCGGTAGGAGGGGATGAAATCATGCAAGGCTGAGCTTCCTTTCCCTGCGCCTTTTCCACCTAAAATACAGTATAAACAAAAGGCTAAAATATATTTTTACTACTGCTGTACCTTTCTTTTTTTAAGCCTGCATGGAATAGTACTATACACTTCCTAGCTGTTACACTAACTGACATTTTCTTCTAATGGGGATCACAGTTTACAAGCGTCAACGTTTATCCCACAGTCATCTTTTATTTATTGCTCTTTGCTGCCTCCTTATGGATAATGCTGGTACTCCAGCATACAAAGATGCAGGAGGAGGGGGGTTGAAGAAGAGGACACGAAATATGTAGACAATACAAGAGAGTAGTACTACCTGTCAGAAGCTCCATGCAACATGTCAGTGACATTGAGGGATGGGCAGCAAGCTTGATGAGAAGGGGTGCTGTTACAGCTCTCCTGTTCCACAGACAAAAAGCCAGAGGAGGCAACAGAGGGAAGGAGCAAGATGTTAGCAGCAGATGTTAGTAAAGATGTAAAGAAGGGTACGATTTAATTTTAATAGTTAATAATGTTGCAGTTAGTTTATATACAGTACTGTACAAAAGTCTTGGGCTGTCTTTTTATTTTACTAGGAAAATGAGAAATAGGTGTAGTCGGGTATTGAAACATGAGCAACCACACATGGAAAATGCTGCATACAAGACAAAAACAGAGTTTGTACAACTGTAATGAGCTTGAAAGTCAATATTTGGTATCACCACTTTTATTCTTTAACACAGCCTGAACTCTCTCTGTTTTTGGGATAATGGTCATGCTGAAAAAGAAAGCCTTTCCCAATCAGACGCTTTCCAGGTAGTATTAAATGGTAATGCATTGTACGTCCCCCAACACCCCCAAAGCTGAAATGCAGCCACAATGACAGGACCTTTACCACGTTTTACAGTTGGCCGTAAACCTCTGCTGTGCTTCTTTCCTGACCTCCTTTGTACACACTGATAAAGTTTTGAATCAAAACGTTCAAATTTGCACTCATCATGTCATAAGACCTGTTGCCACAGATTTTCAGTCCACTTCTTGTGTAATTTTCCAAAGCTCTGACTCTTCTCCCTGTTCCCTTTCCTCAAGAATGGGTGAGTGACACTTATTCTTCCTTGAAGACGATTTCTAGGCAAGTTTCAGCAAACAGTAGACAGATCAACTGAGATGTATCTCTCATGTTAACCTTGATTAGGTACCTTTTTAAGGTTCACAGGTCAGGGTTAAATGACTTAACATGCAAAAAACATCCCGCTGAACATGATCAGGTACAGGGACTGGAGCGAAAATGAGTAAAAAAGCAGCCAATGTCCAAAGAAATCTCTGATAGGCCTTCAGAAAGCTGGAGAACGATTGCTCAAGACCACTTTAAGAATTACAAGAAAGTCTGGCTACTTTGAAGCAAAGTTTAAAGAAATGAGAAGTTGCTCAAGACTTTTGCACACTTCTGTATGCTTGTTAGTGTCCACATTACCTGTTTACCTGTAGTCTCATCGGTTACAACTGTCAGTAGGTGAGGTGAGGGAGGGGGCGATGTTAGAACAACATCTGCTTCATTAACCACAGGGTCTGACGTTGCCTCTAAAACAGCAAATGTAGACAAAATGTCAACAAATAACAAGATTAAAATAATCACGCTTTTTGTTAATGAAATATTACAAATCTCTCTGAGTCTACAGCTTGTTTTAAACATCTGCTTTCTACAAATCCTAATAATAAGAAGGGGCCACACTTTATTTTAGAGTAAACTAATAAGACATAAGAGGCTGTATTTGTATCAAATTACACAGAGCTATAAATAATGTTTTTATTAGGCAAATTTTACAAGCCATACCTTCATTAGGCATTATTCAAGACTTTGCATGAGCTTATTTGACACTACAGTTGTGCTGTAATGTGTTGCCAATAACCCTCTAAGAAAGTGTGAGCCTCTAATAATAGGAGTTAACGAGGGATTTGACTTTATGTCTCAATATAGAGTTGTAATGACAACATAGTAGCTATCATAGCCTGGTATTAGGGGATTGGAAAGTGGCATGATATTTTTAAAAACGTGTGAGAGTAGACTGTCAACAAAGTACCACCTACACGTTGTAAAAGTCTGGACACCATCAAGATTTTAAGGGATGACTGAACATGTGATCCACTATGCTTTAGATTTCTTCTAATGACCAACGAATGATCCAGTAGTAAGGTGAAAGTCAGAGACAATTTGTAAGTATATCTTACGGCACTAAATCTGGTTTTCAAAGCGATCTTAATGTATATGTAAGGCACTATAAACATACTATTTCTAATTCTAGTTATGCCTAATTAGACACAAAATATGGATTTTTACATCTTTTACCATAAAATTTAGCGCAGCTTAGGAAATGTATTTGTCAGAGAGCATACCAGGGGGACGGTCCACTGGCCTGTTCAGCATGAGGTCAGGTGAAGAGCAATTATCAGGGTTGGACACAAGAGCAGGCTGCTCAGCTAAAATAGCTTCAGTTTGAGCTGACATGTTGGGCGGTGTAGGTGACTCGGAGTAGGTCAGGGGCAGGACGTCTCTGCAGATGGTGAGCTGCACAGTCCCTTCAGCTTTGCGCAGGATTTCCACCACCTTACTGTGGCTCAGTCCAGACACAATCACACCATTCACCTAGCATGGGCACAAAGAAAATCAAAGCCTCCCCCTGACTATGGAGGTAAAAAAAAATTATTTGCATTACATACGTTGTTTTGTTACCTCTAACAGAATATCTCCCACTCTCAGGCGACCGTCCTGCTCAGCTACTCCACCTGAGCAAATTTCTCTCACCCTGAGCATGCTGCCATTTGTTCCCCCGACCAATGCAAAACCGAGACCTCCTCCTTCTGGTTTAGTGAACTCCACTTGCATGATGCAATTCTAAGAAGACAAGAATTGAGAAATAAGGAAACAGATTCTCTTATCAGTTTTATAGCTGTGTATTTACAAGGCCAGATTGTATTCTACATTAATAAATTGCCACTGTGTCGTGTACATAAATGAAGAGTAAAGAATGCTTGTCAAACACACAGATAGAGAATACATTAACAGATTGACACTCAGCAGACTCATGTTACAGTGTCCCCTTAGACGGACAATTGTTTAAGCAAAGCAGAAGGTGTACAGGAGAAAAGACCAGGCTAGTGGACAGAAAATACATTTGTTAGTAAACTTACATCCTGTTCTTGGCCGAGAGAGAGACATCTGAATTGTCCAGCAGTCTGATACACAGCTTCAGCTGAAAAAAAAGCCCATTCAGACAAAAAAAAGAGTTAACATGTATATTATTATGCTTTTAGAAAACATCAAGCAAGTTTAACAAAGGGAACTCCTGGAGTTTGGCTCTAAACCAGCAGTGGAACTTTCCTTCTCTACCGATTTGCATCCATGCCACCTTCTGCATCAAAATAAATTTCAAAACAAGACACTTGGAGAAAAAACAGCAACACACACCAACCTCCCACCTCTTCGGACATTTTGAAAGAGAAGTGTTGAGCGGTGTATTTCTTCTATGACAGCAAAACAAAGCTGATCTTTTCAGACTGACCCTCTCCACTTTATACACCGTCACCAGGCAACTGAGATACCTGCCCTATAGACCACTGGCTGTATGGTTCTGACTCTGTGTGCATGTGTGTGCGACGCCTTTGGCCTTGCAGTCCAATACGCCAGTGGAGGGCCAGAGGCTCGCTAATTATTAATCCTGCTGTGAGAGCCCAGGATCTGTCTGTCAGCATTCAGATCACACACATGTAAACGCACACACAGCTGCAAAGAGAGCTATCTGTCAGCACCAAGCTCATGCTTCACCCTGACAATGGGACAGCCGTCAAAGGGATGAATGGTAACTAGTTACTGTGCTGATGATGAAAAGAGTTTGGAAGAAGCAAAAAGAGAAATAAATGAATGCGAGAAAGAAAAAAACTCACCATCTTCAGTAGGCGAGTCTTTCTCTGGGGATACTGGCTCTTCAAAACGAGCAAAGGACTTCCTGTCCTTTTTCCAGTCAAACAGACCTGTCGAAGAAAACAAAGAGATCAAACACTAAAAAATACCTTTGCATTACACACAAGTAATTGTTTTGCTTCCCAGAATTTTAAGGTTTTCTGGTAATGATTGAACCTAAATTATCATTGTTGAGCGCAAACATATTTGGTTTCTAAGCAATGCATCATTGCATATACTGCATAGAAACCAAACTATCCTGTTTAGCTGTCCTTGGAGTCCCGATCAAGTGAAGTCATGCCATAAATTCTTTGGAAGCACTTACCGTTCCACTTACCCCTGGGGGTCACTGGCTGCTCTTCTCTGTAACAGACACAAGAACAGACTCATTCAAAGAAAGAAAGGCAAACACTAAAAACATTATCTCTCGAACCATTAATACCTGATGACTTTTAGTTTCACTTTACGTGGAGCGATCTCACAAGCTTTGACTGCATCCTCTAGTGTCATTCCCAGCGTGCACCTTCCACAGATGTACAGGATCTTGTCATTGGGTTGGACACTACCCTCCTCGCTGGCAGGGGAACCTGGCACCACCTCCAGACAGTAGATGCCCTGCCATTTACTACCAATGCCACCTGTCAGCTTTATTCCTGGAAAGGGCACGCACAGAGATTAATTCAAATAATATATGACTGATGTGCTTCTATGCCGTAAGTCGAAGTTTATATAAAGTCCCACCCAGCTGTCCTGAAGGTGTCTTGTGTAGGACAATATCAGGCAGGCTGTCACAAGAGGGTGGAGCCACCAGGTTGCTCACTGCTCTCCCTATTGTCATACTCAGTCTCCTTGGAGATGACCTGAGAATAGTCATGGCAACGTCATCTGCCACACTGGTAACATCGTGGCCATTTACCTGGTAAAAGATGACAGACAAAGAACAGTTGTCATATCAACAGGACACGCTTAATGATTACTTTAAATGTGCAGGCGCAAGTTTTGGTGCATACTGTGACGAGCCTGTCTCCTGCCCTGAGTCGTCCATCTGCCTTGGCTGGATTGTCCAATATTTCCTGTATGTAGTAGCAGTTGTCTAGTTTGCTTCGAGTGATGGTGAACCCAAAGCTTCCACTTCTGGACTTAGTCAGAACCACTGACAGCTCAAATTCTTTAACCAATCCCTGTGAGAATAGAAATTAGAAGGTCATGATTTTAAGAAGAAAACAAGAAATTTTTTAATTTGATGGCAGTGGCAAAAGTTTGTGTGGGGGATATAAAAAGCTTCAAAAGTCAGTGGTCCTAAAAAGAAACACCTGGAGGAACATTTGACACTAATAAGGTTCATTAGCACCAGGTCAGTAACATGTATATAAAGAGTATATAAAGATAATCTTAGAGATGCAGAGGTTCAGAGAATCTGTGGCGACGCTTTTTATATTTTAATGTTTTTTGGAGATTTTTATCACAATTTCTTCTGATAATGAGTAGGTGGCACTCACAGGGATCTTTTTCTTTGGAAGAAGAATCATATGATCCATGCCTTTTAGGTTGGTCAGATGCTGCCAACACCAGCCCTTTGATTTTAACATAGAGGGGAGACCCTGGGTTAACTTAGCCAGTCGATAAACAGCGTGATGTAACTGCTTATCCTGATTGCCAATGTTAGTGAATCCAGAATGGAAAGATACCCGGGGTATGTCAAACTGTCTTCATAGTATAGGGCAGAGTAGCACTGCATTAAAAACAGAGCTGACTGTCGTTCCTGTTTTTAATGCAGCCTGCTCCATAGGCTCAGGAACGCTTCCAGAAATCATCCTCTGTGAATCCAGAATGTAAATTCAAGCTTACATATATGAACATGATACAGAAACACCACCATCTCCTCTAGATGTCTTATGAGGGACCATACAGCTTGTTATTGGCACTGAGTTCAAAAGCCTGCATCTCCGTTGGTTTAGGGTTACATTAGTGCCTATGGAACTGGCACCTTGCATATTTGGAAAGGCACCATCAATGCTGAAAGGTATATACAGATTTTAGAGCAACATACGATCCCATCCAGAACACCTCTTTATTAGGGAAGACCCTGCATATTTCAGCAAGACGATGCTAAACACCATACTGCAGCTATTATAACAGTAGAAGAACCGAGGCGCTGAACCGGCCTGACCTTTCACCAGTTGAAAAAATGAACAACATAAGACATAAAAATACAAAATAAGACTCTGGACTGTTGAGCAGCTAGCTATTAGACAAGAATGGGAAAACATTAATCTCTCAAAAGTCCAGTGATGGTTCTCTTCAAAAAACTTAATGGAAAACTAGCAGGCAAACTAATATTGATGAAAACACAGCTAAATTTAAGCAGTGGCATAAAAATAGAACATCATCAACTTGCCTTTCTTCGACTCTCTTCCTCTTCCTCATCATATTCGTCATCATCATAATCTTTGTATTCCTTTTCTTTCTTTTCTGGTTTTTCTCTAAATTGGATCGGAGCAGCCGGGGGCAGCAGTGTGGGGGGCAGCACTGGGGGAGGTGGACTAGGACAGGGAGCCACAGAGATAATCTGAGCTGTGATAGGGGTCAGTGGTGGAGGTTGAGGTGGGGGCACCATGGGGCGGCTGATCTTGGACATGGCTTTGTAGTGACTTGGAAGAAGCCCCTGCTGGATTGGGTGGTGCTTGGTTTTAGGGGGCTGTGTTGTGAGTGGCTGGGAGGGATGTGCCAGGGAACAAGTGGTGGGGGTGTCAGATAAGAGGTTGAGGGCCAAGGTGGTGGGGTTGGGGTGTGGATACTGCAAGCTACTTGATGTTTGAGAGCTAAAGTTGGCTGTTTGAGTGCTAGCGGTGGGAAGCATGTGAGGAGGCTCCAGTGTGGAGCTGATGGTCAGGTACTCTTCATCTGCCATGATAGTGAGTCCATTTCCCATGAGGCAATAGGTGACACTTCCATCTGCCTCCTCTCTGACTCCACTGCCGATTAAAAAAAACATTTATTTTGTAGTCTACTTAAAATTAAGCCAAATGTTCATGTTCATCCTAACAATAAAACTCTGTCCTGATAAAAGACATCTGCACGAGTTTTGAAAATAACCACACAACATGCACATCAACACATGACAGCTGGCATCTGAAACATTACCTGGTATACACAGAGTTGGAGCCAGTCTTAGGACAGACATCAATAAGCATCACAGTAGAGCTTGAGGTTGTTGCGTCCTCCTCCTCCACATCTTTGCTCTTCTTTTCTGCTTCTGCTTCCTTTTGTTGCTCGAGCTTCCCAGCAGCTAGTTGGGCCTCTGTTGGAGCAGGTGGAGACCCAGAGCCAGGCGAGGTAGGTGAGGCAGGTGATGCTGGCGAGACTGGTGAAGGAGGAGATGTAGGTGATGTTGGTGAAGGAGGTGAGCGAGGGGAAGATGGTGGAGTCTGTTGTGTCTGCACTTCTGCCTTGAGATCCTCCTGGCTCTCTGGGAGTTGTGAAGCTGCAGGAAGTTCTGAGTTTTTCTCTGTTTTGCTGGTCGGCTCCTCCTCCTGGTTGGAGGGCTTTTTGAGGAGCTCGCTGTAGTCCTCCCCCAACCTGATGTCCAGAGACCGCGATCGAGCATCACGGAGGGATGTAAGAGTCTGTAGAGTCAGACAGAAAGTACAATGGTTTGTCTAAAAATGTCTGCCTTGGGACTGGATTTACAGTGATTCATGAGTATATTAGCTCACCAGTGAGTTATTATCTCCATCATTCAGTGCTCCTGGTCCAGGTCGGCAGATCAGCAGATGAACCTCAGAAGGAGCACCACGTAGCAAAAGCAAAACCCTCTGAGACAAACAGAAAAGAAACTTTGAATTGGTTAAAAATGAGACAGACTTACACTCAACAAAAATATAAACACAACACCTTTGTTACTGCTCCCATTCCCCATGGGATGGACGTAGAGACCTAAAATTCATTCCAGATACACAATATAACCATCCCTCCCAAACAGTGGTCACAAATCAGTCCAAATGTGTGGTAGTGGGCACATCTGCTATATTGAGATAATCCATCCCACCTCACAGGTGTGCCACATCAGGATGCTGATCTGACATCATGAGTAGTGCACAGGTGTACCTCAGACTGCCCACAACAAAAGGCCACCCTGGAATGTGCAGTTTTGTCTCACAGCAAAATGCCACAGATGCCACAAGCAATGAGGGAGCGTGCAATTGGCATGCTGACAGCAGGAATGTCAACCAGATCTGTCGCCCGTGCATTGAATGTTCATTTCTCAACCATAAGCCGTCTCCACAGGCGTTTCAGAGAATATGGCAGCACATCCAACTGGCCTCACAACCGCAGACCTCGTGTAACCACACCAGCCCAGGACCTCCACATCCAGCAGGTTCACCTCCAAGATCGTCTGAGACCAGCCACCCAGACAGCTGCTGGAACAATTGGTTTGCACAACCAAACAATTTCTGCACAAACTGTCATGCCCGTCGTCCTCATCGGGGTCTTGACCTGACTCCAGCTCGTCGCCGTAACAGACTTGTGTGGGCAAATGCTCACATTCGATGGCGTCTGGCACGTTGGAGAGGTGTGCGCTTCACGGATGAATCATGGTTCACATTGTTCAGGGCAGATGGCAGCTGAGAATGTCCCAGTTCTTGCATGGCCAGCATACTCACCGGACATGTCACCCATTGAGCATGTTCGGGATGTGCTTGACCGGCGTATACGACAGCGTGTACCAGTTCCCACGAATATCCAACAACCTCGCACAGCCATTGAAGTGGAGTGGACCAACATTCCACAGGCCACAATTGACAATCTGATAGACTCCATGCGACGATGTGTTGCACTGCATGAGGCAAATGGTGGTCACACCAGATACTGACCGGTTCTGGGTCCCCAGACCCCCAATAGCGCAAAAAACTGCACATTCCAGGGTGGCCTTTTGTTGTGGGCAGTCTGAGGTACACCTGTGCACTACTCATGATGTCAGATCAGCATCCTGATGTGGCACACCTGTGAGGTGGGATGGATTATCTCAATATGGCAGATGTGCCCACTACCACACATTTGGACTGATTTGTGACCACTGTTTGGGAGGGATGGTTATATTGTGTATCTGGAATGAATTTTAGGTCTCTACGTCCATCCCGTGGGGAATGGGAGCAGTAACAAAGGTGTTGCGTTTATATTTTTGTTGAGTGTAAAATGTGCACAGATATCTGACCAACATATGTGTAAAAGCAACGCTGCTAATACCATTGTAACTTCTTGGCAGTACAGAGAAGATTAAATGACACAAGCACAATGACACAAACTGCTTTCTATTTCAAGTGGTACAAGATTAAAGGATTAGTGAAACAATGAAGTGAATGAGACTTGAGAGAGAACAAGGTCACTTGTGTTACTTATACACTCGGCAGTCCATTCATGATTATCCATTGTTCTTCCACAGGTTTACACAGTTTTAAGACTACATTGGCTATTTTGCAAACAGGTTTATTTTGCTTTTTAGCTTCTTATGGTCCAATTGTCCACACACATTCTTGTCCTCTTATAAATATAAGAAATAAAAAACAAACTAAACAAAAAATACACTATCTGATATAAACATATAAATTCTACCTGATAGGGAAGATTCTTGAGAGGCTCTTTGTTGACAGTCAGGATGATGTCTCCTTCCCGCAGCAGGCCACTTTCCTGCGCTGGCTGACCTGGGAACAGACGTTTGATGCGGACCACGCTGCTGCGGTCTGGTCCTGAGTGCAGCTGGGAGATATAAAAGCTGAAGCCGAGGCCAGACAAGCTCTTCCTCAGCACCACCTCACGTGTGTTTTCTACGAACGAGATGAAAGGAAACACTTGAGCATTAACATGTGAATTATGATCTTTAGCAACGTGCTAAGAACATTTTTCAATTCAGTGTCACAAATGCATGTATATTTCTTTTCTGTAATTATTATTTGGTAATACATTTTTCCCAATTTATTTGACTTTTTTTCCTACTATTACCAGTAAAGAAGGGAAGGCTACGTGCCAGCGAACAGGAAGCTTTAAGGTTTCAGTGGATGCAATCCCAAGGGACTGAGGCGGCATCAGCCCTAGATGACTCTGACAGCAACCACAATGTAGCTGTCAGATGACTCACAGTCACCTCTGGGCCATGTGTGCATGAGTGTGTGTCCCTGACACTGTCTATCTTTTCTTTTTTATTACGAGGGTAAATGCCCCTTCGTCTCCCCTCTCACCATCCGTTACAAAGCTGTAGTCCTTGGCTCGACCACTCAAGGTCGTTTCCATGGAGACTTCAGTCCTGAGGGGCTGTGTGTGTGATGCACTGTGGACCAAGGTAGGGCAGGGCGAGTCAGGTCTAGGCTCCAGAATTACTGTGGGCTCCCTCTCGAGCAGCAGGCTCACCACCTATAGGGAGCAGATGACGCACATACTTCCCCTTAATATGCTTGATAAATTTAATTGAACAAATAGCGTCACAGCGGGAACAGAGAATAATGTGCAGCAGCACTGGTTCCTGCCATTTTTTCACTGTGAATAACGCTTCCTTAAAAAAGGTTATGGTGGAAAGGTCTAAAGAGTCAGGTCAAGTCCTTGTAATAGTGAATTCAATAGTTTGGACTTTAGTGCTTTTGTCATTATGTTAACTTTTATGGTTTTATATTTAAGTTAATTTAACTAAAACAGACTCATTAGGGAAGGATTATCATCATGGATCACGAAAACATGGATTTAAAGAGATGAAGAAATATGTAACCTCTGTGAAGGACAGTCACTTAGCACTGATATTAATGTAATCATATCAGCAAACGAGAACATTTGTGTGTGTGATTGTGTTTCATTGCATGAGCAAGTGTTCATGCCCGTGTATGTATACCTCCCCAGTCCTCTTCAGGAACTCGACAGCTTGATGGTGAGTCACGCCCCTCAGGTTGGACCTGTCAACCTCCAGCAGTCTGTCACCTGTCATACGCACAAACACAAACCTCATCATCATTAGCAGCATCCGAACCGAAACGGTTTGCGATGTGTGTGCGTGTGTGTGTATATGTGTGATGACATATCACCAAACTTTAAAGTCTCTCCTGCTCACTGAGGCACGAAACAAGTCACAGCACAGAGGTTTACAAAATGTAAATAACAGCAACAGCAAATGTTTTATAATATAATTTCTCAAATACATTTTTATGATCTTTGGGGTTTAGACTTTTATTATCTTACTGTTCAATACACAATCACTTATGTAATATGCTGCATATGGAAGCTTAAGAACTTTTGTGTCAGATTCATACTTTATAATGCTGCGATGATGATGATGATGTTAGGGGGACTGTTATTAAGGATATAATTACAATGTAACAACTGATAAACTTAGAATTTATCCAGAATTTAGAAGTTTGATATGGATCCTGCACATTTTAATCATTTATTTTTTTATAACCCTTTACCTTTTTCAACACCTGATCATATCTTCTACTTCCAAATTAAAAGATTACCAATTTGAATGCGACCATCCTGCTCAGCAGCACCTCCAGGCACCAGACTCTTGATGTAAATGCCTCCATCATGCACATTAGTGTTAATTCCTCCCTTTGGCAAGACAGAAAAAAAGAGGAAATTCATTTGGCTGACAGTAAAGCAGTGATCTTACAAAGTTTATATGATTCATATCAATTCAAATTCAGTAAGTCAAGATAAAGTATTTGACATCATATCAAGAACATATTGTATTTTTACAGCTTCCTTATCCAAAATGATTTTTCTTCAAAAATGATTCCGTAAAGAAACCAAACTCTACTTTCTTTTACAACTAGAGAAAATGAGGAAAGCACTCTTCATTAAAACATTTCACTCACAGCAACACTGATGCCAAGGCTTCCACTGCTTTTCTTCAGCTCCACTACAAACCGCTCGCCTGTTTTAAGGCTCAAGATAGAGGGCGACCGAGAGTAAATGTCCTGAAAAAGACGCAGAACAGAGGATTAATGTTAGATTACAAGAAATGATTTCATGAAAAATTACATACAGTAACATGAAAATGTATTGTAATGTTTAGAGGTTATTTCTGCAAGTAAAATGTGAAATTAAAAAACATTTTGATTTAGAGTGTTCGTACTTGTTACTTGAGACTTTTGCAAAATGTGGCAGTTATTCAAAACAATTCTGTAAATGTATGCAAGTTTAAATTAAGTGTCTGCAGCCTATAATATTATAGGTAACAGTGTAAATGTTGCAGTTATAATGACTTTGAAATAATTTAACATCTGTACTGAACTGAAAATAAATAGATCGTTAAAGTGTTCCTAAAAAAGAAAGGAATGAATGAGGGCATATCTTTGGGACACTTCTGAATCCTGTGAATGACGACATCTCTTAGTTTTATCCAATTAATGTGAGCACTTAATCTGTTTATCAGTTGGCATTGGACTCTAATATCAGCTTTGACAGCACTGCTTCTTTTAAAAACAGTAAAGTCAATCGTCTCTAACCGCTGTCTTCTGAGCACTGGTTCTAACCTGGGCATCGTGTATTCGCACCACAGGAATGTGAAGCTTCCTGTTGTGTTTTGGAGTTGCCATGCTGGACAATGTGATGACATCCTCGAGTTCCTCCACTCCGGGACGGTACTCTGTGCTACTCAGGGTAGTCTGTGACCCAAAGTTCCTCTCCAACGCTAATCCAAGAGTACTCTGACTCAAAGAACTTTGTCTGTCCTTCAGTGACTCTGAGAGGAAAACAACCAGGTGGCATTAAAACCATGAAATAACTACTACTCTGCACAGTATGATCTGATAATAATTTATAAATATTTGAAGGATGGACGGAGAAAGCAGTGGGCCGATCTTACGCTTAGGCTGGGACACAATGAGCTCCACCTCATCGGGGCTGCTCTGTAAGATGGCAGCAGCATCACTGAATGTCACTCCTTCCAAACTAGTCTTATTTAGTGAGATGAGACGTCCACCTGGAAAAATCAGCAAATCACCTTCAAGTCCTTATGACAGATCACGTCCAATCTAATTGTGTATCTTGCTCTAGATATTTTATTATACATTTTCATCCCGTATCTATATTTTTAATCTGCATCGTTTGAACTTTGCACCTGGTTTAATTCGTCCATCTTTCTCTGCAGGGCCATCAGGCACAATGGAAGCAATGAAGATCCCAAGGTCAAGTTTGCCTGTATTGTCCTCTCCCACTATCACAAAGCCTGAAACAGGAGCAGAGAATATGAAGACTTTTACTAAAGAATCACTTGTTGTTGCTGTTGTTGTTATACCAGGAATTTTATCTCTCTCAGCTAAATCTGAGCTAATAAACTCACCAAAGCCCAGTTTGGGATCTTTCTTCAGGGTCACGCAGACTATCTCTCTCTCTGGTGGGGTCCGGGTTGGTGTATCAACTGCAAAACGTATGTTTTTAATATGATAAACAGGCAGCAGTAAACTATTTATATACTTTGTTTGCCTCGTTATTGTGCACTGGGTCACAGGGGCAGGTCAAATGTATGGTGTGGGTTTAGGTCATAAACAGACCAAAACATTAAGACTTGTACGCACTTTAGAAATGTTCAAATCAACATATCTGGAATTAGATCTAAACACATGAAGAAAACATGTGGACTCCACATAGGAGAGCCCCTACTGAAAAGAAGAAGAACTATTGTTGTGAGGGGACAATGTCAGCCAGACAACCAGACTGTCACTCTACTTTAACTCTGTGACCATCAAATTTCAAAAACCTAATATGACTTAGAGGCTACCAAACAGATGTCAGGTGCTCCATGCTGATTTAGTGTGTTACTCAAAGACTTGTTGTATTTATATTTTATTTGTCAGCTCACCTCGAATGGAGGATGAGGCATCAGAGTCCTGCTTCTGTAGTGACATACTGGACATCATCCTGGGAAGAAGCTCTGGCGTACTACAACATATGTTCACGGTAACATTTAGCTAAATCCACCTATATTTTTGTGATAATAACATGAAACTCATTATTAAGGGCTACCTCCAACACTGTCGCTCTTTTACATCCCTGAGGTCTCCCGTTTCGGGCAGATCCTTGTTCAGCTCTCTACTCATCTCTCTCCTCATCTCTCTCTGTTGGCGGAGCCGAGCCTCCAATTTGGCAGTCAGGTCGTCACAGGACTTGGACAGGGAGTCTGGTTGACCGGGCGCCAATCCTACATGGTTCAACATGCCCTCTGAGCAGGATATCCGCCTTAAGTTCAGGTTACGACCCCTGTAGGCGGATATGTACTTTTCCATGTTTTCATCTGGAGAAACAAAGTAGAATCAGGTGCTGCTTGCTCTTTGTTATACTTGGTTAAAACCTTTTTTTTAATATTAGCACTGCTAAACCCTGAAACAATATTTTTTGCTCACAGTACTCATTTCTTTCTCCATTTAGGAATAAATATGATCAGTTTTTCCTACCAATCCCATCTCCAGAAGAAATGAGAAAACAATCAATCAATCTAAGACAAGTTATCCTATCCAGTGAGAGAAGAAAAAACAAACACATTTTAAAGTCTTAATTGGGATCAGGCTGGACAGAGAAGAGCTCTTAGTCTGATTTCTCTTTTTTTTTTGTGCAGTTTAAATTTTAAACAATCAAAATATTCCCACCTGGGATTAAGGTGTGGTTTAGCTGTCGTGACGTCATCTCGCTGTGAAACTTGTGCTGTGCTGAGCAAAGGTTCAGGAGGTATTGTGCTATTTTTGAGCTTTCCGTTACAAAACCATGCTTTTTCCCACTGGGGCCACCACACTCTATAATCAGTTTACGCCGCTGAAAGACATAAATCATTATTTAGTTCCTCTGAGCTTCATAGCAATACTACCTCTGCAAAGTAATGTCTTACACAGCTTAGCAAAGTCTGACTGAAAGGCCATATTTTTTTACCCCAGTGGATATGGAGTCAGTTTCCCTCCAGAGGAAGCGTCTGGTAACAGTCCGGACGTGGTTCTTCATCTCGTACACGATGATTCCTTTGGCACAGACTCCCAAGACCAACTCTCCAACCACCGACCTTTTCTCTCGCCCCACACGGTGGAACATAACTCCATACTCTGGTAGCTGCTGTGCAATCTGATGTGCACATGGTTTTCAGATTTTGTGGGACTCAAAATCTGGGAGTTTAGCTCTTGATCCTAACTCTCATATATACATGTATTTATAAACTAAGCAGGACAGTAAAACTGTCAAATTTAAAAAAAAAATAGTAGTAGTAATAAAAAAGTTCACCGAGACTTATGACTATAGCATACATACAGTAACTAAAGGACAATATAAGCTACTTTTTAAACGAGTCTGTGTACATGTGTGGGAATAAATGCATTATTAGTGTGGTTACCTTTAGGTACTCCATTTCTGCCTCTTCTGGCAGCATCTGTGCATGACTTGCATGTAGTCTTGGCAACTCTTCCTTGACGCTGGGCAGGGCAAGCTTCTCAAGCATCCTCTTGGACACATAGTGCTCTGGTTGGTAATAGTTCTTGCCATATAACTAAAAAAGAGACACAAAAAGGATGAGGATACACACTGACAGATAATGCTGCTCCTTAAAGACATGCTGCAAACATGATTGTTATGTCCTCTGTACCTCTGACATGTAATCACCAAACTCAGCCTGCAGCGCAAGAGCAGCCAGGAATAAGCCTGTCTCCTCATTACAGTAAAGCCTGTCCTCCAAGATATCCTTACGCAGCTGTAAGTAGTACTGGTGACGAGTCAGTTTGTGCCTAGGAAGGAGGAACAAAAAAAGAAGAAAAAAGGCAACAGTGGGTTTAACTAAATACATTTCTGAAAATGAGCTTCCTGCATATGAGTTAATCGTGAAACCACTGCAGCACTTACAGAATGAAGGAGATATCATCAACAAAAAATTTGACTCGAAGAAACACCAAAAAGGATGATATCTGCCCTTTTTTCCAACTGTCAGGGGCAACTTTGGAGATTTTTGTTTCATGTTCCAAAAAGAAATATTCATCATCTGCAGAATGCCAAAGAAAAGCTTCTTTAGCCACCTTTGTCTGAAGTGACTAAAACATCCAGTTGCGGAAAGACAGATTCAAAGTCATTTCAGTTTTTTCTGGAAAGGTATTCAGATAAATTACATATTCAAATATTTTTTTTACTGTCAATCCTTTCTCACAACCAGTGCACTCAAGATAGATCAGGTCCTATTTATTATGGGCTCTTACCATCTAGGAAGGCAAGACCAAAGTAAAAGTGTTCCACCAAGTTTGCGTGCGCGACCACCATGTCAAACACATCTCTTGCTCTGGACTTAATATCACAGCGAACCACCACGTACTGTCCATTAGGCATCACAACAGTCACTTCTCTCTGAGACGAACATGAACGGCCCTTTCTGGACTGTGGCGTGTACACACAAAACACACAGACACACACGTACATGTACATACATATACAAATACTATACATGCAATTATGCAAATAGACACAGTTCAGCATGCGAGAAAGGAAAAGCTAAAAGAATAGGAGCAAACAGAAGTGTAAACCGAAATTGCTTATGGGCAAGTGAGCCGAGATTATTCATTTACCACAATAGATCCTGGAAGCTCAAGAACAATTTGTTGCTCATCTGGCATTCTGACGAACTCGGGACCCAATGCCTGGAAAATAAAATTAATTAAACAAAAAAAAATAATATGTATATATTATTAGCTGGAATACATCTGACAGGTTGTCATTCCTCACTAAATGATCAACTGTATACAGAGATTTTAGTTCACCTGCACTGACTACTCTACAGTTCACTGTCATTCTAATACAGCTACATGCACACAGATCCACAGCATGCACGTTTACTCCGTGCCCTGCAAAAACATTTCACTTGACTTATGTCACTGATACATTCAAGTTCGTTTCTGAGCTTACCTTAGATTTTCTCTGGCTCAGACTAAGCGAGGAGTCGCTGAATGTGATGGAAGGACTGTGAGATCTGCCTGATGTCTTCGGAGAGATGTCGTGATGGGGACTCCTACCAAGCCAACTGCAATTGCTGTCCCTGTGACGAACCCCACGAGGGATTCTGAAGGGAGAGAGGTGGGTGGGGAAGGACAGATTGTGTAATAGTTGTGCAGGCGAGTTGGAAAAGTCAAACAACGAGAAAATGTCAGATCCCCTCAAAGTCAGTACAGACAATAAGGACGGGGGAAATGAGGAGCGGAAAGATTTATCTGTGCTGACATGAATGCACAGATAGCATCCTTCTACACTCTTGGTAGAAGGTCCAGTGATGGTGTGTATATATGCATGCATATATACATGCCTTTCTAAAGAAGATTGGTACAACGATGTGGGAGAGCTTCTCGGTCTTTGTCTCCATGGTCTTTGAGGTAAACTCCCTATAAAACATATTAAAAATGTTGTTGTTTTTTAAATAGTACACATATATATGTTCTGACTGTAAAATGCATTAAACAAAAATAGATACAAAACATAAAAGCATGCATAATTCAAGGATTACATCCAGACACTAAAGTGATGCATTTTGACATGAAACAAACTTCTTTGAAAGACATCCTGTGACTTCTGTTCAGGATTTGGTTTCAGCCAAACGAAACGCATACCTGACTTTGAGTCAGAGTCCGTTGAATATCTTCTACCTTCAGCACTTCCTTCGCTGAAGTCTGAAAATGGCCCTCTCTTTCCTGTCATCCAGGTAAGAAATAAAAGATGACAGCAATGTTTAATCTGGTTCTTTGTCTCTGCTGCCCTGAGACACTAAGATGTTTGGACAGACCTGCAGGAGGTTTTAGCTTGGAGCATCTCGCTCAGTATCTGATTACTGGCTCTCGCAGGATCCTAATCCTGGGCTTGCTTTAGGTTAAGATTTTAATCCTGTTGTCCGGTGTTCAGTCTTGAGTCAAACCAACAGTGACTGCAGCTACGTCCAGGAAATATGTAGATGACACCTCTTAAAGGTCAAATTTATTTAGGACGCATTAGGATTATTTAGAAATTAAATGAAATGACTCAGCTTTTTATGTGTGTGTTGTATGGACCTAGTTTAAATCAAACATTTATCTCAACTGTATCACGCTCACCATGAAGTCTTTCTCTGATCATCAGACTTCTGCCGCTCAGAGGGACATTGCTGTCTGGCAGAGATGTCTGGTCCATCTGGAGGAAAAAGAACCCCTGCTATTCACAGACACTTTCATTTTTTTTTCATTAGTGCACAGTATGGCATTAATTTCACACACAGAATAGGCTGATGAGAACATAAAATATCATCAGACATGACCTTAGTGTAGAAAGTCTTTTTTTTCCGACTCACTGATTCATGAAAAACCTCCTCCACCAGCTGCCTGATGACTTTGGCGGGGGGCAGCAGGATGGAGGCTTTGAGCTGGGATTCGCAGGCTTCCAGGATGGAGTTGAGGTTTACCCGGCGGTGAGACAGGTCCTCACACATGCTGAGGAGGAGGCTGTTTAGATGGTCACTCAACTGAACCGGCTGAAAGTGAGAATTTAAATAATAATTACAACAGCTGAGTTGTGATGGTTAATGAGAAAATAACTGATGATTTTATATAAGGGGCTACTACCTGATTTTGAGGTAGGTGAAAATCAACTGACCAGTAGAGAGTCATACCCAGTGAATACACCAGCATCTATGCAACAGATAAAACCAGGTTTACTTTTGCATTCCTTCATAATGTGTTATAATAGTGACGATACCTATATATGAATGAGAGTGAAGTTTTTCCAGTAAGAAGCAAGTAAGAGTAAGAACAAGATAGATACAGTAGATCAACGTGAGCTGGTTTGCACAGAGAATCTTTAAAACAATAAAAATAAATCTATTTCAAGCATGATTGATTAAATCGGGGGTATGCCATATACTGGATGTATAAAATAGAAATGCAGATTACTGAAGCAAAAGGGAGCAGGCAACAACACATTGTGCTTTCTTTTTTGGAGTTTTAAGGCATATTTCTTGAACATGAATTCTATATAGTGGTTTTTCAAATACGAAATATTGTTATATAAATGTATGATCATTTTCACATTATAATTTGTTTTTAATAGTTACTTTTTTGGACAATGTACACACGTAAGGCTCACAAGTGCAGATTTCAGGTCGTGATTCTCTTTCTTCAGCCACTAGATGGCGCACTTACACCTTATTCGACCTTCAGCTCCAGACATCCTAAGATTTTCCACTCAATGAAAGAGACACATCAGTTTATGTCTGGATTGATTCTTAACGTCGCGAAGTCACTGCAGAGTTTAAAGTTGCTAATAAGCTGTAAAGCTACAGGCTCTAGTACTCTGCACTATTTGAGAAATCTGCCTTCCACTTTCACGTGAGATACGGGTACGAAAACACGCGCACTGACCCTCTCTGTGGCAGGTTTGGTTGAGCTGGCACGGCCCTGCAGCATCTCCGGAGCGGCGAATGTGGAAACCTCATCTGATAGGCCACAGTTCTTAAATGCTAAGGTACCAGTGGCTGACAGCAGCAAGGAGGTGGGGCTTATGATACTGCACATATTGTTTTGACCTGAAAAAAAGGAAACATTTATGTACTATCGGCTTTACTGTAGTTTTACACTAAAGTCCCACTGAGGGAAGCAAGAATGCACGATATGTTTAAATGGTTTCATAGATTTTCCACTGGCGCAACATGATAGTATGGTCGTGGCGTTATAAGGCATGATGTATGTGAGGCTAAAATAACAGGGAGTGAGGTGGGGAGGGTCCTAAATGCTTTACCCTTATAAGAGACATCCACTAAAGACTCTGCAGTGCCCAGCAGCAAGGACCAGACCTCCTCCTCCAGCAGAGGTCCCCCTCGTGCCTCCAGTACTTCAGCTAATGTAACAAACGTGCTGCTCATTCTGCACACACTCCACGTATGCACCTGAGGGGGAATGCACACGGAGAACAAATGCATAATACACACCGTTACATATGCAAATTGCGACTCATTAGAGGCATTTTTGATAGTAATATTCTAAAGAGAGGGTTAATTTTCCTCGCTTTACATGCAAATCAGGTATGTACAAGAGGCTGTATGTGAAAGTAAGACATGCACACATGACACTTAGTTGTTATTCTTTATGCCAGACTTATTATATATTTCCCTCAATATTTTTGACTTTAGAGGGAGAGCTGTAAGAGATTCTGGGACATTTCATAAACACAAAAATCCTTTTCACTGATTCAGACTACTTTAGTGCTTTGATCTTACTGCCTGTCACTTTCTCTGCCACTCCCATCTACTAATTGGCTTTTCTCTGACCTGGGGGCAGTCCTGAGGAAGCTTTCATTCTTGCACCAAAGCAAGTGTGTCATTATCCCAAGTTAGTTTGTTACATACTATGCAGTTACCACATCTATATACAGCACTTTGAGTGCTGCATATAGATGTATTTTTCTTACTTTGAGCATTATGGTGGTTGCTGAGCAGTTTACTATTTTATATAGATGAACATCCAGTTGGACTGGACCTAAACTTGCCATTGTTTGGGACGACTGTGATAAAAACAAGTAATGACGCTTATGGGTGGTCTCAAATGGATAAACAGTCTTACTTGCTTTCTATGAAAACATGAGGAATAACACTGTGAGTAAAACAGACATGTTGATTTTCCCAAAGCTAAAGGTTAAACTGAGTTTTCTCAGTGGCCAATGGCAGAATCTGGTTGTTATTGGTGAATGATTAAGTCCAGTATAACCTGATCACCCGGCCTCTTATTCTACCAGATCGATTGGTTTTATTGTGACTCTAAGTTAGTCTAAATCTTTTAAAGCAGTAATATAATAGGCTTGTTTCTACAGATACAAACCAACCTAATTACTTTAGACCTGATTAAATCTCCCTCTTAAACTGAACTTATCCTTGGCTTACAAGATTAAATTCGGTAGCAAAAAACAAATACTCTAATCAAATTGTAAGGCTATGAGGTTTAAAATCTAAAATGATACAACTGTAAAATTACATCGATGAGATCATAGAATCATCCTGCTGCAGATTACAGAAGGGTGCTTTGAATGAACCTTAAAAGTATGAAATTTGTCTGTACCCCCACCGATCTAGTCTTCAGTAAAAGTTCAGCAACTGTGCTTCTGTAGAGCTATTAGAGTAACTTTTGTAAAGAGGCACACTGCTACTGGAGCCTGAAGAAAAACCTGGTTATTGGATGGTAGTTATAGCAACAATAGTTTTATGTGTTACTAAATTTGTGAGGAAACTGTAAGGGAATCATGCTGTACATACAACAACATGGATCTGCTGATGGTCTAGGTCAAGTATGTGAACTCACCATCAACATCAAACTTTCAGTTTCTATTAGAACATCTATATTCCCGTGCAGACTAGTGATGGGATTTCCGGCTCTTTTTAGAGATCCGGCTCTTTCGGTTCGGCTCACTAAAAAGAGCCGGCTCTTTCGGCTCCGAACCGGTTCTTCAGGTTGTTTTGTTGCTTTAATTAATTTATTATTAACAATAATATAAAATTATGCACAAAAGGAATTACTAACATAAAAACAAGTGGTTTTATTTATATATGTTTATATATAAATATATGCGGTGGCCCCTAGAGACAAAACACGTACAAACTCCAAAACACATTTCTAGCATGAACTGAACTTCCAAAGCAGAGCTACTAGATCACTTAAATTACACAATTGAAAGCATGTGTGTATTGTTTGTGTATTTATACACAGGCACTCATATATATATTCAAATAATTTTAAAAAAAGTTCATTTACCTGTTATTACCACACACCAAATCCGGTCGTTGGTACTTGCTGGCTTGTGTAGCCACAAGATAACAAAGGCTCAACACTGCGCCCAGCATCCTGGAGCACTTCTGTTGTCTTTTGTACGTGTTTTGAGTTTTTATATGCTTCTGAGTTTTTATATGCTTCTGAGTTTTTATGTGCTTCGGAGTTTGTACGTGTTTTTACGTGTTTTGGAGTTTTTACGTGTTTTGGAGTTTGTACGTGTTTTTACGTGTTTTGGAGTTTGTACATGCTTCAGAGTTCGTACGTGATTTGAAGTTTGTATGTGCTTTGTCTCTAGGGGCCACCGTAAATATACTTTTATTTATTCACTCCACATAAAATGTAATAAATAAATCATAATACAAAAATCAACTATTCACATTTCAAGTTTTAACTATTTAAATTTTCAGCTTTTTCCTTTCACAAATTTAAAGTGAAAAGAACACAAAACACTGCAAACCACAACACAATTAAATATAAATTATAATATGAAAACTAAAAGAACATGCATATTCTCTGTCATATGGACCTGCATGAATAAACTTTCTCAATCCTTTATCATCTGCAACTGAAAATAGTTGTGGATGATTACTATACCTTTCTAATGTTGTTGTCCCTGCCTCTCTTTCTCTCTCTCTGGCTCTGTTCCTGTGCTACTGAGTGTAACTACCGCCCCTCCCCCCTCTGCCCAGCGT
Organism: Aulonocara sp. 'chitande type north' Nkhata Bay; assembly: GCF_057382095.1. Lineage (NCBI taxonomy): Eukaryota > Metazoa > Chordata > Actinopteri > Cichliformes > Cichlidae > Aulonocara > Aulonocara sp. 'chitande type north' Nkhata Bay. Next base: position 27,666,440 of record NC_141356.1, read on the forward strand.
AAAGCACAAGGCTCGCGTGCAGAGTGAAGCGGAAAAAAAGTGCGAGAGAGAGGCTGAGAGAAAGAAAAAAAAAAAAAACCCACGTGACGGCTCGCGATAAGGAGCCGGCTCGCGTCGTTCACGTCAAAGAGCCGGCTCTAAGAGCCATTTCGTTCGCGAACGACCCATCACTAGTGCAGACAATGATAATTACATTATAATTGTAGAACATATAGACATTCATTTAAACTCATTATAATTGGAGCGTGCAAACACAGTGTTTTGTCCTTCATACATTATGTTTGGACTAAGATACGGAACATACTATGATTTAATGAACCACTAGATGACTAGCCTTCCTACACTGTTAGTAAAACATTCTTACTTAATCATGAAGCAGACAGACACTTGATGTAGATTCACATCCAAATGCTGCGATATATTCTGGGGAATTTAGGACATCACGCTTCTTCAAGGATCTAGGTCTCATGCAACCTTCTTTCTGGCTACAAGGTGAGAATAAACCCTACCTTCCAGTAATGTGAATCGAAAGTATGATACAGTGGGCGTAAAGCTATCATGGTGAGTGATTGTTTGTTGTGATTACAGCATAAGCAGTCTATAACATACAACCATTTTCACCCAGACCATTTTTGTCCTTACAGGCCTCAACATCACAGCTACACATTTTATAGTTCGTTCTCTTTACAGTCTTGTGGCTGTATCTCTGGGGTTTGTGCCTAAAGCAGATTAGATATCTTCTCAAATCTGCAATCAATAAAATGTAATTAAAATATGAAGACACCAGTATCACACATGTGGCAAACAGCAGTGTAAAATGAATTGATAAAGAGCGTTACCTGGTACCATATGTAACCTGTGTCAGCGGTCTGATCCTTAGTATTATCTTCAATACTCCCAGGGATTCAAAGTAATCCTCGTGATCATCGCATTGTTGTTTTGATGTCCTCGCTGTGAAGGCTGCTCGGTTCTGGCAGGCAATTCATCAATGACATTAACTATACATGGTGCCCCATTCATTTGCACTATTACCACACTCACCACGCTGAAGATCTGAAACTTTTTACTGTAATTGGCGCTATTCTTGGCGTCTCGTCTTTAAACACTTGATTGGATTAGCCCCGCGGTTTGACAACGACGGGTCAGAGCCACCAATAGCCGGTGGGGTGAGATCAGCTACACCGATTTAACTAATCCGTCTGACGCCCAAAGGTGCGGTGGATCCCCGGTGTTGGTGCGCTACAGAGAAGCCCGGGTAGAACGGACGATCTCGGCCACGCCAGTGGGCAGGAGCTCGCTGCTGTGGGGCTGCTCCTCAACAATGATCATAACACTGCGGGCTCTCTTCGAACAGGGGGTAAGAAACCGTAGTAGCCTCGTCTTGCTGCGGGAGTCTGTACTGGGACGTTTATCCATCGCTGTCCAGGTCGGGTTTTTTTTTTTGCGCGCAGCTTGTCTCTGCAGGGTCTGTACCTACGCAGGGACAAAGATGAATAACGACCGTCCAGGGTTGTGAGGTGGGCGCTGGGAGAATTTAAGCTACTCAGCGCTAAGTTAACATAATTTTATCTCATGTCCTTACTCAGTCACATGCCTTCGCAGGCTCCGTGCAGCGTACGCTGGTGTAGTGTACGCCGGTGTGGGTGAAGGAAGGAACTGATGGATGGACTGTAGATGGTACCCTTTTTCATAATATGCTGTGGATTTCTGCAGAGCATTCATCCTTTACAAATTACCCAACAGCTTACAGGGGATAATAAATATTGACTTCGATTCAATATTATATCTTCTGTTCCGCTACATCAGTGACTATTCCGGGAAAATACGAGTCCAACTTTGAAATAATTTTATTGAAACCACTGTAATATAGCATATATATGATAAATACTGACAGTTTAACTAAGGTAAAATAGAAATTTAAACTAGCATCATTGATGTAAGAAACCCATCATTTACTACGTTGAAAAATGGATAGATAGATAGATAGATAGATAGATAGATAGATAGATAGATAGATAGATAGATAGATAGATAGATAGATAGATAGATAGATAGATAGATAGATAGATAGATAGATTGATTAAAGGAAATATCTTCAGTTCTAGACTATTAAAAATATCCGAATAACCTAACAGACTTGACAAAGGAGGGAAAACAGTATAAAAAACTATGAATTCCCTTTGCTTGAAGCTGTTCCAGAGCTTCACTTCATACCTTCACGTCATACCCCTGTGAAGGATTTGCAACAAGGTCAGTTTTAGGAAGAGGTTGGGATCTGTTTCCAAGGTGTTTTGTTTTGGACACTATTCTGTCTGACCTGTGTGTTCAGTGATCCACACAGCCTGGAACTTCCACTGTCTTTATGGCTGTGTGGGTAAATTGTATGACATTCACTTTGATTATTCACTTTTCATTACAAACTGAAAGCTGGAAATCACATTTCTGCATTGCTGAGCTTTGTTGACTGGAAGTATGATCATTATTTTTAGGGCTCTGATTAATTTCCCTTAACAATAGAATATTTATTAATTTTCGGCACTGCCACTGTGTTCATAACGAGTATAAAGCATGCAGAATAAATATATTTTTCAAACGGAAGTTGGCCAAAACTATTTTTAAATAGCTGGATACATAAGCGGAAGCGAGGATGGATGTAGGAGGAGGAGGTGGGTGTGTCTCTGTGCACGAGTGACGTCTTGTTGGTGGGACGCATGCCCCGTGCGCACTGCGCGTCCCGGCCTGTCAGTGGCAGTCAGATGGAAACGTAGGCAATAAATTTGGTGAGGTCATGTATTTTTAAGCCGCGCAGCCGAATAAATGATCATTCAGCGGCGGCATAAACAAATAGCCCGCAGCCCCGGAACGTTTCACCGCTGAACGAGCAGCCGGGGGATCGATAGTTTGATGATTTGATGACAGAGGTAAGAGGAGGATTCGCACCTCCGCTCCTCAGACGTGCTTATTGTTTGGTCGTGGGGGGAGGGTCACAAGTGGCTACGTTCACGCCGCTTCACCGAGCGGCTGTTGTGTTACATTGTAGCCTCACTGATTAACAGAATCCCTCTTGTTTGTTTTAAATGTCGTCAAAGTCTGATAGTCCGTGTACGGTTCGCTCACAGATTCAGGGAGAAGCCGACCGGTGTCATCACCGACTGTGTCAAAATCAGGGCCTGGCTGTCATATCGCGATGTGGCCGTTATTATCACCGTCAGCTATCTCTGCCATCGACTGGACAAGGCAGAGGGGTCGTGTGTCCAAGGTTAACACTCTGACATGGGTTGAAGATGAATAATAGCGGTCCTTCACTCGGTCTCTGTTATTAATGTGTATCGCTGAGGCGCAGCGCGGTCATTTTCTTCTTGTAGTCTTTTTCCGTACATTCTCTGCGCGTATGCGCTGGAAAGCAGGTTGTCTAAACTTTTGATTGAGCATATTTTAAGGTTGCTATATGACAAAAAGTGTCCACGAGGCAAACTCTAATAAACATGTACATGGCTGACATATCCCTTGTGTCTGTTGATGAGTGATGCATGTAAGCTGGGACAATGGGAGATTGTATTCTGCTGTGGTAAATTGCAAATGCTGGTTTTCTTGTGTTCATGTTTATATGTATCGCTAGGAGCTGACTGAATGAAGTATAGACTTTGGAAGCTATTTGTTAAATCGATAGAGTGAAGCAACTTTTTCTTTTTATAGAAAATAAATGGTGAATCATTAGAAGGCAGTGAACTCTGTGAATGACCTGCTGTATTTGTGCTTTTGCAGAAAGCCTGGGGCTGCTCGATGATTCGCAGCACTCTGCATGCCTTTAAATCCGTCCAAACTCCCAGCTTCTTGAGTGCTGCATGAGACTACTAATGTGGCTGCTGAAACCCTTATAAATACTGCAGCTGACACATAACTGCAATCTAGCAGTGAGGCAATTGATTTTAGGGGAATTTGCTGCTGCCACGTGCAGTTCTAGGCATCAATACCGGTTATTTCACATTAGGGACATTGATATTAACACAGTGTGTGACCAAGTATGAATATAGGGCACAAGAAGATATCAAGTGCAATTTCCTCACTGTAATAATCTGGCCCGAATTATCATCACAGATAGCCATTACTGCAAAAAATAATGGCTTAGATCATCCGTCATATGTGCAGCTAATAACTATTCATATCACGGCCATCGCTACATACCAACAGCGGTGCCGTTTAAGCCGTCATAACTTGGATGAGCACAATTGTCTTCCGGTCTGGAATATAAAAAGAAGCAGCATGTCTATTTTCATATTGTGAGGGAGGTGGATGTTATGGACGTCTTTGTGACGTTGGAGGAACAGAAGGAGAGCTGACTCACTTCATTCTGGCAATTATATCCCTCATATGGACTGTCTGTCGGAAGAGTGGAAGAATGAGAATGGGGAGGGTGATTATGTCACTTATGTAAGAACTGAAGAAAGTGAAAGGAAGCTGCTTAGTTTTTCTCCTTTTTTAGGTTTTAGGCGTTTCAGTTTGATGAACATCGTGCGCACCAGTCGGCATCCATGTGTTGTGTATTATCTGGGCTCGCAGTCTCATGGTGGAAACTGACCCAGTTAACATGTGCCCGTGGAGGACCTGCTTGTAGAACTGAGCTGGATTCCTGGGCTGGGGTCCAAACTCAGCGGAATTATCACCGGGCTTGATTTTCCATGTGATAGAGTCACTCTCTGAGTTGCTTCATATGATGAAGTAGACCTCCCCGCGGCCTGCTGTTCTGCCACCACGGCTGACGATATCAAATCTGCCGTCTTGGTGCGTTTCAGAGTTTGCTGAGATGAGGAATTGCCCGCAATGCTTTTAGTGTGAAATTCAGCACTCTCTTTTCTCCTTTACTCCTAATCTGCTTTCTCTGGAGCAGGGAAGGACAAGTGGGATATCTATTGTGTAGTTCTGGCTCTGCAAAATATTTAAACGCGTCTCCGTCTCCACAGAGGACATTTTTGGATGCACAGAAGGCAGTAATCAAAGATTTCACCATGAATAAAAACAAGAGAGAAAAGGAGTTCTACAGCGTCGATGTGGGGGACTCAACATTCACCGTGCTGAAGCGATACCAGAATTTAAGACCCATTGGATCAGGAGCACAGGGTATCGTCTGGTGAGTGGTTCAGCCTCATTCTTATTCAGTCAACAGCTGCTTGGAGAAATAGCGGTCACTCTTTCCATTAGTCCACGACAATCTAATTTAATGACACCTTCTGTTACTGATAAAACTAAAATTCAAGCCCACATCAGTTGTAAATTGTGCCACTTTATGTTACAAGCTCAGACCTCGAAGGTGTTGAACTTGAGTATCGTTATTTTTTTATCATGTCTTACACCCATTTATGCTGATTTATGTGCTCTTCAGCTCTGCTTACGACCAAATCCTTGAAAGAAATGTTGCCATCAAGAAGCTGAGCCGGCCGTTTCAAAATCAGACCCACGCCAAGAGGGCGTACAGAGAGCTAGTCCTAATGAAATGTGTCAATCACAAAAATGTAAGTGGGCTAAGTACTCAGATACTTTTCACCAGTAGGAGACATTGTAATGGTTTCAGTGTGTTTGAGTGTGCGTGCGACCCAAGTTGTATTTTATTTTGAAATGCCACGATTTTGATTAATGCAACTTTATACCCGCAGATCATTGGTCTGTTAAATGTATTTACACCACAAAAATCATTCGAAGAATTCCAAGATGTGTAAGTATCAAGTTACACAGGCAGTGTACAATCTAAATATAATAAATCCTGTCACGTGTTTTCTTGAAATGCCTCTTTAGCTTAAACTGTAAATGGTTTCCGCTCCGTCAGATACTTGGTGATGGAGCTGATGGATGCCAACCTGTGCCAGGTCATACAGATGGAGCTAGACCACGAGAGGCTCTCCTATCTGCTCTATCAGATGTTGTGCGGAATAAAACACCTCCATGCTGCTGGCATCATTCACAGGGTAAGCATCAGCTGGCCATGAACACACACACTAATGCCAGGGAGTGTTCTGACCTGTTAAACCTGCTGTGATACTTGACGCTGAGGTGTTAGGGCAAACGGTCATCCGGCACGCCTTTAAGTGGTGAATGCAGTCTTTCAATACAGTTTTAATGACTAAACCCCAACAGAAATCGGATTACTTCATAATTATATTGTTATTATAAAGCATATGTTGTTATAGCTACTAAATGACAGAGCAAACATTCCTAATAAAACATCTTTGAACAAAATCCTGATTTTCTATCCGTTCTTGTAAGCTGATACAGACTTCTCACCTCCTCTGACGATGGAAGCTGAATCATTTTCTCATATGGATCAGTGAGAAGCAGGTGTGAAATGAATGGGTGCGCTGTGATTTACAAGAGCAACGCATCAGTGCTGCAAGAAACATGCAGCCAAGTGTGCTTGTGGCACCGATACCTGACAATTGCCGCTTACTGACACGAGTATTGATCAAACATTGTTCAAGAAAGAAGCATTATTTTCTCCTTAGCATGAAACATCAGCCTGTTGCCATGAGATTTATGTGAAAGTGAGGAAAGCATCTCAGTAAACACGTCTGCCTTTTGTTGAAACGGAGAAGGAGGTTCTAAGCCTTTTTGCTTGTTTGCTCCTCTGTAGGACCTCAAGCCCAGTAATATTGTCGTCAAGTCAGACTGCACACTAAAGATTTTAGACTTCGGCTTGGCTCGGACAGCTGCGACGGGCCTCCTGATGACACCGTATGTAGTTACACGGTACTACAGAGCACCTGAGGTTATCCTGGGCATGGGCTACCAAGCCAATGGTGGGTGATTTCCTTTGTGCTGTATCTTATTAGTCTACACCGTCTGCCTTTTTAGATTTTCAGTGTAAAAAAATGAACTTCCGTTGCACCATAGTATGAGGCTTTAGAGATAAATCTTGCTTGCTTTAAGCTGCATGCTTCTTTACACAAAGGGAAATTGCTTGCTAACTCACCTTTTATATATAACTAACCTGTTGCTGTGCATTCTCCTTACCTCTTATTGGCTTTGTTCAGTGGACATATGGTCAGTGGGCTGCATACTAGCGGAAATGGTTCGGCATAAAATCCTTTTCCCAGGAAGGGACTGTATCCTTGTGTCTTTTAAATTCTTCCTCGCCGTTTTTTTTAACAGTCTTTTATAAAGTTTCTGTCAGATTTTTCTCTGTTTCATCATCACGTCATTAACTGTCTGTTCAACAATGCTTTCTCCCACTCGAGCTCACCCACATCCGGCTGTCGCGGCTTCGCTTCTGTTCTAATCGCCGCACCTCTTCTGTTCCGTTTTACATTCTTCTCACTTTGTTTTATTTTTGTTCATTTGTGTCCTTTTTTTCCCTTCTCTTCACCGTTTTTGTTTGCATGTCCACCTCCCTGCCATCTAAATGTCCACCTCCAGTGGATGTATGGTCAGTGGGATGCATTGTGGCTGAGATGATCAGGGGAAGTGTGTTGTTCCCTGGCACTGATCGTATCCTTCCCCATCATTGATTTATCACTGTGTCATCACTTCATCTAGTGTGAAGAGATCCACCACCATCCCGAGAGTTTTTCACTCTGCCATTCCACCAACATTACCTCTGTCATTCCTTTGCTGCTTCCACATATCGAGATAAAATGCAGGCAAATCTAGATAATAAATGGTGGTAGCCGGCGAGAGAGTACACACTATAGTTATTTATTGGCTGAATAGAAAAGAAGTGAATAGCCATGCCACCATAGATCCTGTGTGCAGATATGTGAGTAGAGCTGTTAGTGTTTGCACCTCAAAGAAAGCTAAATGTCATGTTGCCCTTATGGTCTTTTGGAGCGTATGTATGTGGCCTTTTCCCTTAACATTTACGCTTCAGACATCGACCAGTGGAACAAGGTAATTGAGCAGCTAGGCACTCCATCTCAGGACTTTCTAATGAAGCTGAACCATTCAGTAAGAACGTACGTAGAAAACAGGCCCCGCTATGCTGGATACAGCTTTGAGAAACTCTTCCCAGATGTTCTCTTCCCTGCCGACTCTGATCACAACAAACTGAAAGGTGGTGTTTCTTGTCATGACTTAAACAACCAATAACTGATTCATCAAATGACATCCTTGTGATCAATAGCACGGGATCTTAATTGCCATCATTTTTTTTGTTAACCCCCACAGCAAGCCAAGCTAGAGATCTCTTATCCAAGATGTTAGTAATTGACGCCTCCAAGCGTATTTCGGTAGACGAGGCCCTGCAGCACCCCTATATTAACGTTTGGTATGATCCAGCTGAAGTGGAAGCGGTAAGTGGATCGCCGATACTGCGTGATTCTTGAATGTGTTACATGAGATTTTAATCACTTTCAGTGGAAACTTGGCATCACTCTTGTACCACCAATGTGCCATTTAAACCATTTTTTCGTTCTCAGCCCCCACCAAAGATCCCGGACAAACAACTGGATGAACGGGAGCACACCGTGGAAGAGTGGAAAGGTTAGACAGCTTCCTGTGACTGTAAATGTTTGACTCTTAATTTATTATTTACCTGCCAGACAGAAGCCACACAGAAGTGAACCAGAAAGCTATGATGTTTGAAAGTGATACTTAGTATGATGTGCACGCTGTGGCAAATTACCAGGTGGTCAGAGTTTGTGATAAGGATGTTATGAATGGTGACCTAATCAATTTCTATTAAAATAAAGCACAAAAAAACATATCCAAAGAGATCCAGTAGAGCAGGATTGACTGTATAAATGCAAAGAAACATCAGGTGAAGCTCTGCATCTTTGCCATGGCTGCCAGATGGTGTATTTAGTGACTTTAGACACCTTTTTAAAGCCTCTCAGTTAGTGTTTTCCACTGTGGGAAACCTGACTCTATTGGGCATGAGAGGACTTAAGATTGTGAGTAAATATCACTTTCAGTTATGCAGCAGGATGAGCTCATCCTTATCCCTGCCAGGTGATAATGACCCCTCAATCATTTTTAGAAGGGTCACACCAGCACAGCCAGTCCAAATTAGTAACACGTTGCTATTTGGACCGTACCCGTTGCAGTACACTCCAGCTATACGGGAAAGCATATGATGATTCCTCTTTCCCTCCCACCAGATTGAATGAAAACAAATTTCCTTTTTTTTGCAGAGCTGATTTATAAGGAAGTGAGTGAATGGGAGGAATGGAAAAGGAACGGAGTTATAAGAGGCCAGCCGTCTCCTTTAGGTGAGTGATCTTGAGAACTTAGGGAGATAAGAAGGTGGAAAGGATTCATCTGCAATATTTTTTTTTCACATAATGTTTGTTTATCAGATAACAAGACAAGTTGTAGTTTCATAAGATTCAGACACCCACTCTCTGTGCATGACTGAGTAATGCACAAATGGTTTATTAGTAAAGCCAGTGAGACATCAGGATGGACTGCACTGATATATCTTGGCTTTCTAGTCTTACTGACCTCTTAGAGGGCTATACAGTACGAGCTGAAGAGAGTGGGATGACCCACTTAACCTCCCGAGCCAAAGTAAATGATGCACATCCTGCTTGCCCAGTCCCATCCTAATATAAATCATTTGTAGCAGAAAGTAGCTTATTTTCTTGTAAAAGACCAGAAAATATCACTAACCTGTGTATTTTTGACGAAACGTAGGCGTTGATGTGTGTTTTTCGCAGCACAGGTGCAGCAGTGATTGACAGCCCTCCTCAGCCCACATCTTCCTCTTCCTCTTCGGCCAACGACATCTCGTCCATGTCCACAGAGCCCACTGACCCAAGCAGTGACCCCACCATGACCTCGGAAACAGACAGCAGCTTAGACGGTCACACCTCTTTGGGCGCGCTGGCCTGCTGCAGATAACGTTAGACACGCGGTGCACATACACGCGAACAACGCGGAAATGTCCTTTCTCATCAGCGTGTGTGATGGGAGAGGGTTTAGGCCAATGAAACTTGTCATGTTAGTTTGTAGAGCCGTGCTTTTTAATGTACAGATTGTCCCCCCATATAAAGCTGTAAATGACTGTGGTTTGCAATTGTATCATTATTACTGTATTTTTGCTGCAGAGAGTTTTGATGTGAAACTGTGATGTATGTTATGAAAGAGACGGATCTGATTTTTTTTTCTTCTTTTTTTAGCTAGTACTACAAATTCAGATGCCATACCGTTAGCACTACCATTATGTTGAGTATATTTTTGTATAGTTTTTTCTTTTTGGGTGGGGGGTGGGTTGGGTGGGGCATTTGAATGAACACTAATTCTGTCTAACAGTAAACTATAGCACACTTGATCTTGGATCTTGATGCAAACCGATGATTTTATTTTGATATTGTTCCTCATCTTGTAGAAAGTGCCCCTTGCTGCATCCAAGTTAGCATATTTATAGCAAACAGTCTAACGGTCAATGCCCTGACACTGACCTTTTTTTTGTTACTATAGCGTACTGTAAACTGATTGTATTCTGACTAGTTCTTTTACTTAGATGTAATTTGTAGTTGACGGTCTGTTGGATGAGCAAGAGCTGGATGAAAAGAGAGCGAGTAGAAATGTAGAATGAGTCGATTACTGTGAGCGCTGTAACAACCCTACTGGCTAGATTGAGTGCTGTTTTGGGGACATCACCAGACACCAAGTCTAAATTAGTCACTTTATCCTACTGTCTGATATTATCTACAGCTGTCTGATATTTAAGATATTTAATTTAAGTGCCCTTACTCAATTCCATGATTTTTAGTTCTCTTCCATTGCCGATGCTCCTCTCTTCTGTGGTGCATCTTTCTGAGTTCTACCTCACACATGCACTCATTCAAACATGTTTGTGAAGAAACAGTATCTTGGCACACATCATTTTGAAAGAAATGCAAAAAAGTATATATTTTTTTCTGTATTGTTTTCTGTATTTATTTATTTATTTGTTTATTTCAAGCTAGGATGCATTGTATGTAATGTACATTTAATCCAGAAGCACTATTTATATGCATTTTGTTTTCTGTGCAGTATAGTTCATGGATTAGTAAAGTTAGTGACAGATCTGTACATTTTACTGTAGATTGCACTGTACTTATGCTTTCAGAGAGTTGGGAAACAGACATTTGCTTTTGCCAGGATAACTTTTTGTAAGGCTCAAATTCCCAAAATGTCCTTTTTGCCTGATTTTTTTTTTCATGGTAGGGCACTCCAGGCAGTAACCCCTAGCATCAGCTCCCAAAATGCACTTTGGGGAATGTGACGCTGTCCCGACTCTTGGCCACAATTCAACTTTTTATTTTTTTTTATTTTTTTGCTCCTCCTTCATTGTCCTTAGAAATAAAACCAATAGAAGAGACTAAGCAGGATTTTGCCTCTGAGTAAATCTGATATTAGTGCAGGTACACGTGGGGAAAAAAGAGCCATTCAGCACTACTGGTACAATGCATTCTTCTGATTGGCCAAACACTGTCAGCAACGAGTTAACCTTTTATGGTGTCTTTTGGGAAGGTCACTTGCCTCACTAACAGACCAAATATATACATCAGAAAATGGAAACTGTCAACCTTCAACTCCTGCAAATAAAAGAGTTGAATTTTAACGTCTCACATTATTCTTTCTTTTACTAAAAGCTTACCTTTCTTTCTAGAATATCAGCATCAACAATAACGTATCTATGTATTATGTACCTCATAATTTTTAGTAAGGCCTTTTCTGGTTTCTTACAAGGAAATTTCAATTGCTAATTAAATGACCTATGGTATATAACAGCAAGGAATGACAAATAAGAGGTGCTTGGTCCAGAGGAGTTCTTGTTTGGCACCGGCACTGGTCAGTGTAGGCACAAGAGAGCTGTACTAAAAGATGGCAATTAGTACTGCGCTAGAGGTATTTGGTCTTCAAAGCTTTGGGGCTGGTTGGGCGTCCCAGTAACTGAGCTCCTCCTCCACTGATGGACCAGATGAAGGCAGGCTGGTCTGGTCTATTTGGTCCGTGTTGCTCCTGTAGTTAGATTTCCGAGGGTTTTGAAGAATTCCTCCATCTCTTGCTGAAGGAGAATGTTGCGATTTTCTGCATCTTGATGAGCCCGCTCTGAGTTCCTGAGTCGGATCTCCAGCATGTGAAACTTCTTCTTCTCCTGGTCTAGCTCCTCCTCGAGGCGGTTTATCTGGGACTGGTAGTTGGAACAGGACTCTTCCAACCTCAAATGAAATAAATATAATTAATAATAAATATTACATGTATGAATAATAATGAATAAATAAATAATACATTTTGATTTTGAATGGCTATTCTAAACAGAATGACAAATGACTCATTCGTACTTGCGGATACGGACTTCATAGCTCGCCCTCTGTTTCTTCAGTTCCTGCTTGAGCTGGGCCACCTTGCTTGTGGCATCTTCATTTGTTTCTGCAAGATCATCATCTTCATTGCAGCTTGGACTGTGATCCAAAGTATTTGCACAGTCCTTCAACTGTGTGGGCCTCTCTTGACTCGGTTCTAATTTTGTTGCTTTATCACTCCCTTCTGGCTCAGACAATGAAATTTCGTAAGACGTCCAGATGGACGAAGTGTCAGCAGGTAGACTTAGACTGGAGGGGGCCACGTTGTCATAAGCAGACAGTCTGTGGGATTGGTGGAGAGCTCTGTGAGACAAGGATGTTCGAGAAGAATCTTCATCAGAGTCTCTGTGAGAGTCTTTAAGAGTAGTTTCTTTAAGGGAGAGGGTTGAATCCTTTAGCGATACAGTTGAGTCTTTTAGTCTCTCCCCAGATGAGGTGGTACGTCTGTGTGCTCGGAGGGATGACAGACCATTCATTAACCAGTTGCTCCCCCCGGCAGCCGACACGTCCCCTGCAGATCCCCCTATTTTCCCTCTTGGCCCACCTGAGGTTGCACTGCCCTTGAAGGTGGATCTCCAGGAAGGCAATGCTTTAGCCTGTTTGCTAGGGCTAACAGCTGCATCGCTTCCAACTTTTCCTTCAGTCTTGATGTCTTCCTCTGTCTTGCTTTTGCTCTTCCCTTCAGTCTGACTTTCCTCACCCTTGTCCAGTGTAACAGGGCTCACTGCTGTTACTTTAATGTCTGTAGAAGAAGTGGAAGGTTGGGCTTTTTCATTAGGCATTTTGGAGCTTGTCCCTGAGGGATGTGGGTGGTCAGGGTCTTCTTGTGAAAGCCATTCCACCTTGCACCTTTGGCTCTCCTGGCGCTGTATGGGAACTTTAATCTCTGTTTCTGGCTCCTCACGTTGGTAAAGTCGTGAGTGTTCACTAATCAGCACAGTCATTAGGTGCTGCACCTGCGTACTTCCTGTTTAGAATGGCAAACAAAAATACAACAAATTTCTCAAGTTATCTTGAAACTTTGTACACACTGATTGAAATTCATGCTTTTATTCACAAATTTGCATTAAATTAGCAAAGATCGATGTGCTCTCTAACCCTCCATCATGGTGACTGGATCCTCCACTCTGGGCCGAAGGATATTAGGTCCAAACACAGTGGCCAGGTTCTGAACACTCATCTTATTCTCATTGGAGTGAGACTGCACCTCATCCAGAAACCTGAACAGACACAACCAAAAGCAAAACTTATTTTCATATAATCATCAGTGCTAAGCTTTGCTAAAGCTGGCTTTAAAAAATAATCAGGTCGGATGATTGAGAGGTCTCATTGTGACTGGTGCGTGGGATTTTTTTTCCATAATGTAAGGAGTTAGAGAAGATATGCAATTATGCACAGTGATGTCACTTCCCCTGATGAAGACAATGTGGGTGTAATGAATGTCTCTGGTTTGATAAGCTGACAAATCATCAGTTGTGAAGCCGTGAAGGCAGAATAATGAGTCCCATCCCAATGACATCAGCACTGATATATATATATAGGTGACAAGATACACTTTACGTACTTGCAGATGTACTCAAGGAGGTTGTAGTTGACCTGAGGAAGTGATTTCACCTGTTTGCCGAGCTCTGTAATACCCTTGGAAAAAAGTAGATGTTTATTGCTAAGAACAGATTTTGAAATGTACCAGTAAAGTCTTAAGTAGACAATTCAATACCATTTCTTTATCCTTGGTAAGAAGCTGAGCGCAAGAGAGAAACTGTGTGTATTTGGAGAATGGGATTATAGGCTCTGGCAGCTCTCGTATGTACAGCTTTAACAGTGATGCCACTGTGTGGACGTCTGTGGAACTGAAAGAGAAAAGGACTGCACAATATAGAGTACTATTCCATACAGATAATGGCTTAGCATACTGTTGTGGATAAAATTCCCCCTCCCACTGCCTCACCTGTCAAACACTGGCTTCTCACCGCGGTCAAAGGCATCCTGCAGTTCTCTAACATGATTGGTCTGTCCGGGGGCCCTGAAAAGGCCTTCCTCCTTGAGTCCATTTTCACGGATGAAGCATACACACTGCTCAACCAGCACAGGGACTAGTCTCTGAGGGCCACATTGGGATTCATACAACATTGTCTCCTCTAGGTGCTGCCCAAAGACACCTTCAGTCACAAAACCAAGAAATTCATGTGACTAATAGCTCAAAAATTTTCTTATGCAAACCCCGTATCCCTTTTTTTAAGGCATGCAGACCCTTCTGTGTTCATGTGTGTCTATATAAGGACATTTTAAAGACTCAAACCTCCACCAAGTGGAGCCCATATAGCTCTACGTATGGCTCTGACCCATTCTTCCATGTCGCTCTGGGAGCTGGCCATCAGCAGGAATGATTCATGGCTTATACCAGTTCGATCCTTTTCTCCAGCCCCTGCTGAAAAGAAAGCCATGCTTCAATTTTGTCTTGGTCCCTATGGAATAATGACTAGCACATTTCAAATTCACTATTAATCATATGGAATCAAACACAAAACAGATAGCACCTCTGCAAATTAGATTGCAAGTGACTTTGCAGAATTACTTTGTTTACAGATCCAGCTGCTAACATCAATATCAGTATTCTCAATAACCTCATTAGCTCAAGCACCCCTGTAAAGTACAAAGACACAATCATGCAGCTCTGCCTTTTCTTCCTCTGGGTGAACACAGCTTGATGCCACCCGGGATGACATTTCAGTTTGACATTTAGTTCATTTCAGCACAGCTTTGATTACCGTTGTACCCCTGTGCCTTTGAAGAGGTGGAAATACTCAGCAGAGATAAAAGCATAAAACTTAACTCACATATTTTAGAAAAAGCAATACAAAACACAGGATTTGAAAAGGGGGTTTAGCACGGATTGCACATGGCTCATTGTGGAGAATACATATTAGTACCCGCATTCATTGCTAAGTCCTGCACTGTGGTGCATAGTGTGTTGTGTGTGAGAGACAAACAACCCAGAAAGAGAAGGCTTCCCATGGGACACCAGCAACTGCAGCATGCTTTTCACTCTTTTCTCTCTCT
Source organism: Aulonocara sp. 'chitande type north' Nkhata Bay (assembly GCF_057382095.1). Lineage (NCBI taxonomy): Eukaryota > Metazoa > Chordata > Actinopteri > Cichliformes > Cichlidae > Aulonocara > Aulonocara sp. 'chitande type north' Nkhata Bay. The sequence continues at coordinate 27,681,778 of NC_141356.1, forward strand.
GTCCTGGACCTTTCCTCACATGTGTTTTCACACTGTTTTTTTCCAACTAGACAGTCTTTTCCTACAAGGTCACATGAGACTGAGGGCAGTGTATTTGCACATAATAAACCATTTATTACAAACTCTACATTTTTATTGCCAGCCATTTTCCTAAAATAAATGTGTTTTATATATTTCTGGAACAGCTAAATTGAATGTATGAGGGAAAAAAATCCACTTATATTCCAATGGAAATTTGATATTCATGCTTCTGTAAAAAGAAATGAAACAGCTGATTTTATGTAAGGTGGTAAATAAACAAAAGTAAAGTACTCCATAAAAAAATTAAAGTACATTTGGATATTAATATTCAAATCCATTGAGCAGCAGGAAGGTGTTCATGGTAAAAAGAAAGTACACCCCCTTTTAAATTGGGATTTTATGCATCTAGATATGATAAAAAAGAATCTGCATGTCTTAAAATTATGTAAATACAACCTCAGATGAACTACAAAACTGTGTTGTTATTTATTTAACACGTGCTAAGCCATAATGCAGAGGCAGTGTGTCAAAAATTAAGTGCACCCTTACTACTTTGATAGGAATTAAGGAGGTAAGTAAGAGCCAGGTACTGCTGATCAAATGTATTTAATTTCCTGATCATCAGACAGTGATCATCTAGAAAGTAGATGTTTGGCAGTTTGCTTCTGTGGAGGATTCAGATATTAACCAACACAATGCCTAGGAGGAAATATGTCACTAATGATCTTAGAGATGCAATTGTTGATTTCCAAACAATTTGAAGTCTATTATTTTACAGTTAGAAAGATTATTCCGAAGGGGAAAACGTTTAAGACCTTTGCCAGCCTTCCCCAGAAGTCGAAGTCCCAGTAAATTCACCCAATGGTCGGACCATGAAATACTCAGAGAAACTGAAAACAAACAAACAAAAACCTTAAGAGATAAGACTCTACAGGCCTCAGTTAGCATGTTAACAGTTAAAGTTCATGACAGTAGAATGACCTGTCCGAACAGTTGCCAATAAAAAGCATCTTATTTCCAAAAAGAGCATTGCAGCTTGGCTTAGGAGGGTTAAAAACCTTCTTTGGACAGACAAAATCAAACACAGCATTTTAGCACAAACTGTCAAGCCCAGTGGTGGATTGTGATTTGGGCTTATTTTGCAGCCAGAGGACCTGAGGTCAAATGTGAGGTCATCAATCTGAAAGATAAAGCTTAGATGAAGCAGCAAATCTACAAGAAAATGGTTGAAAATAAAAAGAATCAAAGTGTGAAATGTCCCAGTCAAGGTCGAGACCTCAACCATGAAATACTGTGGAGGGATCTCAAGCATGCTGTGGACAAATGAATGCCCACAAACCTCGATGAGCTGAAGCAATGTTGTAAAGAAGAGTGGGACACAATTCTTTGACAATAATTTAGGACACTGATAAAATCATACAAGAAATAATAACGTGAAGTTATTATTGCTAAAAGTGGTTTTACAAGATCATGTCAATGTGAATCACATAGTTTTTATACACTGCTTTGGCATTTTGGATTCATTTTGGTTAAAGAAATAATCATGTAATATGTATGTGTTGTTGTTGTTCACTTCAGGTTGTATTGAAATGGTTTTAGACCTCGTTAAGGATCAGATTATTATTATTTTTATCACATCGTGATATATGAAGCCTTAGAATTAGCAAAGTAAAAACTGTAATATCTACATAGAGTACAGTGGCTCAAACATACGGAAGCGTAGAGCTGCCACCCAGGCAAAAGAAAAATACAAGTGTATCACGTTATAACGTGAAAGGTTTATTGTTCTAACAAGATACTTTTCCTGTTTGTACAATATACTATCATGTTTGTACAATATACTTTTCACGTTTGAACAACATAATATCACGTTATTACAATATACATAATTATCACGTTCGTACAATATTGTACGAACGTGATCCTATATTGTACGAACGTGATAATTATGTATATTGTAATAACGTGATATTATGTTGTTCAAACGTGAAAAGTATATTGTACAAACATGATAGTATATTGTACAAACAGGAAAAGTATCTTGTTAGAACAATAAACCTTTCACCTTATAACGTGATACACTTGTATTTTTCTTTTGCCTGGGTGGCAGCTCTACGCTTCCGTACAAACATACACCTAGTGAATGCATTTAGCATTATCAGTATCAAAAGTAAAAGTGCTCACTGTGTACGAAAATGGCCCCAGTCCGGGATACATTATATTCTAATTACATTAATTATTAATGCATGCATTACTGGAGGATCTTGCTTTTACGTTTAGTTGCAGTGGGGCACATTTATTTACAGCTGGGTACTTTTATCTGTTAGAATTCATTGCACTTTAAGCTCATTGTAAGCATGATTTATGTATATCTATATATAGTGACATTTTGAACAATGACATCAGGGAGGCATCTTAATATCCTAAAATCATTCTTCACTGTGACCATCTAAAACTACCAGATGGTACAAGAGATACTTGGATCAGCACAGGTTAAACAGAGGTTTGCTGCATGTATAGTCTGATCACAATTTTAAGCAACACAGAGAAAAGTACCGCTAGGTAAAACATAAAGTTTGACTTAAAAATCTAAAGGGAGCCAAGTGCGAAGTTTTCTATTTGGCACTCGGTGCTAAACAGATTGTTCAGCATCTCTTGAACAAGGCTTATTTACTTACTTGTTTCCTTATATAACAGAACTGTCACTATGCCAACTCACCTGGAACTATTTCAAAAAGGTGGCGGCCAGGCTCGTCCTGATTGGCAGGCACCTCATTGACCTGACTACCCTGTAGAGGAATACAACCCTGCCGGAGAAAGGCGAGGAAGGTGTGAGATATCAGAGGTTCTGGACAAGGGCGTGTAGTGAATGTTAAATATTATGGAGCGCTGAGTACACGGGACTCTGGGCAATTGTCCAACAGAGGGAGGCAATGATGATGGAGGGAGGAATGACTCAGGGAAACATCTCTTCATCTACTTATCCTACTGGTGCTTCCTGATGTACTAGCATTTTTGATCCTTTCAGCACAGATAGGGTCAAAGGTCAAAAACTAAGTGCTTCAGACACAACCACAGGGTAGGTAGTTACCACATAATCAGTGTATGTGTCAGGGCAGTAACAACACGCTATGGCTTTAATGGAGACTGTGGGGAGGTCTTAATGGAGCTGATTTTCTGTGTTAAAGATAATGATATTTACCCAGCCATAGCTCGACACCAAGTATTTCATTTAGCAAACAGTTTTTAAAAAAAAACACACGGTCACTTTTATTTCACTTGGCTATTTAAGAGAATGGAAAACACATTTGGTTTTATTTTAGTTGAAAAACACAGTCGAGTGATCAGTTTTGGGTTCTAAATACTAATCGGATCAGTTCAAGAAGTTGGCTCAGATGTTTCAGGGGGAATACGATGGAATATAACAGAGCAGCCTTGCAACAGGTGTCAATATCTCATATGTGCTATTTTGCAATACCTGTGCTTTGCTTTCATCCTGATCCTTGTAGAAATACAGAGCTTCGGTCCTCAGGACAAACCAGCGCAGCTGCCAGTTTTTCATGATACTCCGCTGTCTCTTGAGCCAGCCCGCCTTCAGCGCTTTCTCATGATCCAGAGGAGAACAGGGCCTGGAAACCCTTGTCAACTCTCCGAGAACCATGCTTTTGGACCGTGCTGCATGGGTACACACATTGAGATCAGAAAAAGAGTGACAGAGACAGTATTCCACAAAGACACGGGATAAGTAATTTTCTAAATCTTTCTTTGTAGTCTCCCTCGGGTACCGCTAAGCCCACAGCATGGGCCATGCATCAAGATTTCATCTGAATTCAGCCTACAAAGGGAATGCCTCCATTTCACTGCAAAGCCATCTTGTTTTAAGAAACCCGTCTATTTCTGTACATGTTTTAATTTGTTTCAGATATTAACAAGGGCATCCATTATTTCCAGTCTCATTGCTATACATAGACAGGTTTTGCTTTGGATCAGACTGTGCTTTGACTGCTACAGCCGGAATTAAAATATGGATTATATATTAGCATCTGTATGCCAAAGGAATGGAGCAAAAACTGTGACAGTAGAGCGATCCCTGGGGAGTCAACCAGCAAGAGAAAAGAGAGAGATAAACACAAGGCACAGGCAGAGGGGAGAAGAGAGAAATCAATGGCATCTTTTTTCCTTGTTAATTGCATTTTGCTTTCTGCTGAGGACAGCAGGGAAGGTATCTTTAAGGGCCTGGACAGAGATCTCTCTTTCCTTTCCCTCTCCTGTTTCTTCTCTTCATCTCTCTCTTCCTCTCCCTCCCTCTCTCTTTCTCTCGCTCTGTTATCAGCTCTCTGTCTGGACTCCTCATTTCTATTTCTCCCCTTGCTGGACATCCTTCCTTTGCAGAGTCATGATTGCTGAGAAGGAAGAAGAATGACTGTGTGAAGCAGTCATTTCCAAAATGACAGCTGAAGCAGGCTCATCAAGGTTTATAAATACAGCAGATATAATGTAACCGTGTCTCATACTTCTATATAAAAACAAAACAAAACAAAACACATAGAAAGTAAAGCTTAAAAATTGTATTACTGAAGTAAAGTACAGCATCTTCAGCAGTATTTGAGTGAATGTAAGCCTTGAACAGAACTATAGTCATACGTTCTGGTGCAAACATGACAGCTATACATCCGCCCACCGTAGTATCAAAAGTAAAAGGGCTCACGCTGGTTAAGATTATTAATGGTGCATTACTGTAGCGTTTTGCTGTTTGGTTTCATGTTTGGTTGCAGTGAAGCTGACTGAAACTATTTTATTCACCACTGAGTAGTTTGCAATTTAAGCCGATTGTAAGTGTTGTAAAGGTATATATAAACAGTTTAATCTAAAGTAACAAGGTCTCACTGTGGTGGTAGCAACAGTAGTGGTATTTGAATATATTCTATGAGGTTTTACCTTGTGGATAGCTGCTCCAACCTTTAAATGATTGAAATGTAAATTATTTATGTATTATTGAAATAATTCAGTTATTAATATAAAATGTATTATATGTCATTACCATTTGAATGAGATAAGGGTGCAATAATACATTTATTAGTGATGATGATAAACACAGCTCAGTTCACAATGGTTTTCCTCTCAATTTTGAATCTATGGTATCTCAAAAGGACCACATAATATTTGCTAAAGCCCTTATGTTATCCACTCAAATGTTTCAGTAATCATCCAACTATACAGATAATAGAGAAGCTTCATCTACATCATTCACAGTTTTGTAAATGTCTTCCAGCATAACAGAGTAGGATCCAGACCCAGCTCTGAGATGCTGTTTGAATTTGCCCTAAAAGATGCTGCATAAAAGGGTCAGTGGAGAGCAGAGCTGGGAATCTAATCAAAGGAGGATACCATTACAGCAAATGAGAGATGGCAAGCGCACAAGACATGGCAAGCAACTACAGCTACTGCACTCTCTGACTGTATTCGTGAAGGAGAAAGAGGAGGCACTTCTCCACCCCATCATCTTTTATGATCCGATTTTTACGGCTGGTCTAGAACAAGTGATCAGCTGCCAGGGGGGAAACGAAGGAACATCTTCGCCTAAAGACACAGAAAAATGAAGCTTCACGAAGAAGATGTATCGGAACAGCAATTTCAATAATAATCATTTTTTCCTCAAATTAAGGTGGCAGCTGTCACAACTGCCCGTGGCACCTGCAACAGTGTGCCAAACTGTGTGTTATCTAGCAACCGCTTGCTATGAAGAGCACAGGAAGTATTTATACACTGCATCATGATGATCTCGGTGGCAGGAGCTGTTCCTCTGATTTACAGCTTCCATATTAATCTTCACAATATCATGTGAGAGGAACATATATTTGGTGTCCCAACTTCTGTGGTCACAAATGGATTTTACCCAGCATTAGAGGAACTATGTTTGAGAGTCAGCTGTTGGGATTTACAGGGGCAGAGAGTCACGCATTCCTCCCAATTGGATCTCTGTCACCTGCCAAAAACCCACAGCCGAATAGCTGGGGGAAACCTTGAACAGAGATACAGTCATGCGTTCAGGTGCACACGTCAGAATACAAGTGATTTTGAGACCGATAATTATCTTCCCAGCACCGATGCTTACTACAACGTGCCTCATCTCCATCAGAATTAAATCTTCTAGGAATAAGGGTAGTGTAATCACCTGAGGAAGACATGTCGGATTACATCACCCTATAGTAGAGCCTGTTAACACTCAGTGAGCTCTCCACAGAACAGCTGAAGCCACTACACTCAGGATCATGCAAGAAAATGAATCAAATTGCTAGTAAAATGCTCACTAGGATGCAAGGACACACTGCTCTGCATGTCATTATCAGTGAAAGCACTAATGACAATATTGATGATAGACAATGAAAAAGACAGCAGACTAAGCTCTGCAGCAGCAGCAAGTTAAATAAAAAAGGAAAAGAAAAAAGAAGCAGAAAGCAGCAAGAAAGGAAGGCAAGACAGAAAAATGAAGCCAGGATGAAGGATGGAGGAAAGGGAGGAGGGACTGTGCTTACCCCGGCGTGCCTGTTTTATCTTGGGGCTCAGCATGGTTACCGTTGCTATACTGCTCCTTCTCACAGAGACATGACCGCATCCCTCTGTTCACACACTATTCCTCACATACACGCTCTACCGGCTCCTCTCGCTGTTGCCTCGCCCTGTTACTCCTCATCCTCTTCGAGCATCTCTCTCCCTGGCTCACAGTCTTGCACTCTGTCTGATTTTACACTCACACACACATACACACACACACTTAACCTCACACTCTCCTCTGGATCCCCTCTTTCCTTTACGTCTGACTCCCCCTCTCTGTCCCACTGGCCCAGTACGCTGTTGTTCCTTACATACCTAGAGCCCTGCCTACTCTCTCCCTCTCTTTCTCTTTGGTCTGTCTCTTTATCAGTCACTCTGCCTTCTGCTGCACACTCTCAGTATCAATTTCTCACCATAAATACGTCTGGCTTGGTGTCCTCTGTCTTGTCATCCTTTTCTGTGTTTTTAGCTTCGCTATTGCTCCACAGTCTTCACAATCCCCACAGCTGGTTGTGGAGATTTGATTATGGGCTCATGTGAACCCTGATGTACAACCTCAGATCAATATATTTGATTCCACTGACATCAGTCTCACCACTAAGTGTTATGATGCAGTGAAAGTAGATGTGACACCGCGATGTCGACGTATAGCTGTAAATCTCAGAAGTTTTGCTGATATCTTTAAATGGAATTAAATACATTCAACCCCTGTGACAAGCAGGCATTTAGAAATGTAACATTTATTCAGCTGTTTTAAGACTTTAGAATAGACATATAAAAAAACTGCAATGTATGTGAAAATGTCTGGATATCCTTCTAGTTCTAAATTCATCAACATCAACTTTTTTTCCTAAGGACATCTTCAGAACTTCACGATTTTTCTATTTCTTCAGACCTGAAGAAGCACCTACCGCTGACTCCCCTGAGGTCCTGAGTCAGCCGAGCACCTGGTGAGGATCTAAAAATGAAGCTTATTGATGCACAACAATCAGAGACAAGTTATAAAAAGGTTTCAATTTCCTCTGTCTGAAAATGTCATTAAAAATGTCACTTAGAGGAAGTCAAGACAAGAACTAGAAATCCATTAATAACCTTTAGAAAAAACTGTCTGCTTGGGAGGAGAGATGGTGCATCATCCACAGCCACAAGTCAGTGTATGAAGTTTGTAAGGCAACATCTTGATCTGACAGCTATTATCAGATAAAGTAAAATTAAGTCACAATCACTCGGACTTTGGAGAAAAGTCCATTAGACTTTTCTAAAGCATTAGAGCAGTGGATCCACATAAAGTGGAAAACACTAAAATCCACTTAGAAAGCTTTTCCCCTGTCAGGAGATTAAACTGAGGCCAATCTTGCTGGGAGGCAACATCCCCATCCACTGGACCGCCCTAACATTAACATTTTAAAAGAATGTCTTTTTAAATCTCTGTGTTTTTTGTGTGTTTTTTTAAAGTATGTAAGCTTTGACCATATAATCCATCGCAGACATTTGGCAGAACAGATTTTGGGTGGACATATGTTCAAATCAAACAAAACTGTATTGTAAACACTCGTATTAAGTATCCTGTTTCACTCAGGGTGAGATTTACAGTCGGACAGTAAATGCCAAACTACCTCAATCACTCAGTAATTTGTGTGGTAAAAACCAAAAGTCTCGAGGGTGTGATGTTCTTGTTCCTGTTCAGCTTGTTCTAAGGTTGTAGTCTGTTTAAAAGCCTCCAAATCATGAAATCAAGAGGGTGGATGAGACCAATATACATTACAGAGACGCTGTAAGAAGAAAGAGCTGACTGAGATTTCTGTAACAGTCCGTTATTTACAAATGACACCAAACGTTAGGACTTTATGAAGGAGAAGCATTTGTAATAACATAACTTTGGCCATAGAAACAGCTTAAACTCTCACAGGCAGTACAAGGATCACACAGATGGATACAGAAACACTGATGAAAAAGACAAAACAAAATTACTACTTAACTTCATTTGAGAGCTCAGATGAAGTTAAGCTTAAAATAAATAATCAGCTTGTATTATATGGTGACATTCAACACAAAACAAGTTAAAAACTGAGCTTTACCTGCTAGTTCCTTTGCTTTGTCACTGATATATGGAGTCCTGTTAGGATTCATGGCATTGAACTTGTGTGCACCGTAGGTATCCTTCTCCACCGGGGCCATCTCTAGAGCCATAACACAAGCAAGCAAGCACATTCAGGCTCTAAACAATGACAAAACTGAAGTCTCAGTCCTCTGCTTAATAGCCAATCTCCAAGAAACAAATCAAATGACATTCACATGCTCACAGAAAAGGGACCACTATAGTTGCTATCAGTAACGCCTCTGACTTGTCTCTCAGGAATGCTGATGTGAACAGACGGTGATAGAGGGAAGGAAATAGAGACTGTCATGCGAGCATTACTTGCCATGTCGTCTTGGATGGATAGACCGGACGACTCTCTCTCTCTGGAGCCAGACTCTCCGTGCAGCGAAAAAAAAAAAAGTCACACTGTCTGAGGCATCTGCAGTGATAGGTACTGCTTTATAGGGAAATAACACACAGCTGTGGGGTTCTCCCACTGTCCTTGTCCTCATTTTTAGTCTGTCTCTCACTCAGGAAGTGAGCTGGCCCGATGAAGAAGTGAAAACTGCTGACTTGTGTACAAAAATAATATTAGTTTCTCCTTTAAATGGCATCACTGTACTGCTCGTATCACTAACAAGACAGCAAAATAAAGCGCTGTAAATGGTTTTCCAATATGTAAATCAAGGGGGTGATGTCAGGTCAGAAAATTGTGTGAAACATATTTTCTTACAGCATAAAAACATCGTCAGTATAAATAAAATAAATCGGGATATCAAGTGGCAACCAGCTGGAGATGAAATCAAGACAAGAGAATACAGAAGGTTAAAAAGCCTTTATGTGATCAACTTGATCACTCCATATGTACAAGCGGCAGTACAGCAGACACTGAATTATGTCACACGACATGGCCACTCACACAGACCAGACACACCAGCCTCTGGGGTGTGTGGAATATCATCTATAATCTAGAAATACAGTCCTGAGGGACACATAGGAAATGAGTGTGTGTAATTGAAGGCATGAAAAAAGCATATCCCATTAATGAGAGCAGAGGAAGTGTCATGGCACAAATGACTCGGAGCAGGTTAGAGAGGTAACGACATTAGGTTGGGAAGAAAGTCTTTTGGGTCGTCTGTTGTTAACCATTATCTCCAGCTAATCACTGGACTTGCTAATTTTATGAAAACACAGTAAACTTTGATCAGTTGTATGTTTTACAGTTTTACAAAAGTTTATTTAGAGCAGCAATAAAGAATGACATTTAAAAATGATTACTGGGATACAAAAACGAGTATAAACACAGGCTTTCATGTAGACGCTCGCTGCTAAAACACAGTGTCAAAAATATTGAGTACTTTACACAAACAATATAAAACAACGAGAAAATAAAAACACTGTTTCTTAAAGTATGAGTTTTCAGTGAGGTCTCTAAAAACTAGGCGAATGTCTACATTTGTGGTAGATACCCTGCAAGTCACTTTGTGAACTATTGTCCTGGCAAATCTACTCTATAGCCTATTTAATATCAAAATATATTAGATATACTAAAATCAAGTACCAGATATGGCATTAAAGTTACTGAATCTAAAAAGGACATTATCACAAACCACCTTACACAGAGGAACTAAGAGTGAGTATTTGTACTTGAGCAATACTGGAAATGTTTTCAAATAAGCTGCACAAAGGTCAGAGTGACAGTTTTAAATGTCTATGGCAGTTTTGTCCTCTCTGGCTTGTCTGCTGCCCACCCGTCTCCGACCCTCCATCAGAAATGACAGCACTATCACCCAGCGCTGTGCTAGTGACCGCTGTTGTGCGGCGCTTTCGCATTGTTTAAAGTAGGTGGTTGTTCCAGTGGCGACAGCATCAAACTGCTCAGTTAGAAGCCACACCTCCCAGATGAGTGTCAGTCCATTCATGATCATCATTACAACAACCCAGAAATCCTCACCTAACAATGTGAGCCACAATGAGAAGCTGTGGCTGCCTCCAGGCATCTTGCTGTACAGGTAACTTATTCCCGTGGCAACAAAAAGAAGGTGGGCAGCCACCATGGAGAGGATGAAGACCAGGAACAGGCGGTGGTTACCTCGGCCAATGCACCGGTTGAGGAAAAGGCAGTGATGGTCGTAGTCTTTAATGCACATTTCACACAGCTTGCAGTGTTTAGTGTAGTCAGGCTGAAAGAGCTGTGATGAAGACAGGAGAAGGTCATCAAAATATTAGAAAGAAGTAATGCATTTTTATGTATAGACTTTACCAAAAAAAATGGACAGGGCTTTAAACCTGCATTCTTTCTAATGACCCACATAAGGCCACTCAAAAAAATGTGTCTGCTTGGTAATATTCAACTAATTTACATTTTTCATCCCAGAAAAAAAATGTATATGTGTGACACAAGCTGTACGGAAGAAGGATGAGAATGAAGATGACAGATTAATTTCAAAGCAAGAACTTTGATTCAGCGAGCTAAATTTTATAATCTGGAAATTTAAATCTTGCATATAAAGTTCTATTTCATTTAATAGTTTTTAATCAGATATTGGCTCTTTACATGATGTGTTACTGAGGGGCTCAATAGAGCTGTGGTTACAGATTTGCCTAACAAGCAAAACATCCGCGGCTTGATCCCGGGAGGAGACACAAAGCCATTTTTGATTCCATCAAGAAGAGCATCTGGCATAGAAATCAAACATGTGGAGCTACCTGCTGTGGTGATATTTGTTAAAAAGGGAGCAGACGAAAATAGGCAAAAAAACTGAAGTATACTAATACTACTACTACTAGTCAGTTTAGTCTTTCTAAACTAGATAGCTTCAGTACTGTGGTGAAGTTTACATCAATTTATGCTGTTGTAAGGAGACATCCAGAGCAGATGGTGATGATGCTGATTAAATTCACTTACTAAATTCTACCTTTTATACTAGCTTTAGGCTGTCTGAATCTGGAATCTATGTGCTAATGTATCTTGTTCAATTTTTTCTTTTTGCTAAATCCACAGGAAACAGTGAATACTTGAGTAGCAGTACATGTCACAGCCTGTAGACAAAGAAAAATATATCAGATCTCACAAATCAAGTCATTATGTGACTTATTACCAAGTGATTCTTTTCCTCTCACCTCACTGCAACATCAGATCTTAGGGTTCCCCCACCTACCAAATCACTGCATATATTACCTGGCAGCTCTGATATCTGTGGTCTTAACACACGTGCGTGAAGACCTTTTCTAATGTGAGGGGAGTTACAATTAGCAGAAAGGCTATGCATAAATTTCAAGATCTAAACAGAAAGAGTGATAATTAGAAAAATAACTACATACAATATAAAGTGTGGCATGTAAAACAAGTTACCAACATGCCCATATGAATGTCTCACCTCACAGTATGGACAGAACCTTTGTGGGCTCTGGTTCTTCTCCACCAGATCAGCGATACAAGAGAACTGAGGATCTGATTCTGCTCTGTCTAGTGTCCCAGGGTCTTGTGTCAGAACCTTACAGAATAACCCAAGGAGTATGGAAAAGTGGACCATCGACACCTGGGTTAAACTACTGGTTGGCCACACACATTCACAACATTAAGGATAAAAATTTTAATAGCACACTTTACATACATTTAAACAGACTCGGTAGAATACCAAATAAACTAGCTGCAGTTTACATCAGTGTTTGCTGGAATTCATATAAAATTGTAAAATGTATATATATGAAAATGTGAAAAATGTAACAGTCAGTAACCAAAGATTAGTGTAACCAATTCAAAATGGTAAATATGGTTAAATTTTCATCTTTTCCCTTTCCTGAGTTACACCATTTTTTTTTGTTTTCGAGTGGTTTATAATGTTGCAGTGAAGTTGAGTTTTGACTTCTTCTTCGCCACACCTGCCTCCATATCACCATATCCCTATCCTCTTTTCCTTCAACCCTCTGCATGTCCTTCTTCGCTCCATCTGTGAATCTCTCCCATGGTCTTCCTCGCTGCCCATATTTAGCATCCTTCACCCAGTGTATCCACTATCCCTCCATCTCAGCCTTGTATCTCTAACTTTGTCTCCAAACTGCTCATACTCTTTTCTAACCCTGTCCCTCCTGGTCACTTGCACCAAACTCTTAGCATCTTCATCTCCCCCACCTGTATTTTTGTCAGCGCCACCATCCACAAATAATACATCACAGCAGGTCTCACTACCATCTTGTAAACCTTCCCTATGACTCCATCTGTCACAAATAACCCTGTTCACTTTGATTACACCCAATGCTTTGGATGGTTGACCCCCAGGTACTTAAACTTTCACTACCTCTACTCCTCGCATCTTCACTGTTACACCTGCCTCCCTCTCATTCACACATGTATTCTGTCTTGCTTCTAATTACTTCCATTCCTCTTCTCTCCAGAGCACATCCACAGCTCTTCAGACTCCAGACTCACAATCACAATATCGTCTGCAAACATCGTCGTCCACGGAGACTGCTGCCTGACCTTATCTGTCAACCTGTTCATCACCAGTGCAAAGGAGAAGGGGCTCAAAGCTGATCCCTGATGTAATCCCACCTCCATCTTCAACCCATCTGTCACTCCTACCACACACCTCAACAATGCCTTGCTCACTATTGTCCTCACTCTCTCCAAGATTAGATTAAACAAAGGTCCCCTCTATCCTACATATCTCCATATGTGACTATTTGAATATAAAATGTAGTCACTTCATCATACAGTGGCATTCTATTTTGTCATAAATAGTGTATGATTCTGATGTGTTCATCCATGCAGTTGAACAATTGTGCTGAACTCCTCCAAGACTCACAGCTCAGCTAACGTAGGTGTGTGAAAAGCTGAATTATCAAGAAATATGTATGAGCAAAAGACCTAGTATATGCTAGCTTTTCAAAAGGATATTAGGCATCATTTTTCCATAGAAGCAGAGCAGAGAATGGATCAAACCAGCAATGAGGGTTCCCAAGTAGATCGGGTTAGGTAACCTAGAAAGAAGACATATGCTATGTGATATAATAGCAGTAAAGGATGATTATTTACATGCACTGCAATTTTTGCCAAACCTTTGGTATGTGGTCATGCGGTGGTATTGTGTGAAAATGCTTCTGGCAAGCCATGGGAAGAGCAAACCACAGATTAAACCCCCATAGCCTCCCAACATGGCTGCAATCAGCAGGATGGCAGCTCCACTCAGCGATGGAAAAAACAGTGTCCAGTAGTATAAAACTGTTAAGAAAGAAGAACACAAAACACCCTTTTACCTGTTTATAAGATCACATTCAGCATAAAACATCAAAAAAAAAAAAAAAATCCAATTTCAGAGTTGTAACATGAACTGTTTTGCAATTATTATCTTTGTGTTTTTATTGTAAAATAAATGAATAGAGCTCATATACAGATCCAAATGTACCATGAGACTCTCTGGGCTTGTGGTGTATTGGCTCATTAATGTACCGACTCAGTAGTTTGGTGAGTTGCTGATGTCTAGAGAAAAAATACAGCAGAGTAATAATCAGCATCATAATCCCAAGAGAAAGATCGAATCAGGAAAAGCAAACATACTGGATATTTCATAGGTACCAAAGGATGCTAGAATGAAATGCAGCATCCTTCTAGTTTTATGAGGGGGGTGTCACATATTTCTGGAAGCAGCAGATTCACCTAAATGTTTTGCCCTGTTTGCTGAGCTCCAGTGGTGTCAGGCCGCTATGATTCTTCTGATGGAGCATCCCGCACCCTGTTCTCTGCAGTAGTATCCAGCACACTTCCACTCCACCCCTCTCTGCTGCGACGTGAAGCGCTGTCGCACCCTGCTGGTCAACTGCATCCACAGCACACCTCTGAAACATATTTGCAAATCCCAGAAAATGTACATAATTTAAGCCTTAGTTTACATTTTAAACAGTTTAAAAGTGGAAAAGTAAAAAGAAGAAAAAACAAATATTTGCAAAAAAAGTGAAAAAGATAAAAACACCAACAGAATGCCTATTATTTTCAGACGCATTAAAACAGGTACAGGCATTGGTGGAAATCACTGCTCAGGCTCTTGAAAACAGTCAGTGACTACACTTCAATGCTCCATCCCCAAAATGCAAGTTGAAACCATGCATTCATGCAAATATATACTCTGTGTGCTACATGCAACACACAGAGTGAGAGACAACCAGTCACACTATTTACATTATTAATAATCCATACTCTAAATGTTTGGGTTAAAGAAGCACAAAGATCAAAAGTTGACTAAAGCATAAAGTCACAGTACATTTTTGTATGATGACGTTCGTCATCCCGGCAGCTTTTACACAATATATATTTGACTCAACATTGTTATTAAAACTTTTAGATTGGGCATTATCTTGTGTATTGCTGTGTAATAATACTGTTGCACAACTAAAGAGGGTGAAAGAGGCAGACAGTGAAAACTGTATCATACCTGGTCCTTGAGCAAATACCGAATAACTTCTGTGTTTCCTGTGGATGCAGCCAGGTGAAGGGGAGTCACCTGGTACATGTCTGTGTCTGTGAATCTAAACATTCCTGTCTCCCACAAATAGTGCACTGCAATGCTGGGAAAAACAACTAACAGTTAGTGCATGCATAATACAGTACTTTGCAAAAGTCACCCCACATTTCTTTATACTTTCCTTCCAAGAAGCCAGACTTTCTTCTCATTTTTATAAATGTCTTGAGCAATAGTTCTCCAGGCTTTCTGGAGGGTTTTTGTTTTTGTTTTAATTGAATTTTGGCTGCTTTTGCACTCATTTTCTGTTCAGGACATACAGGAATGTTCTGTCTGTTAACCCCCTTAACGCTGACCTGGACTAAAAATCAGTCCAATAGTTTTTTGGGTTTTTTTTGGAGTGATCAATGCAAATTTGGAAATGTTGGTTCTATCTATTTATGTTCAAATCAGTATACATACAGTGAGTGTCTACAGCCATCTGTAAAACTGGCAGAGGCTCTTTCATGGCATGGGACTGCATTTCAGCCAGTGGTGCTGGGAATCGTGTAAAAAATTATGAATGCAGAAAAGTACGGTAGGATTTTCATCCACCATGCAATACCATCTGGACAGTAACTGACTGTCAACAGCTTCTTTTGTCATTGTGACAATGATCCCAAACACCCTGCCAGTGTAGTAAAAGCATACCTGGATAGAAACACATATAGTAAAAGACTATCAGTGGACTGGGTTCACCAAAGCCCGGACCTTCTTATTAAAGCGGTGTGGAATTATTTTGACAGAAAATGGGAGCAAAGGCAGACAAGATTTAAGGAAGAGCTTTGAATGTCCTTCAAGAAGCCTGAAGAACAATTCCTGAAGTCATCTTAAAGAAATTCAGTTCAGGCTGTGTTGAAGAATAAAGGAGATATTAATGACTTTGAAACTTATTAGAACTGTATATCCTCTATGTCAACCTTATATACTGTATTTCTATTTATGTTTATACATGTATCAATAGATCACTGCACCTATTTCCCATTCTTATAGCAAAATATAAAGAAATTAGGAGTGGTTCAGGGCTTTTGCATAGCACTGTATATATAACTGTGTAGTAGCCCATGGCAAAAACGACTAAGTTTGTGATACAATGTTTCATCCACTTACATGCTCCCCCCAGTGACCGCATGGTGCAGTGATGTTTTTCCCTGTAGGTCTATGAGACGTAAATCGGCCCCATACTGCATCATTTGATGTATGATGTAGATGTTCCCTTGCCTGATAGTAGTACAAAGTGCACAAGCTCAAATCAAGCTCTCACCTTGAAAATCCAGGCTTTAACTAAATATGCAGCTGCTGCTCACCTGCAGGCAAAATGAAAAGCTGTCTGTCCTGCATCACATGTCAGGTTAGGACCAGCTCCTGCACTAAGGAAAAGGTCGACCAAGGCTCGGTTACCATGCAGAGCAGCATAGTGGAGTGGGGTAAAGCCACCCCAACCTGAATGATGAGAAACGCATTTACATTACACAATCAAGCTTGATGACACTGACCTTCAACTCTGACTTTGACTAACAATATGAGACTGGCATAAATGCATCGACTGTCAGCCTGTTGACGCTGAAAGCCCTCTCAAGTTTGGGGGTTGGAGTAGTTCAGCACAATGTGACTTTGTGCTGTGTTGTCACTGGATCTGTCCATCTCTTCATCACAGGATCTGTGCCAGACCATCTCACAGAAGAGCTGCAGCAGAGTTAGGTTTCTTTTTGGCATTGTGGCAAAATCAAACCAAGAGAGACCAGAAAATGATCAAATATACAATAACATCCGGTAAAACTATAGTTAACTCCCAAACACATTTGCACATTATTCCAAAGTTCTAAAGCCAGGCATGGCAAACAGCATAAAGTGGGTATAAACGTTCTCTTTCTAACTAATGTTTCAGCAGTTTTCTCGCAATAAAATGAGGAAATTGAGAAATCCCGTCGCGATAAGGTTGAATAATGACCTTTTAAAAAAGCCAGATCTGAAGTTTGCACTGTATCTCTTCCTAGCTTACCTTTTTGCTTGAGTATAGATCGGTTACTCTGAACGAAGTGTATACACTCTTCAATATTTCCTCTCTGTATACAATCAAATATGTCCCCACCGCTGACGGAGGACACGGGCATCGGATGCATTATGATGGGTACACGGAGGCCACCTTCTAGTGTTACCACCGACAGAAACTGCAAAGGAAGCAAAATCAACTCCTGGGAAGCGGCGCTACAACATCATAAGGTAAAGTGAGAAGGGATCTCATGTATCGCTACAAAGCAACCGACATCTTTCATTGTGTCAAACTGATTGAGGCAATCCACGCCCTGGACACCGCATTGGTTGCAAGGTGTCACGTGGCCGCGCTTTGCCCAAAGCACGTGGTCGCTATAAATACCATGACGCCTCCAAAGTAAGCAGTAGCGCTGTGCTGTGCCGCGATACCAACTATTACTAATACCAGTACCAATACTTTAAAAACATAATGACAGCTTATGTGGGGGAAGCAGAATGTCGTTTTGAAAATAAAACATAGATGATCCTATTTCACGATTTCTTAAAAAATAAATAAAAATAACTGTCAAAGTAGCCATTCATTTTTCCTGACTCTTTGAATACCCCCCTTCCTAATTATCTCCCTTCATCTATTTTCTTGTGTTAATTTAGTCTTTCTCCATCTCTTCCTCACTTCTCCACAGATGGTGCATCAGGATCAGTTGTTGCTGGTACTACTGTTCATGGTGCAGCTGCCCAGATAGTTAACATGTTGGTTAATTTGACACATTGGGCTGCATTTCTTTTTCTTTTCTTGTCATTGTTTTATCTCAGCTTTCCATCTTTTACCCACTTCTTCCACACTGAACCTTTTCTACAAGCTGCATGAGCGTGCAGCAAAGGTAGAGGAGGGAATGGGCTGTAAGTGCTTGTATCCACTGGGTCGCTCTTCAGGCCGGCCCATCGGCCGAAAAGTGCATCGGCCTATTGGGAAAATGCCCTGTATGCCAGAGTACCTGACTTAGAGGATAGAAACAACATATTGATCCGATCGCAATGCCAGTGTTGGTATCGATATTGTCGATATTTGGATGGCCCCGCCCACCTCTAGTAAACTGAAAGTGGCCTGGGGAACTTACCAGAATAGTGTAAAAGAAATGCAAACACCACGGTCATTTAATGGAAGTGTAAGGCATATACTGAAGGAAAAGAGAGCATGCCTTTTTTATTACTTGCCCCTTGCATTTAGTCGTGTAAGATTATGTAAGAATAGCATGGTTTAACCTATAGTGCTCAGGAGGTGAGCTTGTTGGAGTCGGAGGCTAAAATAAGAGTCCAGCTTTTTAACTTCAGAAGGAGCTCGTCAGTTACACATGTCGTCAGCTTACAAAGGTTGGTTAACACTTCTCGTTTTGAAAGTGGTTACTATATGACAGCTTGACCCTACAAAAGAGAGGGCAACTTTGACTGGGGAGCTGACTCATATGTGTGAAAACGTATGTGTGATTTCCATAGCCACACTGTTATCTTTACTCTTTAATTTGCATTCGCTAATTCTGGAACCCTCTTTAAGTGCAGGCATTTTCACTTGTGATACTTAATCTCAGTACTAATACTGAGCTATGCGGAAGGACATTGCTAAGCCATTTTCTTTGCTACATCAGCGTCTCTGCTCTCTTTACTGAAAAACACCGGTTCACTTAACTTATCAAGCTTGAAAGTCTGTGTAATTTTGAGCCTTTTCTTTTACTCCCAACTGCTGTTGATGACGTTTCTGTATCGTCAATACTCACAAGATGGCGCCGTTTAGTCATTTAGCTAAACACTTCACAAGTGCCGCACACGTCTGTGTGCAGAGTTTCTGCTGTGGTTATTGGCTTTAATTCACATTCACGAATTGTGGTGTGTTCTGCAACGTTGCTAAAGGCTAGTTTCTGTATTTAAAATACTACTTTAGCATATAAATACATCAACTGTCAACTTGCATGGGTTGCTCTTCTCATAGGTTGGTTTTGAAAAGTCCTTCCTAAACACAAACAGTCCAGCCATTCTATTTATTACCAGCAAACAAACAAAAAGCACTTTGTTTCCAATTGTTTCACCAGCAAGTCAATTCCTTCACGCGACGTGACTAAAAGCCAGGTTTGTGGCTTTTGTTGGTGAGTCATGGGCCATGCCACTGTGATTAAATATCATAATAACCTTACAAGACCGGTCTATAAAAAGAAAAGGGACGTTTCTTTGAGCTGCAGTGGGAGGGCCTCATCTAGCCAGCTAAACAACTGTTATTTCACTTCTGCTTCTCTAAGGAAGTGGGAAAGCACATGACTCGCACCAGCTGATTTGAGTTGCTCAAAGTTCAGTCTACTTGGTGGAGATTAGTAAGAGGCGGGTACTTTTACAAAGGGGGCTGCAATGTATGCACTAGTCATGTCTTAGCAGGTTTCTTCTTGTCCATTCCTCCTGACATGGGAACAGAAACAGACCACTCAAGTAGTTGGAATAACACAGCACAGATGACAACATCACCTTAGTGCCAGGAAAACCCCAGATGGCTCTTACACAAACTCAGGTAAAGAATGATCTGTTGCATCTAAGTATTCATGAATTTTGTGGGAAATATGAAAAATGTGTTGGCTTTAAGTTAAGCCCTCTGATTCTTACCACCATTGTTCGTTATGAGTACGTGATTCAAAATGGAAAGTAGTCGAAATAGAGCGACTATAATATGGAAACGACACTCTGGCTACAATTGCCATGCAGTACAATGGCATGAATGTTTAGCAGTAAAACTCCTCACCTCCTGATATGCTGTTAAGCAGAAGTGAAACACATTGCCTCGCAGTATTTAAATAAAGGGCTTATTCAGAGTCACTTACTCCCAACAATGTTGTCCTATTATAAGGATAACAAGCTTTTGATTTTGGAAGTGCAGTTGTATTGAATTGACTTAGGAGTGCTTATTGTGTCATTTTCACACGAGCGATAACTGGTGCTGGTCATTTAACACTACACTACCGGCCTATTCTTAGCAAAAGATCAGTCTTATTTTTTTGACAAAGCAATGGTGCGTGTGAAGCGTGAAAAGTATCACACAGTAGCTCTCAAAGTACTGAAAGTTGGACATCCTTTGTAAAATGCAGACCCTTCATAAAGATGGTAATCAGTAAATGAGAATGGCACATGACTGCCAGTGGTTTGTCCTTCTGCCTATTTCTGAATTGAGACAGTGTGACCAGGGTTGACGGCAGAAGGTTTAGCTTGGGACAAATTAAACTGAGTGACACAAGTGAAGAAAATGTGATTAGATAATATTGTGAAGATTATATAACCTTGCTGTATCTAAAAAGAAAAAAGATGGAACTGTCATATATATATTTTTTTCTTACCCCCTCCAGGAGCAAACCTTTAGAGGGGAGAGGATCAATAAGGAAACTGGAGAGCTGAGTGCTTCGGGAGAGTTAACAGTCTCTGTGGAGTTGAAGTCAGAGAAAGTGGAGGGCTCTTGTAGCAACCCTCAACTCACACAAGTGCTCAAAGAACAACTGCAGGAGCTGAGAATTCAAACAGCCTGTACCCCTGACCACAGAGCTGTTACTCTGGAGCAAAGAAAGGACCATCTGCGGAAAGTCCTGCCTCTATACATACAGGTATAGACCACTATAAGCAAATAAGTGCATACTTGCCACGGATTGTTCTTCTGTTTATTGTTTTCAGAATTATGTCTTGCACCTCAGTAGTCTACCAAGCATGTTATGTATTTCTGAATATTGTATAACACAGAACAAATTTTCTTCTTGAGAGCCTTTATTAGATTATGTCATTCCAGTTTGCAGTGGGGCCTAAGTTCAAATTTATAATCAACTTTGAAATGGGTAAGTAGATTGCTGGAGACAGTGTGGCATCTGGAAATGCTTCAAACCACAGGAATGAAGACTTAAAGCAACATTAGATGACAGTCAGATGTTTCAACCTTAGGTGATCTTATCACTGAGTGGTTCCAGAACTATTGTGTATGTTGTTCCTGTATCTTTAGATAATAATAAAAAAACAAAAACTCCTTTAAATTGGTGGCTTCATGCCTTACTTTGATTAACTGGTGAAAGAGGTTTTTCTGTTTTTTCCTCTCTCGATGCATCCCAGTTATGAGGAACCCTTACTGTTTTTTGTAACACTTGCATGCACTGTTTCACCACTCTGCTCTTACAAATGCAGACATAATTAGTCTCCATACAACCACACGGAACCTGATGGCTGTGTGTGGTTGTATGTGAAAACCTCACAACCTCATAAGTCCATCTTTAGCAAACTAAGTAAAATCTGATATTTTCTCATGGAACTGAAGACTGTATAGTGTGTGGTACCTTTCATTATTTATAGTATAAAACAGCGGTCTAAATGTAATATTTTACTTAACTTAATGCCAAGTACTTAGTTAAGTAAAATATTAGTTATCTTAATGTCAAGCTGACGAGATTGGCTACTGAGAGGCAAAAATCGGTTGCATTTTAACTTACTCTTACACTCAGTTTCAAAGTAATTCGCAGAGAGAACTCTTATTAATTAAATTAGTTACATCAAACATGTTGATAGTACATCAAATCCAAATAAATATTTCTGTTCTCAGTTTTTACTTAAAGGTTTTCAGAGAGGTATTGGGACTGTATTTTGTTGTATAGAGAGGGAAATGGTGTGCACAACATGTAACTTAGTACATGGCTACATTTACAAAAATCAGCTTCGTCTTCGTCTTCTTCTTCTTCTTCTTCTTTTATTAGTCTTTTATTTATCCAGGTAAAACATCTCACTGAGATTAAAAATCTAATTTCCAAGAGAGACCTGGCATCATGGCGACATAAGTCAAAATACATGTGATGGTTTCTATCCTCTTCGATTCCAGGCCTGTGAAGATGGTGGCCGATTTGAAGGTTTGGACATCAAGGAGCTCGCAGCTCTCACCGCTGACACTGTCATCAGCATTGTCCACAAGAGACTGGCAGACAGACCTGCAGGTACTGCTTCTTACAGTAAATATAGCACAGTAAATTAAGACTTTGGGACTTTCCTCCACCTACTTCTGCTATTTCTGGGTGTCGCTGTTTTTTTCAGTCAGTTATTTTGGCCACTTGGTAAATGGGATGCATATTGAAAATCAAAAGCATACAGTACAGTGTAATGCAGACTGTTCTAAAAAATTATGAAAACACAGAAAGAGGTTACCACTTTTCTGGTTTTATATTTCTATTTCTCTGTCTCTCTCCCGTCTTACTCTCTGTTCCAACTGTTGCCCGTTGTTTATGAAACTGTATATTTCTTTAGATAAGAAAGAGAAAGTTATTTGAGGAAGTAAATGCTTCTTCTTTTTGACACGTGATTTAATTTAGAAAAAGGCCAGCATGGTCCCTGTAGTAGCTTATTAGTGATTTACCTCTTCTCAAGTTTAACCTTCATTTCATTTTAAATGAGTTTACTAGAAACTGTTGTGTATTAAATAAATTCAATTTAGTTATACTTTACTGAAACACTTCTAACTTAAAAAAAATCTGTTTGTTAATTTGGATTTATAATTATGCCAGCTAAGCACATGGTAAAGAACTAAATTGAGCAAAACCGCCGTATTTAACTGTTTTTGAGTTGCATTAATGCCTTCAGATTGTCACAATAAATCTGTTTAATTTGTTTGTTTTTAATCTCTCAGAGGAGGCCCGTGAAAAGGTGGTGCAGTTCTTCAAGAGGCCAGATAATGACACAAATCATGAAATGGAAGAAAGTTTAGGATGGCTGCTGTTAAAGTCTCTCTTGCTGCTTACAGCTGACAGCTCAGTGAGTCATTAACAGTTTTAAAGCATAGTAAAGTTTCAGTCGGGTTGCTACTCCATATTTTTAGTTGATCAGGTGAATTAATTATGTGTTTGTTTTCAGGATATACTGTCATGTATAAATCAAGAACTCCCTGGTGCTTTGATGAAATGTCTGTACCTTCTAGTGTGCCTTCCATCTAAAAAGGAGAGCATCAAAATAGAAGAAACCTTTCAGGAAACATTAACACAGGTTAGTAACAACTGACTTCTCCCTTTAGATGGCAATGGGTTATTTTTGTTTCTGTGATTTTTGGTTTTCTGTTGTGCAAACTCACATTTTCTTCTTTCCCCAATTTTTGACAAACCATACTTCTCTCGTCTTTCTCTTTTAGGTTATTCTTCAGCTGTGTAGGCTGCCAGTCAACGTGGAGATACTGGTAGAGACTCAGGAACTGCAGTGTCTTATTATTGGTCTCACGTCATTATGGGATCAGACCAGTGCCACCTGGAGGTATCAAGCCTCCCGCATCCTCAAAGCAGTCTCTGCTGTAGCAACAAGCAACACTGTCCCCAGCTTACTAGGTAAGATAAAACACAAATATTTGCAGTAATTAACATTTTTGTAGCAAGTATAGTCTTCTTACTGATTTGCTTCTTACTTGTAATAGGCCTCATTGCACTCTTAAATATTGTGTCAAAACAGGATACATAGTAGCATGAGTGGGAAGTGATTTGTGCAGTAATGAATTAATTATAGCAAGAAACATGATCTAACATCTCAACAGAGTTGTACTGAAAGTCACATGAAGCCTTAATAAGCACAAATAATTCATTCGAATGTTCTAGTGCACATGGGTTTACTCAATTTATTTTGGATACCAAGATGCTATCAACACTTTTCCATGTGGTATTTTGGTCAATTGACTCTGTGCCACTTTGCTGTGGAATTAACATTCTACTGCAGTTTGTGGAACTTTGCACTAAGAAAAACATTTTATTAAGTCACTATTCAAGACTGCTATAAAGATGTATGGTTGAAAAAAATTGTTTGATTCAACTGTAAACTTTTATGCAAATGGATGTTGTTGTCAATTCGCTAACCAAGAACACTGCTTTTCTTATTAGGCAAGAACTGTGTTCGCATCTGCATCCAGAACCTCTTGCACATCACTGGTGATGTCTCAGGATCACTGCTAGCTGAGGTGGCTGTGGCTGTGTTTAGCTTCATTAGAGACACCTATCACCTCAGTCCAGCCCTGTTCATCGAGTTTGACACAAACAATGGTTACAAGGCCCTCGAGAATATCCTGAAACGGTGAGAATAAAGGTCGCTGACACAAAAAACAATGAAACAGAAGCTGAAGTTAATGATACTCAATTAAAAACATATTAAGCAGACATACTTATCTAAAGACAATTAAATATGTTAAAAGAATTGTATTGTTGTTTTGTTGGTCTTTGTAAGCAAGGAGATGCACATTAGTGAAAGTTAAGTGGAATTTATTAGGATACAACCACTTCAAGTAATGAAATGTTTCATATAAAATCAATTTGGTTGGCCAGCACAGAGGAAGCTTTATTTATCTTTAGTAAAGAGCTTATCTTTAAATATTTATTTCTACTCATCATTTCTTATCTTTGTTGTCTCCTATTGTTATAAAATCATTAGCTGTGAGGAGGGCGTGTCCTTAGAGCAGTTTCAGCCTGTGGAGGAGTTACTGGCTCTCATTGGGTCTTTCACTCTTCTTGGAAAAACTGAACTGAAAGTGGCTCTTTGTGTCACCAACCCCCAACCTTCAGGCTTTAAATTTGACCCTCCACTCACTAAAGGTAGGCCAAGCCTTCATAATAAGCTCTCTATTGTTATTCTCAGGACACCTGTCACTAATTATCACTTAAGAGCTGATTGTACCTTGAGGATAAACTCTGTATTTGGAAGAGATGCTTCATATTCCAAACCATCTAATTAATATCAGTTGCATGGCTCAGCAAAGACAGAATCAGATTTCCCTCCCAGAAGAACCACACAGGTCATCCCTCCTTTGCACTTTTGCCTTTATATAACCCACCCAAACTACACTACCCACTTCCTATGATTTCCCACACATCCTGACTCCCCATACAGCTACCCCCACTGCAGCACACAACGCCCCTCGGGTTAACAGGAAGCTGAGGTGATTATGTCTGGGATGATGAAGTGGAGGCTTCCCCTCTAACTCTGTTAGGATGCCCCACATCCATTCACCACTGGCCTACAGCAACCAGTCATCTATCATGGATGCACACACATCTCTATCAACACTCATAAATAGAGTGTCCATAACAAACACATACATATCATCCCAGCGTACACACAGACACGCACTCAACACCCATCTATCACATCAAGGAGTAGATCTGTTTCCAGCAGAGGGACCAGGGACTGTTTTATGCTGACCTTATTTGGTTTTGATGCAATTTTGTGTAATCGAGAAAATGAATCCTATTACTAACCAGCCTTTTATTTATTCATGACAAACACAAGTGTGTTTTGGCACCTAAATGTAAGGCCTCCTCTTAATATTTTGACAGTACAGTAAACAAACTCTATCAAGGTAGATCATGCTACTTTTCTTTTGCACTTATGCATGCGACACTATCAAATCTTTGCTTGTATAACTCAATAGGTTTGTGAGATTGAACATGTGCTCTGTTGTTTATGTCTTTGTTTTCCTATGACATTCACATTGTGATGCCAGGAATTTGCACGGATAATTCAGGTTTTAAATTCAAAACATCTTTTAGCTAAATTGACCTCAAACTGATATTGTTTCACATTACTCTGTGTCATAAAGTAGTATAAGAGTGCATTCCCTACCCATTCATATAGAACATATTTTCTCAAATCTGATCAGATCTAAAAGCAAAAATCTTATTTTGAGAAGTGTTCTAGTCTTTGGACACATTTTAGTTTCCATACTCGTGTCTCCAGGTTTGGCAGTGAAGAACCTTCGTGCCTTCCACTTGCTGCAGGCCTCCTTGATGCATTCTGAGGATTCTCTGCTTGCCTGCCAGCTTCTTCGAACCTTACAGACAATATGGGAGAGAGACCCAGCCAATTTCTTCCTCTTGGAGTGGACTGTTCAGTCAGTGGCCCAGCTGGCTACTTGTGTGTGGCGTAAACCAGCTCCTGTCCAGAAACTCTTCTTTTCCCTTGTAGAGATGGTATGATTTCTGATATTGACAGTAAAATACATATGCATCCTTTGTCATCAATGCAACAAGCATACAGGGCCTGATTAAATATCTTTTATTTATTTATTTTTTTATTTTAAACAGGTGATATTTAAATTGAACTACATCCCCCATGAGACTTTGCGTGCGCTGTTGAATGTGTTGAAGCAGAGCTGGGCTGGGACTCTGGCCGGTGCGGTGGCAGGGATAGAATTTGGAGTGGTGGCTCTTAAGAGTTTTCACAAGTAAGCAGTGCAAGTTGTTAAAATATTTATCTTTTCAGTACGTTCCTGCTTGCTCGTTTATATATATATATATATATATATATATATATATATATATATATATATATATTTTTTTTTAATCCTAAAATAAAAAAAATATATATATTGTTTTTGGTCTTGTTAGTGAAATTACTTTAAAAAAAGAATGCAGCCAAAAAACAGTTGTCTTTAAAAGCAAAAAAGGTGGGTTATTCAGATCATTTAAATGTCTGTCTTTAAATATTAAAAATGATGTGTACTGCTCTTTTAATTTCTTTAAATAAAATCTCTGTTTTTGAAGGATGACTATGCACAGTGCAATGCTTTCCGAGGCGCTAACTGACTTGGGTCTGCTGGAGCTGCTGCTTGGAGAACTCCGCAGGAGAGCTAAAATCCTGAGGAAGGCTGGAGTAGTCTCTTGTCCTAAAATGGGTATAAATGATTGTTTCAGTTTCCTCAACTTGTCATATAATTAGTTGTACAAGTACTAAGTGCAGACAAAGGGTGCTTGTGTGACATAATGCCTGCCGTTACAAAAAACTTGGGAATGAACAGAACACTTGGCCATGAAAGAGTACTTAAGAATACAAAGTGTGTCATTGTGAAATGAAACTCGTATGCTTCTTTGTATTTGGCCATGTACCTTCGGTCTAGCAGGCAAATGTAACCTGAAAAGTGCATCTTTCATCCTGACTATGTGCCCTGCGGTTCACACCTTCTCTTTAGATTCTCAGCAGCTGCCATGTATCGAGGAAGGCGAGAAACTGCTCACTACTTGCATGCTTCAAGTTGTGTCAGCGCTTACTCTGCGTTCAATCAAAAACACAGGTACATGCAGTCATACTTTCCATATCCAGTCACTTGTGTACCAGGCATAATAAATATTTATTTCTTTCATTTGTCTTGAAGCTGCACACTGTTTTTGCTAAATGTTTTGCACATGTATTCCAGTTTCAGTGCGAGACCTTGGTATGATTCCCTATATCAAGATCTTCTTGGATGTTGATCAGTATCGAGAGTCCACTTTGAGCATTTTGGAGCAGCTAGCTGAGATTAACCCAGAGGAATTCATGAGTACAGCCATTGGAGCTCTCTGCTCCTCCACACAGCAGGAACTTGGATTAAAGCAAGACCTTTTGCAGGTACTTTACATGGACCCTCCATCAGAGACAACCTCACACACACACACACATCCAGTGATCTAAGTTGAACTGTGCATGTAGCCTCTATATCACATCATAACAAATAGTAATACACTTAAAACATAATAAGCTTCTGAATTTATTTTCTTAGCATGTGGGACTCTTATTCCATTATGGACAAATGCAGATTGATTTGCTAAAATGCGTTTAGCTGTTAACTCTGGACCGATTTGATTAGACCTGCAGCCTTGTGCTGTGGCACTCAGAAGATTACCACCTCTATCAGATCAGTGAATGGGACAGATCTGATTAGACTTAACCAAG
This sequence comes from Aulonocara sp. 'chitande type north' Nkhata Bay, assembly GCF_057382095.1. NCBI lineage: Eukaryota > Metazoa > Chordata > Actinopteri > Cichliformes > Cichlidae > Aulonocara > Aulonocara sp. 'chitande type north' Nkhata Bay. The sequence continues at coordinate 27,709,648 of NC_141356.1, forward strand.
TTACACACCTACTGTATGTGTCCATTTTTATAGATGGCAGCAAGAAGACCACTTACTTGCTGATATTATGTGTACTTTGTGTGTGAGCGCGTGTGCTTGTTTGTGCACACATGCACGCTTTTTTTCTGGAAGTGTGGGTATGTGTGTATGTGTGTGTCTGTTCTTTGTGCTAACATGGTTATAGCAGGTGGCAATCAGATTGGGTGCGACCTGGGCTAGCAAGTGTTGAGAGCCATTGTGATTACTCCAGTTTCAGTTAATCACATTTCCCCCTGCGTTCTGTCTCACACATTACCTACCTGATGGATTAGTTCTCTAAATTTGATAAAGGCTAATGGGATTTTGTTCACTTCCAAAAACTAGTTACCAGAAATGATTTATGATTTATCTATACGTTTCATCTATTTTTTATGACACTGTTTTAATTGAATGGGGAGATCTTTTAAAAGCCAAGCTTTTAGGCTTAGTGCCTATTACATTGCTTTATCTGTCAATGCTTGATCAGAATCTACTGGGTAAATGTATTATTAAGCTAAAATGTGTTTTAGTGTACATGCAGATTGTTCAAATGGTCTCAGTTCTGTCTTTGGTATTTCAGTCTTTGTTGAAGGTCTTGGAAAGCCCCAACAGTTGGGATGCCTTCAGGAGGGCAGGAGGCTTCACTGGACTGTTGTCTCTGGTGACGGACATGGAAGGAGCCCTATCTAACCCTCCGCAGGGAGAAGTGTGGAAGTCACTGGGGCATCAACCACTAGTTGACCACCTCCTCCTCACATTGCACATTTTGTCTGTGGTTGTGCATCTTCACACTGCAAATGCCCATCATTTTGAGACTGGTGGCTTTTATGAAAAACTGGCAGAGGCTCTACTTCAGCTTGGCTGCTTCCATGCTGAAGGCTCTGGGAGAGAGAAGTGGGTTGGTGAAAAGTGCTCCTGTCCCTGGACTGGAGAAGAAAACCAGGCTCCTGGAAAGAGCTTCTACCAGTTTGTTGATTTGGCAGAATCCCCTGTAGCTTCTGCCTCTCCCTCCACACCACAGCCCAATCTGCCTCTCACTCTTCAGACATGTATAAGGCTGCTGTCCTTTCTCGACCAGTTTGCCACAGGAACATACTCTCCTCAGAAGTTAAATTTGGGACCAGAGCGAGAGGATGGATGTGATGACAATAAAAGAAAATCAAATGGAACAGCAGCACATGAAGGAGTTTATTCAGGATCTCCTCCTGCCCACTTGGGATCAGGCTCACAGTCCATGGAGGACAAACAGGGAAGTTCCAGAAACATGGTGCCCAGGAGTCCCTCAGTTTGCACGGAGTCTCAGTACAGGTGGATATTTCATTTTGGAGGGTTTTTCTTAATATAAATTTATGCATTCACATCTAAATTGTACACATAAATGTACTAATTGTCTGTGATGTCAAGTATTGACCCTTTCTCCCCCCCCCCCCCTTTTTTTTTTTTTTTTTTTTTTTTAAATCTCTTTTTTTATTTTTATGTTGCCTGGTTTATAGTAGGTTCAGTTGTGATCCTGTTATTCTTCACCCAGGAGCAATCAGAGTTATTATGACTCTCCTTCCATCGGTTTTTACTCACGAGGACCCACAGGTACCTTTCCATACCTGACATTTTACAATCTCTAATGTGCCATACTTTTTAATCCTCAAAGAGGCCCGGCATTAGAGAAATTTATTTTCCTCTTTCACAGCTCTCAATGGAAGTCCAACTCTCACTTGCACACCACATCCAGGCAATGGTCAAATCTGAGCGAAACCGTCAGATTATGTGTGAGGGTGGGCTGGTCTCCATCCTCCTGGCCCACTGTCAGAGCATGTTGCTCACTCCTAACCACCCACTACATCTACCTGTTACACGCATTTTGGAGAAGCTCTCTTCCCAGTGCATCACTCCTTCAGACTTCAGGTCAGTTATGCACATAAACTGGAGTTTATATTCAAAGTATTTCTTTTTTGTACTGAACCCACAATATTGTCTATATAACCTTTCCCTCCTCAGAAAATTCCTGTGTTTGGGGGATCCTCTCATGTGTTTGGGAGACAAAACAGCCAAGCAAATACAGTCAGAATGTAACCCAGAAACCAACGGACCTGTATCAAATGGTACACATGTGTCAGGTTTTGGTTTTTTTTTTTTTTTAAAAATCAATAAATATTTCATTTCATCCTCTTGAGATTTAGCTTTGGTTTTAATACATGAAACACATTAGATTTTGCTTGTTGTCTAAACCAGGTCACAATACAGGGGTAAAGACATTGAAGCGCAGCTTCAGTTTGTTGCAGTCTACAAACTCCATTGGTTCAGCAATCCCTGTCCACCAGATCCTCAGTCTCGTGTCCATGACTTCACCGCGGACCTTTAAACCACACAGACTCTCTTGCTCACCTGCTTTTGTGGAGTTTGACATGAGTGAGAGTGGATATGGGTGAGTTCTTGCTTCACTGAGCTTCTGACTACTCTTGCAATATTAAATAGAGTAGATGATTAGATGGGGTTTTGTTTGTTTTTTTTGTTGTTGTTTTTTGCTGCAGTATCAGATTTCATCAAGTGATAAGAAAGGAAAAATAGTGAGAATACAGTAGTGAAAAGAGATAAGAATTTTAAATCATTATGTTAATAAAATATTGTGCTGTAAGTGTTGCACATAAAATTACCTTATAATTAAAATAAATAAATAAATCAGCCATTTGCTAAATACTTGTAATGTAACATTTTGCTTTGTAGCTGTCTTTTCCTCCCCTCTCTGGCCACAGTGAAAGGCGTGACTGCTGATTCAGTCTCAACAGGTGGAATTGGAGGAGGCAAGTCCCCATACTTTATTATTGCAGATTTGTGCATGATTCTGAATAACTGTTTAATCAGTTCCCTCTCATATTTCAGACTGCAGAAGTTTTCCACCTACAGCTGGTCTTTCATTTACCTGCTGGTTCCAGATCAACAGGTTCAGTTCAGCCTGCGATTCCCACCCAATCCGCTTACTGTCTGTGGTTCGCCACATGTCCCGCACTGAACAACAGTACATCTGTTTGTCCATCTCCTTCTCAGCCTATGACGGCTGTCTGGTAATATCTACAGAGGAGGAAGCATTAACATATCTAGGTGAGAGTACTGTTTGTTCTTGGTATGAACTTAGCAGAATTTGTTTTGAATTTTAATTAATTTTTAGTTAAAAACATCAGTGTTTTTGCAGTGAGGTGTTTAAACTACAGAGACCATTATCCTCCATGTTTTTCAACAGATATGATGGAGCCGGAAGCTGAAGTAAGCAGTCCCACATCTTTGCCTACGTCGCTGAGGTTCCGTTGCTCCAGTATGCTGGTCCCAGGTCAGTGGCACCATCTGGCTGTGGTCATGGCCAAAGACTTGAAGAAGAGCTGTGTGACCTCGGCCTACTTCAATGGCAAAGCAGTGGGGACAGGAAAGGTATGCTGCTGAGAGGAGAGAGGAGCTGCACTGATTCAAAGTCTTACTGTAGCATTCATGTGTTCATTCATGTGTCCATTTCCTGTCAGATGAAGTATATTCAGCCATTCCCTGGTCAGCATGTCTCCATGGACCCCTCAGCTGTGATTGATGTATATGGAGTAATGGGGACACCTCCTCTCTGGAAGGAATATGCTGCTGTAGTGTGGCGAGTGGGTCCGTCTTACCTTTTCGAAGAGGCTTTGAGCTCTGAGGCAGTGGGTGCTATATACACACAAGGCACCGCATACCTTGGCAATTTTCTGGCTTTGCGAAACACAAGTGAGTCAGCGTTGCACTAATTTCACACATCTCTAATTTGTTCACTTTTAGTGAGTCATCCTAAATGGGCACTTTAGGTTTAGTCTGATTTTGTCTTTTGTCATGAGTTTTCATCATGTGAACCTACAATTAAGTACAAGTTTAATAGTGTCATAACAGTTCTCATTCAAAAAAAACATCATGGTAGATTATTTTAAATTATTACATCAGTTGCATGTAATTACACAAGTAGTTTTTCTTAATATACAGAATTTGACAGTTTATTGTGATCCATTATGTGAATCCATCCATTGTGCATTGTTTAGCTTCACTCGCTGGACTTGATATACTTCACCGGTCTGTATTTACCTCTCTGCTTGTGTCCAGGCCATGATCGAGATCATGACTCTCTCCCTCTCAGACTTGTTCCTGAGGAGAGGATCTCATTTGGCATTAACCCAGCAGTTTCCACATTAACAACTGTTGTTCAGATCAGAGAGGATTACAACGAGGTGGATTGCAGGCTGATTGCTAAAGAGGTAAGGTGAGCCTTTTGTTGAAACTAATTGTTTGTTGTTTTAATAGATTGTAGTAATCCATGTGTCTAATTGCAGATGGGGATAACATGTCGCGATCAGTCCACCCCTGTGTTCCTTGCTCAAAACATCAGCCAACACCTGAGTGGTACAGCTCGTACCATAGGAGCAGCGCTGGTTGGACATTTTGGTAATTCAAATATTGTCCTGAAACTGTTGTTCCCTATTACTGACACTTTATTTATTCATTTATTCATTTATTGTTTTACGTTTGACTACTTCCTTCTAGGTGTGCGTACGTTCACCCCTAGTTCTGCATCTAATGGTTTTCTGTACGTCGGTGGACCTGCTGTTGTTCTCAGTCTGGTTGCAATGGCACCAGATGATAGCTCTTTGTATGCAGCAGTTAAAGTCCTTCATTCTGTTTTGGAGACCAACTCTGCCATGCAGCAGGAAATGAACCGCATAAATGGATACAAGGTCTGTGAGATCTTCGTGTGCTGGAGTAGCACAGTTGATTTATTAAAAGACATATCTGCTGTTTACAGTTGTTATCTCTTTTTATGTGTGTCCTTGTAGCTGCTAGCTTTCCTGCTGAAGATGAAGAGCAGTCTGGTCAGCCACCGAACCTTTCAGTTGGTTCTGCATCTCACAAATTCATTTGAGCCGGGCTATGGATCTGGTTGCCTACAGAAAACACCTGCTTTCCAAGCTCTGCTGTGTGACCTAGATGTGGGTATCCAAATTTTACCCTGTTATTTTTTTTATTTTATTTTTGAAGGCTAGCGAGAATCTTAATGTCTCTCTGTTTTTCAGGTGTGGCAGAATACTCCAGACAGTCTGCATCTTTCAGTTCTGAACTACTTTGCTGAAATCCTGAATTCCTCAGGGTAATTTCCACTGTTATCAACGTGTAACCCGACCACAGTGTCTACATATGTAGTAGCTAATTTATTATTAACTCAGATGATTGACAAGGTACGGGGCACAAAAGAGGCTTTTGTTCAGAATTGATGACAGACTTTATCGGTTGTTCTGTCAACATTTATAACGGCTTCCCATCGATATCCTGGAACTGTATGACAGAAAGTCAAGGGAATGTTCAACAGAATCAGCGACAGAGGCTGAAGAGAAGACTGAATGTTTGAGTGGATTGCTGTATTAGATTTTCTGTCTGTGGGAACAGATTGCGATTGATATTAATACTGTTTGCCTTTCCTTCACTGTATCCTCAACAGTGACAACGGGAATGCAGCAGTCATCCACAGCGTGGACATGTTACCAAAGCTGCTATTTGAGTTGTGTGACCCTGCTGTGACCATTCAGAAGGTTGTGATTATTTCTCGTGTCATCACATCTCTCCTTAAGGTTTACTTGACCGCCACTGACATAAGCAGGTATAGACAGGGAACGCACTGTCAACAACAACTGTCCTTTTGTTACATTTTTAAAAAAGTATGTTATCTCATTATGGTTGGTAAGGGCTCATACTTTCTCTGGATTCCTTTTATTTGATTAGACTTGGGCTTTTCCTGGTCTACACTCTTCCTCCTTCCAGTAATGCACCTGAAAACGGTGAAATATCTGATGTTTCACAAGATGTGCCAGGTACAGCACAAAAAACCAAAACCGTATCTCATAGTGTGTCATGTTTAACTCAAGTTGTTACTTGTACTGAGCCAGGCCTGTCTCCCCTGTGCTGCAGCTCAGAGTACCGGCCCAGCCAGCCTCATCTGGATCCGCAACCAGATGCTGCTTTTGCTTTGCGAAATCCTTGAGCCAGACAACTTTTTAAACAAAGAGTGAGTCTGTTACCTTTTAGCTATCCAAATTCTGAGCATAAAGAATTTATCCATTTTCTTGCTTAACCTTGAAAATTTTTTTTCCCCCTGCTAGTCAACAGAAGGTCGTATTTGATGCCTTGGGCAGTGATTGGTTCCTGTTCTTCCTTCAGCCACACCTTCATCCTTCCACATTTAAACTGGGTCTCATTCTCCTCACACACTTTCTGTCAAGTCCAAGCCAGCAGAGAAGCTTCAGAGAGGGAGTTCTTCCAGGAACACTCATTGGGGGCATGGAAGAACCCTTTGCTGTCATGGGTACATAAAGTTTAACATTATATTTACTTGTTTAATTAGAAGTTTGATTGCTTTTAAGTACTAATACAACCACACTAAACAGCAGTTTTTATAGAGAACGTTACTTATTAATTTTACACATATAAGTATTTCACCTAAAACCAACTAATATCAGTAATTTTTTGCCATGCTGCCAGACAATCTTCAAGCCAATTCTTGGTCTCACGAGTGCGTCAGTACCACGTGTTCTGGTTTTGATGTACTGCGGGAGTTGCTGATCAAACAGTCTCATCTACCTCACGTGTATGAAGCTCTGGCTGCTCTGCTCCAGGGGAAGAAGACCAGTCACACTGCAAAGGGAAATGTGGGTAATTTGTTGTTTATTTATTTTTAAATGTAGTAATCTGTCTTGGTCATAATTTATGATATACTGTAGGTTTGTTTGGATGATATCCTGCAGCCACTTATTGACAACCAAGTGGAGACTCCTGCCCAGCCCCTCTGTGTTGAAGCTGGTTTAATAATGGTGGAATTGGTCAAAGTTGTTGTCACTCAGGTAATATAAATAAGCATAGCACTTCAGTTTTTCACCAGAAATGGATCATGTTTAATAACTTTGCTTTTGTTCTTACAGCCCTTTTCGCCATCGAAGTGCAAGTCAGTCACTGATACATCATGGGAGTCACAGCTTCCAGCAAGCGTGATGCAGTTTCTTTGTCTCATTCATAACCTCCGGCCAAGAGACCCACTGTGGGCATCACCCACATTCCTGCACGCGCTCGCTGGCGTTGTTTTCCCTCTGGATATTTCAGAGGTCTGTGTGGTGTTCTAGTTCCACAAAATTCTTTAGCAGTTCTCCTCTCTCTGGTCTTATTCACTCATTTTCTCATGTCTTTCAGGGGGCCAGGAAGTGCAACATAGTGAGTGAAGGCGAGGATACAGTCAAGAGTCATCAAACCCAGAAACCAGTCCTTGATTTCATCCGTATTCTTCTTATGGACAGTCTTCTCAATGTGTCTGCCAACACCAACGCTCATCCTTTTGTTCTGCTACTGGAGGTGAATTTACATGAGTACAAGTTATTGTGTAATGTTTCGGCATAAAATATATCAAACATAGACAACATGTCCTTATCACAAACAAAAATATATTTCCATTGAAGAGGCCTCTTTATTTTACACTAATACTGTAAAACTCTCATTTGTCCAGAAGGTGCCACTCTATACTCAGTTACTAAAACAAGCATAGTCAAGCTATTCTCAATTAAATTATTCACCACTAGGAGGGCAAAGCACAAAGAGGGCAAGCAGTGCAGAGTTCTACACGTTTTCAGCTAGACACTGCAAGTGCAGATGCTGATGGCAACAAACATCAAATTAAAAGAGAAAACTTTTACCTATCAACATGTTGTCTCATTAATTTCTAACCACTTTACTTAAATGTTGCAGTTTTCCCCTGATGGTGCATCATTTGAACAGAGCCAGAGTTTTCAGAGTGAGTTGCTGGAGCTGGTCATAAATATCATCTACATGCTCAGCGATGAGGAAGACAACAACACTCATCTGAGTTCACAAGGTAGAATTACAATCCATGCTTTATACGAATACTTGAATTCTGTACACAAAAGTGTGTTTACTTTTTTTATTTTAATTTCCCAGACTCCAGTAGCGAGAGGCCTGAAGGACGGATGGTTACACTGATGGAGAATGTGGTGCTTTTCAGTCAGACTTTGCTATTGAAACTTTACATCGGAACTTATTTGGCAGACTGTGAGATTTTGCTCAACTTCCTCGCAGATCAGATTGTGGTGGTGAGACAAATGCACATACACAAACATGCATGTAATGGTATGTGAATGTTTCCTCTAAAAAGTGTACATATTAAATTAACAAAACTTGCAAAGCTGCTCTATAAATTGTTAATTTGGAGACAATTTTATAATCAGTGGGAACTTTAAATTATGATGGTGCAACATCTGCCCACAGTGCGCAAATGACTCATTTTGTTTCGGTTTTATTTTAACTGATGATAAATGCACTGCTGTATTCTTCTAGGCTCTAGAGAAAGGCCAAAGTCAAAAAGAGAAGATTGTGTCTGACCTCTACTCATGCACCAATAAAGTCCTCCTTTACTTCTTGTCTCAACCGCGACATTCCCAAGAAGAAAAGGAAGTGGTCATCAAGGCATTGCAGACCTTAATGGAACGCTGGGATGTTGTAATGGCAACTTACAATGGAAATGCCAACTTTGTTACTTGCCTTCTTCACTGTTTGTTACTGATACGTTCTGGCAGGTAACAGAAAAACAAAACCCACACACAAGTGCGCACACAGTGAAACCTGATTCACTGGTAATTCACACTCTCACATTTTTGTAGCTATCCTGAAGGTTTTGGGTGTGTGGCACAAAAACGGAGCAGAAGTTCATCCAGCCTGTCTCTTGCCAAAACTAAGCAATCCAGATCCCTCAGCAATGGAGGAGATGGTTTGACAGGTATATGAATTTTCCTTTACTTTTACCACTTTAGTCTGACATTTTGTCAATTTTAAGTCCACCAGGTCACTCAGAACAATTTGGTGCTTGTGTGTTCCAGATGAGAGCCAGCTAGTGTCCTTAGTGGAGGCCTGCTGGTCAAAGGTCATATTGGAGAGGCAACGCATGCTTGAAGAAACCTATAAGATAGAGATCTCAGCGAGCCACAAAGTGCAGACAGAGCCTGTCAGCATGACTGACATTAGTCCTCTTTGGGAGGAGATGGCACGCAAAGCCTGGCTTCTACACACAGGTTAGTTCCTGCCATGGGAGGTAATGCCTGACCATTAGTGCCATGATACTGACATCTAAACCCTGACTTTCTTTCAGAGTATCAGAATAAGAAAGTGGCCAGCAGCTCTCAGAAGAAGTTCGACATCAGCAGTGCTCTTCGCTCAGCTTTGGGAAAATCAGTTCCAGAGTCAGTAACTGTAGAGGTAATTGTGCACTTACGTTGTCTCAGTATTTGGTTCTTCTGCACAGAGCAGGCCCAAGCTCTGTGACTGTTGCCCCCTGTGAGGATTGTGGGGTTGTTACCTTTCCCATGTGTCTCTGCATCCTAGAGCTCTGTGCCAAACACTCATCCCAAAGTCACCACTATCCTTGTGCTGTGGGCCATCCAGCCCTGTGGGGGTGTTTGATTATTTCTTTAAATAGATTTGGATTATCACAGCTGATTGCCCCTGAGTGGGCATTGTAATTGATATCTGTTAGGCCAATCCATGGGAACACTCACTACAACACACTGTTTGCAGCTGAAGGTTAAAGACGCGTTTATTGTTGTTTTTCCCCCCCGAAAAACACGTGGCCCACATCATTAGTTCCCCCACAACGCTTAAGACGTCGAGCCATCTGGAGCAGGGAGCAGGGACATATTACTCAGGCACACAGGCATGAAATTACCGCGTCTGTGTGTCTGTCTCACACCCTTAAAGTGTGTGTGTTCTTGCGCACGTCTCTTGCCCACAGAAATCGGGTTGGCAATTATAGTGGTACCAATCTGATGAAAACATTATTCATTTGATGTTATTCTTTATCATATCAGTCTTTGACAGGCTATCAGAGAGGGTGATGAATTGTTTTTCCATCTGAGATGCAGGAAAGAAGAGGGAGGAGAATTTTTTTTTTTTTTTTTTTTCTCCCTCTCTGCAGTGAGTTGCACCACTTTGCTCAAAATAGGTTGCAGCATGCACTGAGTGCTCAGGAAAAAAAATGGAATCATCAGCTACGGTCAGCCAGTCAGCTCCTTTTTTTTTTTTTTTTTTTTTTTTTTTTTTCCCCCCCATCCTTCCTCATGAAGAAACAAGTGAGTCATTAATTAATTTCTGGATCATCAACTTATGACCTTTGTTTGGCATGTGACGAGCTTATGGGGAGTCTCTTTTCAGACACAGGATCCATGGTTGCATAGAGCACTGAGCATAGTTTCTTGGGCTCAGAAATGTACATTTGTTGAACAAAAAAGAGTTTTAAAGCCCACTGTAGGTAATGAATGAGAATATAGAGACTGATAGGCAGACTGTGTCCTCAGTCAAGCTTCAGTGCAATCCTTCCAGAGATTTATTTCATCACCGAATGCAGTTTCCATAATCATATCTGTGTCCTCATATTAGAAAGATAATTAACAGCACTAATGATCACGTTAAGTTCATTACACATTCACTGCCAGCCCAGAATGAAGTTGACATTATGTTGCCTTATCATCAAAGGTGGCGTATTGTTGGGAAGTCATTAAAATGGAAATGAGTGTGATGTTCTGATGTTAATTGCAGAGGGAAGAGATGAGTTATGTATTTAATGCAGCATTTAAAAAGCCAATGAGGTTCCTATCTGCTAAATGGGGTAATTAATGCTATATATTACTTATGTTTGTCAAAATGAAGGAATGAAATTAGGAGATGATGACGCCGACTTGCTGTTTATCTGTCACAACATGGCTCTAGCTTGCAAACTTCATTATTACACTCTTTTCTGTCTGTAATATTTCTATAATCTCCCCTCAGATTACCCCTTTATTTCTTTTTCCCTACAACTTCTCATTTGAATAGGCAGTCAGTCATTTAGAGAAACACTTTTCATTCTCTGGCGAGCTTGTCAAAGTTTTGAACATTTTTGGGTTTCACTTTTATTCTCTCCCCCCCCCCCGAATTCTTTTTCCTTTTTCCTGCATCTCTTGTAATGCAGAACTAGTTGTTTTTCCTTTTATTCTACTTGAAATCAATTATTCTGTTCGTGGGTTTATAGTTCACAAAATAGAATTAGTATCTGTAAATAAGACTCCATATAAAGACTTACCGCATTTTCATTCAGTCAATTAAACGGCTTTCCTGGGTCAGCTGTGAGGATGGACACATGTTGTTTCACTAGTCTCTCAGCGAGCACTGCTGTGATGATGGGCTTAATGAAGCAGTTAACAGTCAGAATATGATCCCAGTGTGTCTGCTGAACATGAGCATCCTGCAGTGTCAACACGGCTTTGTTTTATTTTTTTCCCTCATTTTTCATTTCTATCCTCTTTTAATCGACGCATAAACTCTGACTCGCACAATATAAAAGCATAGACACACACTTACCTTGCCCTTTACGGTGGTGTGGCTCAGCAATATTAATGTTTATGTTAATTAGATAATACCAACAAATGATTACATTTCCAGACAGGGTTATTGTAAGACTGTAGCCACTAGCTTATTTTGCCCAGTGAATGCAATTTAGAGCAGATGTAATTGTATGAATGCATTGTAATTGCATGAAGAAACAACAATACTATTATGCATATACAATTTATGTGAACATGATGTGTACTGTGTGTGTTTGTACGATATGAGCTGGGGGAAGAGTGATTGTGCTTTCATTTGCACCCATCAGGTTACTCTTGTTGCTTTGCAGGAGTTTTTGTCCAACATGGAATCGCATCGACAGAGAGGCTACAAAGTGTTGGAAAAAATGAGGGCAAACCACTTACAGGTTTGATGGAAATTTTTAACATGAATACGCTGCAGTGTATTTTATTACAAATTTAAAAGCGGGTCTAATGCTGTTTACCTCTGTGGCTCTTCACCCCCCACTATTCTGCTTCGTTTCGCAGGTACGTGCCTCTGAGTGGGAGCATTTGAGCTTCACGTGGCTGAAACTGGAGGCCGAGCTGCTGAGGGAAAGAGCCGTTTTCGGACCTGGCCCAGGAGTGCTGTTGAGCCAAGATTGGGTGCAAGACGCTGCTGAAGGACGCAATCGAACGAGATCACGTATTCGCAGAAAGACTCTGAGACAGTCCAAACGGGTATAACACTTTTGTGTGAAACACATTTGATGTTCAGATTGTAACAGGTTAGACTGTGCACTATGTCATATGTTTTTACAACAGGCGCTAGGAATGCTGGGTATAAGGCCCGACATGTCCGAAGTTGGCAAAAACAGATCAGAAAGTGACGCGGGTAAAGATGATACCTGATTGTTTAATTTATTTTTTTGTATTGACTCATTATGCTCAGTGGGGAAATGTATTTTCATTCTAACAGAGCCTAAGCTCTTGTGTGAAGTTGCTGCTGAGGTTAAAGACAAGGAAGAGGATGGAGGACATTTATGTGATCGACTGACTTTTTTCCCTGCACTGAAAGACACACCTGTTATCACCGAGGATCTACCCGACCCTTTAGCTCCTGTGCCCTGCTCCCTCACGCAAGACTGCCCGGACATACGTGTCATCCTGCAGGAGCTGCTCCCAGGAGAGGAGGTACTTTGGGTTGGAGTGTGTGTTGGTATGCTGGGCTGCAAACATGGTCCTAAAAAGAAGCACAACTGCTTCCCACCCTACTAATATTCACAATCATAATTATCTGATGTAGACTAAGGGATTCCAATTGCCCAGTGCTGCTATCAGAATTTCATCTTTCCTCATTAGTATAATGTTTTAATGTTGAGGCCCAGCACAGCTCTTCTCATTCTTACAGTGAGTTAGAAACCAGTGCACATGTTGACAGGGACTCTCATCGCTCCGGCAACCAGCCGCGGCTTTTAATGTTTCTGACAGAAGTATTAATAAAAACAGTAGGAGGTGATGCAAGCTGTCTTACATCCGCTTAGTAAGTGTGTGATGTGTGCAAGTGTGTCCTGTTGTCTTGCAGTGGTTGAGTGCATGAGTCCTGCTGAGCTTCCTGTCAAATGAACACAGTCATTAGCTCTGAAAAATGCACACACATGCACAGACTTAACACACACACATGCAGTAACACACAAAGGGAGACCCACTCATAATTAGCTTGCCAGCGCCAATAGTGTGATTATGACAATAATGTGTGTGGGGAGAAATCAATGGTCTGACATTAGGGCTCTTAGTCAATAAAAGTCCTCCTTTTCTCTCCTTCTTCCCATCATCAGCTAAATCGCTCTCAGACTGATAATGCGTATCTGTCCAGCGCACAGTAAGGAGATAAGGAAACAAGTTTATTGTTATGTATTTAATCTTTGATAACAATAAATTTAACTATTTTTTTCTGAAATATAGTCATTGTTGGAGACAGTAGGCTGGGTGCCAGTTTGCTTTCACTGTTGGAAACTGCTTCACAATCTGAACATGATATAACTCAGTGCAAGATTTCTCTACCATGTCGCTAAGACTCACTCACCTTGACTCTTCTTAAACACTTAAGTGATATTATTCATAGCGTATCCCTGCGTGTGCATTCAGACAAGAGGTTCTGATCACTTATCAGGTTTTCTATTGTGTGTGTGGCAGTGATTAATTCTCCTAATAATGGCCAGGCAGGGCCCTCTCCTCCGTGTGTGTGTGTGTGTGTGTGTGTGTGTGTGTGTGTGTGTGTGTGTGTGTGTGTGTGTGTGTGTGTCTGGGGGTAAGGAGTCTGATTTGATTAGTATAAATTGTGAGGAGCCTGCGGGTGTGTAAGGGCCCCATATGGTTTTTGGGCGCTATGTCTCAGAGGGCCTGCAGAGGGGCCAACACATGGAGACAGCCAGGTGCATGCACTCGTGGTGAAATGAGGGGAGACAATAGAATTATCCACGCATTATCACAATGCAGTTAGCATTAGCTACAACCAGTACTGAAAGCAGCATGTGGGTTCACTTTGGCACTGGATGGAACACACACTGCTGGAAAAAAGGGGGCCGGGCCTGCTAAACCCCATCAATCAGTTCAGATAATGAAGTGTTCAACTGTGTCTTTTTAATAATGATTAAAATATGTGATTAAAATGATCAATCAAATAAGGCCTGAAGTGCCTGTGTTGCTGCCATGTCATGTCCTTAGAGATTGAGCGAGATGGGCGCTGATGTGGATTGTGCTCCTCACATGGGGTTTAATGTATATCTCCTACTCTATGCTCAATGAAATTCAGTTTGAAAGGATTTTACTGGCATGAAAGTTCAAAAGAACAAGTTAATTTCATTTTTATTTCATTTTTATTTATTTAAATGGGACAGTGCAATTTAACATAGTCCAAGTACAAAACATGACACTGATGTAACGCACATACGTTTATAGCTGTTGCTAATTTTCAACAATTGTCCCTTGTTGGGCTTACAATCACAATACATACATTGTAAAGTACTTTACACAATAACAGCAGTATGAACATTAATGCAAGAACTCTTTCTCTCTTGCTGTAGGTAATCTCTAAGATATGTGTTGTGATGGTGAGCGGCCTCAGAATCACAGAGGGTTTGCTGCTGTTTGGGCAGGAGAGCCTGCTCTTGTGTGAGGGATTCACCCTCAGCCCTGCTGGAGATGTTTGTTGCAGGAAGCACCACCCCAGCAGGTATAACTGTGCATGTTTACAGTTCTGCACACCATGGATCTTCACTTGTCGGTCATTCATCATCCTGTGTGTCTCTTTCTGCCAGTGTGAGGGATTCCTTTATTTCTACCATGCTAAATAAAGACCTGCCAGCAGCCAGTTGCAAATGCTGGCTGTATGAAGATATCAAGGAGGCACGCTTCATGCGTTTCCTTTTAGAGGTCAGACACCCATACACCTACAGATATCAATCACATTTGATCTTAAACTTCCTCTTCTTACACACATTTTGCTCTTATCTTTGTGGAAAAGCGAATCTGATAGAATTTCTGTTTAAAGTGGGGGAAAATATGCACTTTAAAAAGGCTACTGTCCCTCTCTCTGTAACTGTAAGGATGATGCTATTGAGATCTTCATGAAAAACGGTCACTCAGCCTTCCTGGTATTCCTGAATAAAGACCATGTCTCTGCTTATAAAAGGTAGCATATTTATATATACTGGATAATAAGAAAGATTTATTTTCAGCATTCTGATCTTTGTCTTTGGTCTTTTTCTCCCTACAGGTTGAGCAGAGTAGTGCCAGCCTTAAAGGGCAGAGGAGTTGCTGAGGTCATTGCTAATGCCAAGTAAGTGTCATGCGTTTCTTAGAACCACCCATAGGCAATATTTCAACAAATTTCTTTTTAATCATCAGTAGAAACATTAAGCTTACAAAAATAGTCACAGCTTGATATAATGCACACGCCTATTAAATGCTGTGTGACTGACCTATCATTCCATCCTTTCCTGCTGTTTTGTTTTTTGATAAGTTGACATCAGGAGACCTGCTGGTCATTTGACTTGCACACATTCAAGCTTTTCTCGTAGTCTCCACAAATCCTGATTGACTGTAGCCACTGAGTTTGGTGCCACCAGGCCAGGAAATGCGCTTTTCTTTTTCTTTTCAGACATGCAACTATCTACTCCTTCTGCTTCCCTTCCCCTTCTCCCTTCCGCACCTCCTTTAATAAGCTTTTCCCTCTCTGCTTTACACCTTTTAAGGCAGGTCCTACACAAGCTGCTCTCATGGACCAGATACACATCCTCCTTATGCTCTGACTTTCCCTTCAGTAATGTCTCATCTTTCCTTTGATGGTATGATAGAGGATTTCGTTTCACATTCACCTTGGTGAGGTTGCGTAGGCCTTGCAGAAATTGTGGTAACTTTTTAAAGAGATTATCAAACAGGCCCAATTCTTGAAGATTTTCCAAGGCCACCAAAGTGAGAGGCAGGTCATCAAGCTGATTCATTCCTAGATTGAGACTCTTCAGATTAGTCAGGGAGCCCAGGGTGGAGGGTAAACCTGAAAAGGTTAAGCAGTTGTTGGAGAGGTTTAGGTGTGTAAGTCCCCTATGGTTGCCAATGGACTCGGGCACAGACACTAGCTTGTTACTGTGTAGATCCAGCCATCTGAGTGATGACAAGTCCCCAAAGTTTTCTGGGAGTTTCTCTATGAGGTTGCGGCTCAAGTCCAACTCGTCCACAAAGGTTATCTTGAAGAGGCACTTTGGGAATATGGTTATTCCCATGTTGCTAAGAACGAGTCTACGCCGTCCATCTGGGGTTGTGCGTATAGCCTTCTTTGCAGTTTTGAGGGTCACCTTTGTTCCTTTTGCTTCCTTTCTCTTGGGCATGGTACTGCAATGCACAGAGAATTACTGAACAAGTCGGTTTAAAATTTCAACTTGGCCTCCCTTTTGAGATTATTTCACCAAGAGACCAATTTACAATAATTTATCTAATCTACACCACCACACAGTACTCTAGCAAACAAAAGGGTTGTGAGTTTATGCGTAAAGATGTGAGCGTGTGTGTGCGTTGTGTGAGGCTGATGTGATTTATTCAAATACACGGGCTTATGTAGGCCTCGGGCGGTGGGGAAAGCATGCTCTCTGAGGAATGAGAGCTCGAACAGCGTGTGTGTCTCCATGAGTGTGCATGTATCGCAGTGTTGTGACTGCACTAGTGCGTGCTCACCCAGTGTTGCCCATGGGGGTATTTAAGAGCATGACTCTCTAATTAAGGCTAATGCTGGGGAACAATAGGAGAGAGGCGACACTGGGTAATACAGCAAAAACAAATGAGTGCTGATGCTCCCTCACCATTCAGTGGATTGCGTTGCTTGGCTCTTCTCAGGCAAAAAAAGTGTGTGCGTGTGACATATTGCCATGCAGGTGTGTTGACAGACGTGTGTGTGTGTGTGTGTGTGTGTGTGTGTGTGTGTGTGTGTGTGTGCAAAGAATCATTTGATAAATGATAGTTGGTGAGTGTTGGGAGTGTAATGAGGGCTTCGCTCTTCTCCCCTCCCTGTCTAAAAGAGCAAGGTGTGTGTCTGTTTGTGTCTGTGTTACACCCCAAGGCCCTCTCTCGCCTCATTCATCATCCTCAGGATGAGAGAGAGGTTCTCCACTGGTGCTTGTTCCCATTATAACTCCTATAGAAAACTATTGCATGAAATTATTGCCTGCAATTAGATAACACGTACTGAGCCAAATGCAATGATTGATTTAGTGCAGTTTTACAAAATATTTGGTCAGGAGTTATTGGCGTTCGAAACGGACACACTTTAAGAGGCTCTTGATCATTTGAACTCATTTCCCACGTGCATCCTTATTTCATCTTTGAGTTTCTGTCTGTACTGTACTTTTAAGACTTTCATCCGCAGTTTGTTTTAGGTGCAATATGCCTTTAATTGCCAAGCCAAATGAAAGGACGGACAACAAGAAGCAACTAATCCTTACAGTACTTACAATTTAACAACAAAAAAAGCATGGCAGTACATCATATTGATCATAGGTCTCACTTGTAAATGAGACATTGAGTCTCAATGGGGCCACCTGTATAAATAAAGGTATTTGTCTAACAGTTTACAGTTTATAATTTTAAGGGTGTATAATGTCAAAACATAAATAACGTATACATACCATGCTAATGCTAACATATAATTCTAGTTGTCTGACTTTTATTGAAATGTTTTAAGTATAACAACTTTAACTAAAATAGTGTTTTCTGTGTTAGTCTAAGTTTGTTGTTGTTGTTGTTGTCTTGCTTCATGATCATCACTTGTTTCTGACCTGTGTGGCTATATAAGATTTCTCTTTTAAGTTCTAAATTTAGACAACAGTAGGTTATTTGTAAGGATAGCTTTAGAGCTTGGACTTGTACCACTTATTATCAAAATGGATGAAGGCAGGCACTTACCATATTTTTCCCTTTGGATTGTTGTTAATCAAGTGAAGAGCATTCCTTAAGCTTCTGTGAACTGGTTGCTCATCTCACAGTCTCTCACTTCTGTGCAAAAAACAAAACACGTTTTATTGAGATGCAACACCTTCAAAGTACATTTACAATGATCAGTACAATTTGGTTGGTATGTGAAAGTTTTTGTGATTAAATGACAAGGAAAGACCATTCTTCTATATCAAAATTTTCCTTGCCTTCCTGATCTGAACGGGGATAGTTGAGGTTCTTCTTGTTTTATAACGTTACTTAGCAACTGGGCTGCTTGGCGCCTGGACTTTATTGCCCTGTTACTAGTCCACAGAGGAAGAGAGGAGATTTCAGGAGCAGTTGATCACTTTCCTTATTTAGATTAAGCACATTTAGGCAGGAGTATAATACTGAATAAAATGTTTAGTCACACTGTTATTAAGTATCTATTTTCTCAAGCCAGTCACACACTTTCTTGTAATTAGAGATAAGCAAACTGGTTTAGTTTCTTAAAAAGCAGCTTTTATTGTAGTGCCTGAAGAAATGGGGCAAATTCAGCATGTCTGTTCAAACATCAGTATCACCTGATATGGATCTGTCTGGAAATAAGCTGACATTTAGCAGTGAACAGCTAAAAGACTTTAAACAGTTGTTACTTTTTGTGACTTTTCTGTTTCCTTCTCGCAAAGAGTGGAATCAGAACCTAAACAGGACAAATTGACCTGTCAGCATTGATATTTCCCAGTCAGTTATAAAAAATAACTATACAACAATACAATACCTAAATAAAGTAAAAACAGCTGACACCAAGTTAGATATTAACCGTTGTTTCTCATTGCTGGGAAACAGGAATTTCACAAGATGATGGTGCCCCTGTTGTCCAAGTAATCATCAACTTCCGTTAGGGAAAAATGGTGCCACATGTCAAAACATGCCCTTCAAGTCATCAAATCTTCTTTCAAACATTCCAGTTTGCTGAAGTAGCTCCAAGTCAAAGAACCTAGTCTTAATTACCTCGTTTCCTCATCATGTGCTATATCCTTCACATGTCTGCTCACTATTTATGCTACATACTGTAGCTCACATCAGCCCCTTAACTGCTCCTGCAGCTGTGTACACACACTCTGTTTTCCAAGTTCGCTCACTCACCTCAGCTACGCTGCTGTTGCTGAACTCTGCTGTGCATACATTTAAACTGTGGTTGCTAGGCAACAAAGCAAGCAGGAAAACTTTGTGTTGATAGGCACTGCTCAGTGATCAGCTTCTGTTGCTAATTCAAAGTATTTTCTCTTGTTGTGCTTTAGAAAGACTCCTGTGGTTGAAAAGACGGCCCTTGTTAAATGGCAGGTAATGCATGTTACGAAGTTGTTTGTGCTCACAGATTGTTTTGGGAAGACATCCATTGCCAATGTTGAAGGAGCAGCCAACAAAGTTGAATAAATGGCATTGATGTAATCCACTTTATTCTGAATTGACTTGTTTCTAAGTTGTTGTTTTTTCTTGTCTGTCCTTTAGAAGGGGGAGATAAGTAACTTTGAGTACTTGATGCATTTGAATACGATCGCTGGGAGGACATACAATGACTTGATGCAGTATCCGGTTTTCCCCTGGATCATTGCTGACTACAAGTCAGAGGTAAACCTTACACATGACGTCTCTGTCTTAAATATTGTCTCAAACTGTGGTTTTTCAAGAGTCCACAACCAGAAGCTAACGGGTCTGCAAAAGATTTGCTCTAAATTGTAACAATTTACTCTATCAATCAAAAGTGCATCAATGAAGATGGGGATTGTTAATTCTAATTTTAAAAAAGCATTTTGTGTCCATTTTTATCCTTCCCTGCTGTAACTGCAACATGTCACATCAGGTGTCACTCATTTCTCTCAGGGTGAAACAAATCCTTCCTGCTGCTCTGTAGCTTGGCTTAGCAAGCTATCCGGTGAGCCTGGAGAAATTTCAGTCGGCCCAAGTAATACCAAGTCCAGCTAAATTGGTCCAATAAATGTAACGAGATCCTTTGAGGGAGGTGGGGACAAAGATGTGTCAAATGTATGATTTATCTGTGTCCTTCACAGATTCTTGATTTGTCAAATCCTGCAACGTTCCGGGATTTGTCCAAGCCGATGGGAGCTCAAACAGAGAAAAGGAAACGGATGTTTATCCAGAGATACGAAGAAGTTGAAGGCAAAGAGAGTGAAGGTATCCATTTGGCTCAATTTTATTTACTTGTACTGCTTTATTCATGTCACTGTTAGTATCTTTAAAGTGATTTTCTCTAACAGACCTGACAGCACAATGCCACTACTGTACCCACTACTCCTCGGCCATTATTGTGGCATCCTTCCTTGTCAGGATGGAGCCATTTTCCCACACCTTCCAGGCGCTACAGGTGAGTCCAATAACAGAAATTTAACAAAATACTATTTGCATGTAGGAAAAAGTAGACCTTGTTACTGACATGTCTGTAAAAGTGGTTTAGATTAAAGATGATGACACACAAAGTATAAAATTCAAGACTTTTCATTTGGCAGTCACATTTTTGCCAGTTAGGCATCATAACTTCACATTATTATTAAAGTCCAGAATTTGACCAATTGGAGCAACTCTAGCAGCAAAAAGAAATATTAACCATTTTGCAGAGGTTCATGTCATTGCTGTGGAGTGCTGTGGCTCATAAGACTGAAAACATGCAAAATTTGTTGTGGTTGATAAGGTTACAGCATAAATGAGATCATTAAAGAAGTTTTGTCTTAATTTGTCAGATGAAATGACGGGGAAAGTTGTGTTCAGTATGTTTTAGTAACCCACAGGGCTTTCTGCAAACCCTGTGCTTTCGATGCCCACTGGCATTCATCACATTGTCATTTTTTTTAAATGTAATCTTGCTATTAATATGAAACTAATGTGAGCTATTTTCAGCTGTCCAGATCCCATTTTAATGCTGTTTTTGGTACAAAAACAGATTATAAGGACATTTTAATATGTATGCAAATAATTACACATAGCGTCCAAAAGAAGCCAGTGGAAATAGCCACAGATGTTACCAATTTACAACACAGCATCCAGTTGATTATAATGAAAAGGCATGCATATTTGATAGTCAGAATAAAACAATAAAGATGTTGAATTAGGAAGCCTTTTTGTCTTCTGAAGCACATAATGGGTGTGTAGTAATATCCATAACTGGATTTACATCTCTAACCCAGTTTACCAGTATATATGCTATTTTCATTCATTGAGGTAATTGTTTTACTCTAAATTACATTCACTCTCATGAGATTCGCATCACAGATGATGGAATTTTACAGAAAGATGAAAAGCTTTCTTCTAATGGTAGCAAATATTCTGTGCTTACATAATACAATAAAGAACATAAAATATGATTCTCTGCACTGTATCAGGCAGACTGCTTTATTAATATGCCCAAAGAAAAGTTTATCTCAGTGATGTTCTGCGGGTCTGACAGGGTTTTGTCTGCTCTCCTCACAGGGAGGGTTTGATATCCCAGAGCGGATGTTTTACAGTATAAAGAAAGAGTGGGAGTCTGCCTCAAGAGACAACATGGGGGACGTCAGAGAGCTGATCCCGGAGTTCTTCTACCTGCCAGACTTCCTGATCAACTCCAACCAAATCCAGCTAGGTCAGCTTTTTGAATCCTCTGTGTACCTAATGTTCGTAAATGAAAACAAAAGAATGTAAAGTGATTAATTCAGACTTCCCTACCCTGTCTCTTGTTTTTTTGTTTTGTTTGTTTTGTTTCTGCGAGGTCAGAATGTGTACTGTATGTCCTCAGTCATATATGCTACATACAATCAGCAGTCACTTTATCAGGTGTACCTTGCTAGTAAAGGGTTGGACCTCTTTTGCCTTCTGTGCTGCCTTCATCATGGCATACATTCAACAAGGTGCTGACCTTGTTGAAAACACCAAATATTGACATGAAGTTGCTGCACAATTGTTTGCTGCCCATCCTGTTCTGGTGACGTTTGACTACAGTCTGTGTGCCCACATACACCCAATTGCTATCATGTCATTGGCTTTTTGCAT
Organism: Aulonocara sp. 'chitande type north' Nkhata Bay; assembly: GCF_057382095.1. NCBI lineage: Eukaryota > Metazoa > Chordata > Actinopteri > Cichliformes > Cichlidae > Aulonocara > Aulonocara sp. 'chitande type north' Nkhata Bay. Next base: position 27,731,580 of record NC_141356.1, read on the forward strand.
ATTTGCATTAATAAGCAATTGAACAGGTATATCTAATGAAATGGCCAGTGTATTTTCATCATGTTGGTGATTAAGCAATGATTCAAATGAGAGGAACTCCATGTGGAGTTATGTCCTGATTGGATTCTGAAGCACTCTATGTTAATTTGCATATGAGTGATCAACGATATTGCAGAATTTGCTATAACTATTCTTCTAAGCTTCTGGATAATAAGCTGCATAAGTGATAACAGATATGAAGCATCCAAAGAAATGGTGTGAAATTTAATCAAATCATTTCTTTATAATTCTTTTGTTGCTTAACTGATGAACTAATTAGCTTAATTTGAATGAAAGACGATACAGTAGAAACTGCACATGTATCCCACAGATTGACTGATTAGGTTTTGCATACATTTGTTCATGGTAATGAGGGAGCATATAACAGATCACACCACAGTGGTTTGCTGGAGTGTTCGTTGGCCATCAATGAAGGTGTGGCACAGAATAATAAGCTATATTAATCTCTGGCCTGTTCCTATTACAGTCATGTCGTTGGTCTTTCTTTATTTGGCAATAAAAATATATAGTATGCCATATGAGGATACCACTTTTTTCCCTTTATTTTTTTTAATCAGAAAGGCCTTAAACATTTGCAAAGCCAATTTGATTGTATATTGTTTCTTGGCACATTTTCGCCAGTTGGTGTCAGTCAGTGTAATTGCATGAAGCCGTTGGCAATATTGTGAATGGCATTATTCAAGTGTTAATGCATGTATATGTGTGTCTCTGCACACAAATGACACGCAAACAAAAACGGTATTTACTAATTAAAACACTGCTTCACCCATGTCACCAGTGGCTCCTCTTGATTTCTTTTTCCTACACAGTTCACATAGTCAATAATGCATATGTGTGTCTTTTTAGGCTGTATGGAAGATGGCACAGCTCTGGGAGATGTCGAGCTACCTCCATGGGCAAAAGGTGACCCCCAGGAGTTCATTAGAATCCATCGAGAGGTCAGTGACACCTAGACTTTCCCCTCCAAACCGCTAGCCTGGCCTGTTGTGTACTCTGACTTATTTACCCACAACACCTAATAATGATAGTCATTACCGGCTGATGTATACAGAAGATTCACTGTATTAAGTATCTCCGCACATACATTCACTACATGTGTGGCACTGTAATAGTGTAGGTTGCAGTTTGTTGTTCATATCACAGATGTTGGTCAGTTCAGTAAATTCTCAGAAGGCAGTTTTGTCTCGCTGAGTTTGGTTCAGTTATGTTCTTGTGGTACTAACTGTTAGTCAAGTATAATGACCAGTTGTTTTCCTATACAGAAGATGCATAAAAAGGCATTTATCTGAAGCTTAGATGACAGACAATACAGGACAACAAGCCTATTTAACAGGATTCGGGGAACACATACGACTCTCTCTTTTTCATAATGTCATTATTTCTGCCAGTTGTTGATTGGTTGAATATTCTCACTATCTTTCTTCTTCTTCTTCTTTTTTTCCCAGCTTACCCTCATCTATCCCTCTGTGGGGTTATTGTACCCGTCTGTTCATTTTCTTTCTGTTTCTACATGATGACCCTCCCTTTTTCCATTCCTGGGGCATATGTGATGGTTATCACTCTGTAATCTACTGAACTACTCTTATTGCCTACCATTCTCATAAAATTAGTGACTTTAGAAGATTTTTTTTTTCTTCCACAGACAAATTAACTCAGGACAATATATCCTTGTTATGATACTTTTTTTCTTTTTTTCCACCTTTCTGTTCATCCAGGACGTGTTTATTAAAATGTGGCGCTAGGATATAGCTGGTCATAATGCCCACTTTTCCTCATTAACTCTTCAAAACCAATCTCTGGCTAATTCAACCCAAATCATTCTTTAATTGTAACATGAAGATATGCTCATAACACAGCTGTTCGGTCTCTTGCTGTCCTGGACTTCTAAATTGACTTTTGGAAGGAATTGTAGGGTACCTTAATAATTTGATTGGCTGTACAGTCTTAGAAGTTTTGTGCATTGGTGTCATATTAGCAGTTTGACTGATGGTTTGGGGACCACAATAATAACGAGTGCTAAACACTGCTGGGTTTTTTTTTTTTTTTTTTAAAAGACTGTTGTATGCATGTTTTAATAGCTTTATAATATTATGTGACTAGATGGCTTTAGTTTGTGCAACAATCTCCTGCTCTGTTTGCTTTAGGCACTGGAAAGTGACTATGTGAGCGCCAACCTACACCTGTGGATCGATCTGATTTTTGGATATCGGCAACGAGGTCAAGCTGCAATAGAAAGTGTGAACACGTTCCACCCTTACTTTTACCCCCAGAAACGCTGGCAGGACACTAAAGACCCTGTCATCAAGAGCACAATCTTGGGATATGTCAGCAACTTTGGACAAGTTCCCAAACAGGTTTAAAAAAAAAAAATGATGATAATAATAATGTGACGATGAATTAGTGTAATTGGAGTATATTTACTGTATTATGTATTTCCCATAGCTCTTCATCAAGCCCCATCCGCCTCGCAGTGGCTCTAAGAAAGAAGGGTCATCAACACATCAGCCAACTCCATTTTATTTCAAACTGGATAAGCTAAAGACCCCTGCGCAACCATTCAGAGGTATAACTAAACACAAAGATGTTCAGAGAATATGAAACATATCTTAGAGAATTTCTGGCTTCCTGCCCCTCAAAAGCTTTTTTCCCCCTTCTTTGCTTTTCCTTTCTTTTCTTTCTTCCTTAAAATAAAAAATCTTTATTGTAAGCTGCTTTGTTGCTACAGGCCTTGTCACGGTCTGGCTGGCAGACCGTGGGGATGTGGGGAAGGAGGACCCAGGCGCGGAGCTCAAAGTTCAAGCAGTGCGTTTATTTACAGAGGGTGATATCAAACAACAATAAATCCCCGTGTTTTTCCCCAGACTCCCGTGTCGTGTCCTCCAAGTGCTCTCTGCTCCCGTGTCTGCACTCCCGGTGCTCGCTGCTCCTTAAGCCTTCCACGCTCCTCCTGCGGGAAACAATAGCGGCAGTAGTCAGGACACTGAACAATGGCAGGCATACACTACACGACCAAAACCTAAACTAGGTAACTAACGTGGAGTCCCAAGCAATGATCCCGCGTCGGTGGGAGCTCCAAGACTCTCCTAAGTAGCTCCCCCGACGAGCCCTGATCAGCGGCAGGTGTGTGGCTTCGGGTGTGGCCAGTCCTTCCGCAGGGCCACACCCCTCAGGCCTGCAGGTGGCTGAGCTCCATCCTCCAAGCATCCCCGCAGACATAAACACACACACTCACATCTACAATCATGGAGGAGAGCAGCAGCAATACCAAAATACATATAATAATAATAATAATAATAATAATAATAATAATAATAATAATAATAATAATAATAATAATAATAATAATAATAATAATAAATAATAATAATACATAACTGCTCAGGGATCCTGGGTCGCCCAGTCCCAGGACCCTGACAGGCCTTGGTTTCATATTTGGTGTAATTGCGGCAAAACTGTCAAACTATTCTAGTCTTCAAACTATGGTATAAGATAAAAACAAATCTTAATACAGCCTCATGAATGATACACATTAAACACTTTTATGCTGAGTAAACTAAATTGAATCAATTATAGTGATCTTCGTTGTTTTGCATTGTTCCACCTTTATTTTATTCCCTACTATTTGATGTTGGTTATTATACACCGGATGTGCCCAAATCTTAGGGGAATCATTGAAATGGAGTGAGAATGCCCATAGATTAATTTACACTACAGAAAGATAGAAGCTATCTGTTAGAGCTACAATATGGAGATGACTCTGCTGCTGAGCCCTACTTAATAATCGGAATATCCCTATAGGCCCACTGAGGGATAGGAGATGAATCTGCGAATGCTCAGGGAGAGATTCCTGCATATTACATTTCATATTAAATCTTAGAGTGTCTGATCTGATCAATAAGCAGATAGAGATGAATAGGACGAGGAACACTAAGAACGAATGCAGACAGAGCTTCTTTCTGGGGATTATAGAAGCAGAACTGGCAATCGGATGTAATGATTTTGCCTCTTCCTGCATGAATAGGTCAGTTACAAGCGCAATCACTGCCTTACCCCCAGATGCAGGTGCCCCCTAGGACCAAGCCTCAGCTCGTAACCATGAGGATGGCTGTTTTAATTGCCCAGTTTTTCTGTTCTCTCTTTAATGAAACACTTTACAAGTTTACTGAGATACGAAACTCTTTAATATGATATTTTTGAAGAGCTATTATCTTTATTACAGGTACACGTAATATAGAAAAAGGTCATTTTCTTTACTTTCTTTCTTTTTTTCTTTTCTTTTTTTTTAAGACTATAACATTTTTGTGTTGGGTTTGACAAGTTATATATACTGTTCTAAATATTACTGTAGAGCTGTCAAGAGGCCCGGTAGGTCAGATACTGTGCTTGGAAAAAGAGGTCTTGGTTCTGGAGAAAAACCAGCTCCTCCTGTCACCGCTACGGTGCTGCTTCTTCAGCTGGGGATTTCCTGACAACAGTTGTGCCTTTGGAAACCATGCCACAGAAAAGGTATTATGTAATGTCAATGCATTTTACACATTTTCATAACTAGTTGATTGAAGTTGATGCTCATTAAACTTGAGCTCAGATTTTATCATAATATAGTGTAATTCTAAACACTTTATGTATGTCGACTTGTAGACGTTTGCAGTGTGTGAGAGTTTATGTGACTGGGGAGACATATTGTGCGCCGCCTGTCCCAATGTGACCACCGTCATCACTGCAGGAACCAGCACTGTCGTTTGTGTGTGGGATGTGGCAGTCACTAAGGATAAACTCACTCACATGAAACTCAGACAGGTTCGTCTGTCCAAATGTTTGTATGCTCTTGAAATGTAACAGTATTGTTGACAACTTATTTGCAACACACACACACACACTAATACTGACCCCACTGTCCTTCACAGCCGTTATATGGTCATACGGATGCAGTGGTGTGTCTCGCTGTGTCTGAGGTCCACAGCATAATAGTGAGCGGCTCTCATGACCTCACCTGTATCCTGTGGGACTTGGAAGAGCTAAGTTATATCACTCAGTTAGCAGGACACACAACCATCGTCTCTGCACTGGCTATCAATGATCTAACTGTAAGTCCACCTTCTGGGTCCCCTTCTTTCCACTGCTCTGTCTCTCCTGCTCTTTTCCTCCTGTCCTTTGAATTTTTTGGCTCACTGTCATCACATTGTTCCTTTTCACTCATCTCGCAGCATGAGGAAGGGAGGGTTCTCACTGTTAACAGCATGAATATCCTGTTTGTGTGTGTTCTTCTCCTTTTGTTCCCTCTTTCTGTCTGTATGTCTGCACACCTGAACGTCAACACTATGTTAATATGTCCAAGGGAGAGATTGTGTCATGTGCTGGACCGCAACTCTACCTGTGGACCATGAAGGGCCAGCTGTTGACCTGCACTGACACTTCCTGTGGGCCTCAGTCAAACATCCTGTGCATCAGCTTTACACAGAGACACGAGTGGGATTCCAGGAATGTCATCATCACAGGCTGTGAGGATGGCATTATACGGGTGAGTTTTGTTTTAGTTTTTTCATGCAGGTAAATAACATAATGGTTGTGTGTATGATGTAGAATGTTTTTTGTTGTTGTTGTTGTTGTTAATGCTATCACAATTCTCTATAGCTCCTAATAGATCAGTGGGAGTGTTTCTGTACAGTATTCAACTGTGGCAGTCATTACTTTGGTTTTAGCCTTGCTGGTACCAGCTTGGGTGTCCATCAAAGTATTAATAACAGTATATGAGTTGTGTGCAGTGTGTGTGACTGTTTTTTGCTTAAGATTAATATAAGCATGTGTTGCCTTTCTGCAATCAAAGCTGCAAACAGTAAATTGTGCTTCACTTTGGAGTGGGTGCCCATGCCACATGGACAGCACGCACACATAAACAGAATTATTACGGTGTGTGTGTGTGTGCATATGTGCATGCATGTTGGTGCATATATGAGTGTATTTGTTATTATCTTGAATTATATTTATGATTTTGTTACTCGTTATGTGTCTCTCATACAGATATGGCGGGCAGAGTACACCAGAACACAATTACCTGCCCCTCCAGAAGAGCCTGTGTCCCCAGGGCAAGACCAAACAGAGAGAGACGGTAATGGCAGAACGATGGGATATACATGCAGGTGTTGTGTTCATAATAAAATGAATAAGAGTGGTCGACAATAACAAAACTGTGAAACCAATTGAAAAGCAACTGCACACAAAGACCATCATTATTTATAGTGTTTAAAAAAAAATAAAAAATAAAAAAAAGAAGACGACGAAAGAACCATTGCTATCTAATTAGATAAATTCTTAAGTGAGATGATTATTTTTAACCGCTCATCTCAGAGCTAGACAGTGTGGTTTCCAGATGAGAGCTTGTAATGTTCATCCTATCCCTCACTAGCATTAGGGCTAGCAGGAATTATGTTGTTATAAAGTTATTAAACATAGAGGCAGTAAACACTGATGAGTAATTTTGCTGACGTGTGTGAGCGTGTATAATTTAGAAAGCAATAATACCCAGATCCAATTTGGCATACGTTGGTTACAGCCTCGCGTCACCTCATAGGAGTATTATGCTTTCCAATTACATTGAGACAAGTTTTTACGTAACACTGAAGCATTTATATTTGAGGGCTTTTTCTCCCTTTTGCAGCCTGCTGACTGCAGATGGACACATGCTTAATACACTCTGAATTTTTTTTTTTTGGTTTTTGGGGTGGGGAGGACCACTGAGGTTCTGATTTCAGGCGGGGTGGACAACTGCCCTGTAATTCACTATTAAGTAGATGCTAATGTATTCTCACGAATCCACAGTGAGCAACTCCAGCCAGGCTAAAGGCTGGGAGAGACATCTGGTGTTACATCAAGAGCTGAACAGAAGTCAAGCTGTGTCACAGCGGCGCTACAAAAATAATCCAGCCATCACAGCGCTGGCTATGTCCAGGTACAGTAAATAAAAAGCACCCACTCATAGGAATGCCAGCTGGGGTTTAGTTTCTGTTTATTACTGTACTTTAAACTTTATTCATCTCTGTGTTCGAAGAAAAATAGTATGAGTTTATATTTAATTATATGCAGTATTTGAAAGCTTCTAATTCTCTTTGTATGTATATCACTGCATGCTTTACAGCACAACACTGCATTTCCCTTGCTGTATTCTTTGCAGGACTCATGCTACTCTGTTGGCAGGCGATGCCTGGGGCCAAGTTTTCACCTGGACGTGTGAGTGAAAACACAATTTCTGCACGCCCTTTATCCTCCCAGAGAGACTCTGATGGGAAATTCATTAGTATCTCAGGTCTGACTGCAGCTGAGCAGCAGAAGTGCTGTGTGTGTGTGTGTGTGTGTGTGTGTGTGTGTGTGTGTGTGTGTGTGTGTGTGTGTGTGTGTGTGTGTGTGTTTTCTCAGAAAACAGTGTTACAACATTTGATGCATTTAGACGAAACATGACTTTTACCTTCTACACAAATATTTAATTTTGTATTTTTCTGTGTGTAAATACAGAATTTCAGTATATTTGAATAAAATTATTGATAGACACTTGCCAAAACCTTTTTCTGCTGGTCTCCTTGATTTTTGACTGAATTCTGTGTTGGATTTAATTGAATTTAATTCGAGTTAAACCAGAAGGACACTGGCTAAATTTTTCCAGAGTTGGTGGAAGGATACGGATGAGAGAAACACTTGTACAGTCATTTAAATGGACCCTTACTGCTTTAGCAGAGCTTTCTAGGGCCCACAGCAGAAGCCTGTGGTTGAAATGGGCACTGCTAAACTGAACATGAGAAGGAGTGTATGAATGATGACCAGGGGCATGTGCGCTTCATAAACTGTTCCTGAGAAATGCAGCTTTTTCACTTAAACATCTCTGAGAAAAACTGGAAGTCAAGCAAACACTGTTGTGAAGAGACAAATAAGTCAGCGTTTAATCAAGTAAGCGTTGTAATGTTTTGGTCTGGTAAATGTTCGTGGTAAGAAAAATTCAGGCTGTTTAGTTTGATGTGAATAGTTTGCTGGCTTTACTATTTTGAGTTTCACAATGTGCTTTCATTTTGCTTTGTAATACGGTATTTATGAGGGTTTTTTTGGACAGCCCATTTTGTACCACTTAAATTTTGCACCGCCTTAAATTTTCTGTGATCATATTATGTCTATAATGGGTGATTTTCTGTGTGTGTGTGTGTGTGTGTGTGTGTGTGTGTGTGTGTGTGTGTGTGTGTCCAAAGATATTAGAGACCAAATAAACAGAGTATCTGACAAATTTCACAAGATGTGGTATGAAACTCGTCCCAACTTGCAGATGAAAAGTGTAATAGCAACATTATCACACTTGCACTCCAGTGAATAAGTGGGCATGTTAGGCTGTTGATTGTGGAGGTTTGTTTGCTTTCTGTTTCCTACTTGCTCTCTCATGCACATGCGCCACTCCTCTCTATCATAAAGGAAGAGGTCTCTCTCTTTAACCTTTGTGTGTGTGGCTAATTGTGCTAAGTGGAGTAGCTTAATAGAGTGGAAAATAGTCCTCATAATTTTCCCAGAGAGCTAGCAGTGACCTTCTCTAAAGACAACGGCTATCTCCATTCTCTCTACATCGCTGGTTTTATGATATGAAATGTCAAACCATTGGGTTCCTCAGAATAATTAAATCAAATAAATTATTGCACCTAGGCAGAACCATCTTGTAGCCTAACCCAATTATAATGCACTGTAAAGCTAATTATTAACCATGATTACAATTAGTCTAATTTGAATAAATGTAGTCATTAGTGGGTTCATTGTAGTCAGTGAGTATGAACTGTGGGGGATGATGGTCTCTCTCAATCTCTCCCACTCACCAAGGGAAAGGTGTGGATTTGCATCATTCTCTTCCTCCATCTTCATCCCATTTTTCACACAGTGACCTTCACAAAATGGCCTGCACCCTTCACCTTTCCTGAGCTTTATGTCTGCTGCTTCTAAGATTTATATTTGCTATTTATGCTTGTGCCACAGTGAGTACACTTTGAAATTAGAGGCGCTTTGTGCTGTTTCTATTCTTTCTACTATTTTATTAGGAGTCATGCATGTTTATTGTTGATGGATGAGAAGATTGATACGTATATTAGATTGTTAGCTTAGCATAAATACTGGAAACTGTTGGCCTGCCTTTTGTCTGAAGGTGGCAAAGTATTGGATCCATTACACCAGTTTATTAAATGTTTCATCTTATCCATGCTATTGTGTTAATATAGACCAGAGACATGATAGCGTCACGCAGTCAGCTGCACATCCACGATCAGAATCTCCGGTTTCACCACATGCCCAAAGTGCACCGTTGGGTTGAACTTGATTTGATGATTTGATCTTCATACCATGTTGGAAGCAGCTATCAGAAGATGGGTACACTGTGATCATAAAGGCATTGGCATGCTGAGCAACAACACAAAATATCTTCCATGCCGTTACACCAGCAGCAGCAAACTCGAATCATTGATCCAAGACGGGATGAAGACATCCCACCAAATTCTGAGTCTTCTATCTAAATGTCGCAGGACAAATTGAGACTCATGAGACCAGGCAACTTTCTTCAAATCTTCTGTTGTGCAATTTTGGTTAGCCCCTATGAATTGCAGCCTCAGTTTCCTGTTCATAGCCAACAGGAGTGGCTGCTTCATCATTCAGAAACGCTTTTCTGTGCACCTTAGTGTGAAGCAGTCTGTCTGTTCTCCAAACTCAACAAGGCATTTTGACCACCTTTTTTTTTTTCCCCCTCTCTTAGCCGTTCTCTGTAAACCCTAGAGACAGTTGAATGGTTTCAATCTTGTGTAACTTTCATCATTAGACGCAGAAAGGACATTTCCCAACTTTGAAAGATTATCAAACATTCCTGTTATGTTTGTATATGTGTCTAAAATTTCCAGATTCGTAAGCAAACTGGAATCCACCCTTCTTTAGAGAAAAGATGCACTTAAAAACTGTATTTACAGAAATCAAACACTGTACTCTTTAGCATCTCTTAATATGATGTATTAGTACTGTAATCATAAATGCATTTCAAAACTGACTTTTACAATGCCTTATTACACTGCGGTAAGAGAGCCTGGACAACAGTTTCTTCCCACACAGTCTCCTGAGTTTATAAAGAATAGTTAACGGTAAGAGCATTCTATAAACATCTGGCTCACAGGCCAGTGATGCCAACAAACAAAGAAACAAAGTTATGAGACCCGAAGCTGCTGTGCTGGAACTGAACACAGCAAGCACAAGCCTCCCATTTACCCACACATGACATTCTTGCATCCAAAAAAGAAAACCAATGTCATACTAACAGTTCATAAATATAGTCCTTCGGCTGCTGCACGGTTCCGATCGGAGAGCTGGATCTCTGCAGGAGGTACCAAGCTTACATGTTTACAGGTATTTCTCCTGGAAGAGGATCTGAGCATAGACTGTGTCGGGGCTGGAGGGTGTGGGGTCGGGGGTGGAAGGGACCGGGGGCTCCTGTCTTGGTCGGACAAGCTCCAGCTCTGCATATGTCAGGCTTTCTTCCTGTGATATTCGAGGCTAGAGGAGAGAGGAATTGGGTAAAAGTAAGTTCAGCTACAAAAAAAGAATTGCTGCAGTATATACAGTGGGGCAAAAAAGTATTTAGTCAGCCACCGATTGTGCAAGTTCCCCCACTTAAAGTGATGACAGAGGTCAGTAATTTGCACCAGAGGTACACTTCAACTGTGAGAGACAGAATGTGAAAAAAAAAAATCCATGAATCCACATGGTAGGATTTGTAAAGAATTTATTCGTAAATCAGGGTGGAAAATAAGTATTTGGTCAATAACAAAAATACAACTCAATACTTTCTAACATAACCTTTGTTGGCAATAACAGAGGTCAAACGTTTACTATAGGTCTTTACCAGGTTTGCACACACAGTAGCTGGTATTTTGGCCCATTCCTCCATGCAGATCTTCTCGAGAGCAGTGATGTTTTGGGGCTGTCGCCGAGCAACACGGACTTTCAACTCCCGCCACAGATTTTCTATGGGGTTGAGGTCTGGAGACTGGCTAGGCCACTCCAGGACTTTCAAATGCTTCTTACGGAGCCACTCCTTTGTTGCCCGGGCGGTGTGTTTTGGATCATTGTCATGTTGGAAGACCCAGCCTCATTTCATCTTCAAAGTTCTCACTGATGGAAGGAGGTTTTGGCTCAAAATCTCACGATACATGGCCCCATTCATTCTGTCCTTAACACGGATCAGTCGTCCTGTCCCCTTGGCAGAAAAACAGCCCCATAGCATGATGTTTCCACCCCCATGCTTCACAGTAGGTATGGTGTTCTTGGGATGCAACTCAGTATTCTTCTTCCTCCAAACACGACGAGTTGAGTTTATACCAAAAAGTTCTACTTTGGTTTCATCTGACCACATGACATTCTCCCAATCCTCTGCTGTATCATCCATGTGCTCTCTGGCAAACTTCAGACGGGCCTGGACATGCACTGGCTTCAGCAGCGGAACACATCTGGCACTGCGGGATTTGATTCCCTGCCGTTGTAGTGTGTTACTGATGGTGACCTTTGTTACTTTGGTCCCAGCTCTCTGCAGGTCATTCACCAGGTCCCCCCGTGTGGTTCTGGGATCTTTGCTCACCGTTCTCATGATCATTTTGACCCCACGGGATGAGATCTTGCGTGGAGCCCCAGATCGAGGGAGATTATCAGTGGTCTTGTATGTCTTCCATTTTCTGATGATTGCTCCCACAGTTGATTTTTTTCACACCAAGCTGCTTGCCTATTGTAGATTCACTCTTCCCAGTCTGGTGCAGGTCTACAATACTTTTCCTGGTGTCCTTCGAAAGCTCTTTGGTCTTGGCCATGGCGGAGTTTGGAGTCTGACTGTTTGAGGCTGTGGACAGGTGTCTTTTATACAGATGATGAGTTCAAACAGGTGCCATTCATACAGGTAACGAGTGGGGGACAGAAAAGCTTCTTACAGAAGACGTTACAGGTCTGTGAGAGCCAGAGATTTTCCTTGTTTGAGGTGACCAAATACTTATTTTCCACCCTGATTTACGAATAAATTCTTTACAAATCCTACCATGTGGATTCATGGATTTTTTTTCACATTCTGTCTCTCACAGTTGAAGTGTACCTCTGGTGCAAATTACTGACCTCTGTCTTCATTTTAAGTGGGGGAACTTGCACAATCGGTGGCTGACTAAATACTTTTTTGCCCCACTGTATGTGCAACAATTTCAGAATTTACAACTGGGAAAAACAGTCACAGACAACTGTAACTGTCAGCATTTCATCTTGTCAGCAAATTGTAGTTTTTGTCAACTTCCATGGTAAACATCTTTTCTGTTTCCCAGCAGCAGAATCTGTTTACATTGTTTTCAGGACCTCTTGGAACATTTAGTTTACCCGGAAAACATTTGGTACAACAGGAGCCCTATCCAAAATCCTCAGATCCTCCTGGCTGCACTAATCTAATCAGCATGTTCGTGCTAAAGAAAAGCTCACATCTCCAGTGCTTCGTTTCAGTACAAAATTACAAGAACGCCATTAGACGAAATACTGATGATGCTTAGTTTGAGTAGTTTTCTTCTGTACACACTTGTTTGACACTTTTATTGAAGATATAAAACCAATGAAGCACTATAAATAAATAATTGTGTTTCAGAAGCAATAAAGCTAAATAGAATTATCAAGCTCATAACTGAATGAAGACATGGCAATAAACTGCTGTAGACAATCATGCAGTCGTGAGACAAATTCCCTCTTGCATGCATCTCAATAACAACTGTGCTCACGGAAAAAAATCTTTTCGAAACATTAAGAAATACATTCTAAAGGTATTAAGTACCTATGTTTCATAATTGATCTTCATAGTTTTAGTTCACATAGGTTTTGTGCTTGAAGGAAGAGACTTACAGTGGCAGATCTCCTTGGCTGAGTCTTCAACCTTCTGGGCTTTCGAGGTCTCTTTGCAGCAACGGGCACTGAAAACGGAGACAACCTTAATTGACTCAAAATAGCAGCCAGGAGGAATGAACTGGCAAGTATTAAATTGTGGTTGAAGTCAAAATTGTCCTTCACAAGCACTTTGTGTTAAACCTAATCACAGTGTTGTTTAAAAACGGATGTAAATGCTTTCTTCTGCTGTTTTCAGTGACAGTGTTCATTTAATTCGTAACACACTAGGCAGGAATTTCACATTCTCTGACTGTTTTTGTGCAAGCTTAATTCCTGCTTTTCTGCTTGCTGACAATTTACTGTAATTTACTGTTCTTTGCCAAATTCCTGCTCTTGGGGCTAGGGCCTCTCACGCCACTCTGTGACTCTGGTACCTCTAGTATGTTTCATCTTAGGTTTAAAAGCTGAAACCTTTATATTTTACTTTGTGAAGGACTCTGCAGGACATTTTACCTTTGGCTGGTATGTGCAGTGGAGGCTCTTCAGGTATCTTAGGTGGCGCTACTGCTTGTGTTCGGTTGGTTTTCTGTCTCATGTCTCTCCTTTGTGCGCTTGGGGAGGAACTGGAGCAACTACTAGAGCTTGTTACAGTCTCTCCTGAGCTGTAAGGAGTAGATAAAGTTGATCTTAATTTATATTAAAGCTAAAAATGCTCTTTTAAAAATGTGTAAATAAATAGACATTTAAAAATACTTCTGAAGCTCAACATAATGTTTGTTTGTTTTGCATATATATATATATATATATATATATATATATATATATATATATATATAATTGGCAAATACTGTGTTTGTCCCCCCCCACACACACACACACACACACTCCCCCAGCTTTCTGATTTCTAAATAAAGAGCATACTAGTACCTGCTTTCTGGACATTTGACCAGAGGGTAACTGGCTGTAGAGAAAGAAGCAATAAAGACAAACATTTGATGTGACGGTTTGTTTTAGATACAAAAGTGGGAAACATAAAGCTATAAATCTACGGTTGCTTTGGGAAAACAAGTGGTTTTACATTTGAGCCTGTGTCTTCTGTAGAAGTACTGGCAGATTAGGACGAGAGTGAATAGGAAGATGGACAGCAGGCCCAGTGAGCAGATCAGCACAGCACACAGATACACATCTAAAAACAGAGACATCAGAATAGAATAAGCTTTATTTAAGCAAGATGTGTAAATGAGACAGAATTAGGAATAGAGCTGAGAACAGTACCTGCAAACAAAAGCCACAATCCTTCACTTCTACCATCCTCGGGTGTAAAGTGCACTGTAGAAACAGACAGTTTAAAATGTCATCAGAAACTGTACATAAAAGATGGAAACTGTGCCCAGACTGAGTATCTTTATATTTGTTGATGTCTGAGGGCTGTGGCCCTGTACAACAAACCCCAGTGGTTCTTGGAAATATCCAAACCACTGTCATAAAGGGAGAGTCTGCTTCACCATCAGCCAAACACAACATTAACACACACACACACACACACATATATCAGCTGTGTTGCTGTTCTTGGACCATGTTTGGGGGTTCCCCATTGTTCCACATATCAGCTATCAACAGTGTTCTCTTTGTCCTTATTAACTAAGGAAAAAAACAACAACAAGGGAGCTGTCACTGATTTTGTACAGGTCGGGGGTATTTAGGGAGAGGTTGAGGAGAGTGAAGACTGTCTCTGCTCTCCATAATGAGATTTTAATATGACTTTTCCACACAGGTTGATGCATATTGTAAGATATTAACTCTAATTGACTTTTAGCCTGTTTCCAGACCACTGAACTAAATGCAAAATTGTCAATGTGTCTTCACTGTTCTGTTTCAGTAACACATAATTAATGTGCAACACTGTGGGTTAGGGAATATTTCTAGGATGGAAAAAAGGTATAAAAAGTAAATAATCATGTTTTTGTTCTTCTTGAAATGGAAGATTTTTTTTTCACAAATATTTTTCCATTTCATCAAATATAACAGCTTGTTTTTAAAAATGCTCTTACCACATGCTATCTTTGCCATGAATATAACTTTCTTTTAAGACTAATAAAGGTGTGATGGGCCAGGCTATCATGTCTTTGCACTGTTAAGCTAAGATAAAGACTTGTGAAGCAGGCAAACTTTACCAGTCTTGTTCACCAGACAAGGCGACAGTTACAATTGGCTGGAATCTGGGCTGAGGTTAACCACCAGTTAAACCGCACATCTGATGAGAGCAAACACACTGAGGTCACCAGCTTCTCTGTAAGGGAGCTATTAAATGTAAACGTTCACTAAAAATGTTTCTACATCATACCAATAGTGATACGTTTATGTGAAATGTAAATACCCTATACCCCTGTTACACCATCAGGTCCAGATTTAGGCTTATCTGAGGTCTTTCAGCTGTGAAGGTAAATGTGGAAAACAAATTACCAACCACTGAAACTGGCAGCTCAGTGAGCTTGAACACAGTGTCTAGAAAGTTTACCAGTTTAGAAAATCAGCACAAAGCAATCAAACTTTCTTATTAAAGGTCTGAAGCTGGGAACTAGATATAAAGAAGAGGTTGGAGTTTTGTGAATGAAAGTGGTCCATTGACCTCTTTAGGGTGTAGTCTTTGCTCTATGCCCTGCAGACTGAGATCTGCAGACTAAGGGGTTCCCTCAATATAATTTTTTTCCCTCTTTGTTTACCCTCATAATGTCAGGTCTTCTGTTTCTGGTTCTGTGGTCAATGCATGGCGGAGATGCCTGAGGTTGTGTGGCTTCCTTAGTGGGACATTGCCCTGAATATAGGGCAGGGCGTTGTCAGGCTCTGTCTGACTCGAACCTCTGCACTTTTCTTGCGTAAAACTATTGAAAGGTAAACTGAGTCACACACGGCCTCCTCAAAGTGTGGCAAAGCCTCATAAATCTCTAGTAAACCCCTTCACCCAGTGCATCTCACCGATGATCGGTCCAGTGTGTTGCACAGATAAAAATAAATATTGAAGAAATATTTATTACTTCATGTGATTTAAATGATTTCTTAACAGGTTTCTCTTTGTTTTGTTTGTTGATTTCTGCAAGACCATTGGCACACACTGAATAAGCTGCAACTAAACTCTCCAGTATTTTTTTTTTTTTCCTGAGGCTTGCATAAAAGTAAACCCAAAATGCTGACATCAGAGTTTTTGAACCCTGCCAGCTCAACAACACCCTACCTTTTACTCCTTACACGCACACAGGCAGGGATTTTGTTAAGTGTGGTTTGGCTGTGTGAGCTCATTGTTTTGAGATGGAAATGCCAGAGGACTGGGGTCGCACTCAAACATATAGGCATGACCGTCTGCAAATATTGCAAGTTTAAGTTAGAGGACACATTTCTACACAATCTTTGTTTCTTAGTAGAAGAAAATCGTGGCCCTTCCTTAATTTGGTTGTTTTTATTTCCAGATAACTTGGTCGACATTTTTACTAAAACGAATGTGGGCTAAGGGAATTCTTTGAAAAATAGCAGTCTGAAAATATTCTTTTTAATTATCTCCTGAAACAGTTTTATAGTTTTAATATGCAAATAAACAAACGGATCATCAGCTTAAATAAAGGTATTCATTTACATATGATTACATGTGTATATGAATACAGAACAATAACTAGGAACATTGACAAGTCTCAAGTCCTCAATTCTCAGCATCCACCTCATAAGTCAGATGAGTCCATGGGTCTGTATTTTAAGAAATATGGCACAGAGATGTGAGGGAATACATCTTTTTACCTGTCATCTGTGTGGTGCTGGTACCATTGGAAGTGATTCTCCATATGTCTCTGTGTTTGCGGATCTCCTGAACTTTACAGCTGTAAAAACCCTGGTCCGACCCAGTCACGCTGAGAATCCGCAACTGGTACACCTCTCCCTCCGTTTTCTCGTGCAGATGAAACTTTGGTTGTGGGAAACGGTAGGTGTAGTTCCCATACAGCTTCCTTCTCCTTAAGCCCATCTTTACAATCAGAAACTGCGGGTGGTCGAGTACGGGAGGAGAGTTGGGTGGAAGGGAAGCAGGAGGCACAGGAGTAGGAGCGGTTAGAGGAGAGAAGAACCAGTGAAGAATCAGGACACTCGTGGTCCTCTTCCTTTGAGATACCAGACAGGACAGTGTCAGGTTGTCGTTCTCTGTTGCCAAGATGACAGGCCCAGGGGTCACTGTCACATTAAGAGCATGGCATACCTCTGTTGACAAAAAAAAACACAAACGCTTTTGGTTATATATGCACAAATGTATACAGCTTTCATTTTAATTCGATTTTGTACATATATCATTTAGTTTCAATCTACTCAGTATGTTCCTTTTCCAAAATGTCTGCTTCTGTTACTGTGTAATACTTTCCGAGTAAGATATCTAGGTAAATGTGTGTCAGAATAAAATTAAATCAAACCATAAGCCTCACAGAACGCTTATATGACTCAATCCTTCTTTCGAAATTAGTAATAAACGAGTTAAAAGTTTGTCTGCTGTCACAGCTTCAAACAATCACTGGTTCTATTTGTGCATCTTCCCATGATTGTATGTGTATTCACTCTCTTTTAGCAAGGAAGCGTAAAAGCACTGCGAAAGAAACAGCTAAAGTATGACTTTACTTTCTTGGATGTGCTCTTGGTTTAGTCTGCTGTGAGCCAGGGCAGAGACAAAGGGGTCTGGACACAATATGTGTGACCAGACAGGCAAAGAATAGCTACAGGTGGGAAACATTCATCCTCGGTATGGAACAACCCAGAACAGGCAAGGAGAAACATGGAAGGATAACAGGGACCATCTGGTCTTCCATGCTGCTTTTGCTTAATTTTTTCTTTTCTTTTCTTTCTTTCTTTCTTTTTTTTTATTTTTTGGTCTTGTTTGTTGGGGAATCTCCCTTAGGCTCTCTGGGGCTTGTCTAACACTATTTAATGTGGCAACAAAAGCAGCTGAAGTACTTCAAACAACATTATGCACAGCTGAAAAAAAAATATAGGACATAAAACACGAGTTGTAAGTCTGCTTCACAGCAGTTTTTAGGACACAAATTATATGTAAAAACTATACTGAGGTTTTCTCTGATCACAGACAACAAACCACCCTAACGCCACAACTGGTTGTTTTTTTTTCTCTTTTTTTTTGTAAACAACTTTTCTGCACCACACTATTAACACAATAACAAATGCACTAGCAAATTGTGATTATTTTAGATATGATGACCTCTAGATGCTAACTGTAGTTGTATGCTTTCTATTATTTCCTTACCAAAGGTCCATAATGCACTGAAACTTTGACGATGGTGTGTGATGACAGCTCAAGTTACAACTCAAACACATATTGCCTCTTTTACGCCTGCTTGCTCACTTTCTCATTGCTGTATGCTGCGGTAAAGAAGGCACACTTACCTGTGACCAGAGCCTTAGTCAGGACAAGGATCACTACAGAGAAGTACATTTTCCACAGTCAGTGAATCCATAAACCCAGACAACTGCACAGCAACTTACACAAGCAGCTACATTCAAAACAGAGCCTGACTGCACAACCCACCAGAGCCCTTACCCACCATTAACTCTTCTCCTCTTTCTCCTCTTTTCTGTGTAATATGAAACAGTAAAGGCTCTGTTCCCACTTAGAAACTCCCACTCTCTCCCAGTACTCTCTGCCTCCCTCTCCCTGTGGCTGTCTCTCTCACTCTCTTTCTCTTGTGTGTCCTGCAAAACGTAGGAAATGTCATTTCCTGTGTTCTGAGTGTGTCCTGGACCGTGGCCCAAAACCCCCAGAACTCCAAAGTGATGGTCAAGTCTCGTGGTTTGTGTGCACGCGTGTGTGTGACATTGTGTGCAGTTCTAAGAAGCATACACAGTAAACTGCTGAAAATGCATTTCCATCACCTCAGTCACCAGGAATAATGCTCATCTTGCATCTCGGAGTAAAGGCCAAATGCTGATGTTTATTTGTGTGAGGTTCATATTTTTGTGTATGTATGCATGTGTTTATGCATTTATGTTGAGGCACATTTGTCCCCGTGTGTGTGTGTGTGTCTGTGCTGGGACCTCTCCCAGCTGCTGGACAGAGTGGCATGGGTTTGTCTCTGGCTGTGGTTGTCAGACTGTCCCAGTGGTATGAAGCCTGCTGCTTTATTGGGCAGGCTAAACTGCTGAGGCAGGGCTTCTGCTGGCGCTTTGAGCTCTGCCAAAGCCAAATGGAATTACACAACAGATTTAACCCTTAGTCGTATGTAGTGTTCTCTTAAGAGGAACTGAGTCTGTGGGAATCTACTGGTTTGTTTGTTTGTTTGTTTGTTTGGGGTTTTTTTTTAAAAACAGACAGCTGTAATATAAGGTTAAGCCACAGTACAAGTTTTATAAATTGAGGATCATGTGTTAAAATGATACTTCTGATTTTGACTTCTTAACAAAATCTTGTGTTCAGGGTTTCCTTCAGGTTTTTCTCTTCCCAGGTCTTAAGTTCAGGTCTTTGCTCCAGCAGATGAAGCACTCTGCTCTGCCCCACAGTGGTCAAAGCAGGTTACTGCTTCTCAGGGGATCAGCTGTATGGTTATGTTAAACTGGAGAGTATAGGCATGCATTCTCACCACAGCACCGTACATTTAATTGGAGTGTGTGGATCAAGGGAAATAAAAGAAGGCACATTTTCACACTCTCGTGGGTATAATATTAAAAGATTTAAACATTTGGATTGCTTCATACAGTAAAAAGGACACAAAATAAATGCCATCAACAAAGTGTTATTTTCCTTTATCTCTCAGGACATATTACTGCACATTACAATAGCACATTGTAATTGTCTTATGCAATCATAAAAAGACTCTTCATTTTGAATCACTCAGGCCCAGGGTACATTTCAGAAGTCAGAACAAGATGTCATTATATTACATTATATTATGGTTGTAAAATAAAATCAGCCTCTTGCATGAACCTTTTTATCTTTTCCTTTTGGGTTATTTCTAACTTTTACAAAGAGGTTTAAAATACACCGTGATGAGAAATTATTAATCGATTATTATCTGATTCAGCCCATTTCACGCTACTGTTTCACAGCAACCAAACAATTTTTACAAACATTCAGCTATAAAAATAGACTACTGTATGATATTAATTCTTAAAAACAGCAACAGCCACATCACCATTTTTTCACTTCATACATGGCTGAATTAAAAAACTATGCTTCTGAATCTCAAAATCTCCAATTTGTGCTTAAAGGTAAAGCAGGCTTGTCAGTAGCAAAAGTTTTTCCAAACAACTTTTGATATACCGTATGATATATAATAAAATGCAGTTAGGTTGAACAGGCAGTGCTAATGACACTGTTTACACAAGAAGCATAGCTTAGCTTCTCACATTCAAAGTCAAATGGAATGGTGAACTCTGTAAAACAAGTAAATCAACAGCGAATCTCCAAAAGCAGAAACAATATAACAGTTTGCTATAGAGACTTATTAAAACTACAAACCAAAAACATTCTGAGACTATTTTCACTTGAAAAAGTCATTTGCAACCACTTAAAATCATGTATATTATGATCCATTCACTCTTTACTTTATTAAATATTTAATATCAGTTTTTACTCTCACCAATCAGACACCTCCATAAAGTCCTCCAGTTCACTCATAGCTGTTATATCACGAGGATTATATTGCGAGTGGGCTGAGTTATCATTTTCACAAACTGAGCTTCCTGCAAGCTGGCTGTTTGTGTCACACTCTGGGAACGACTCATATGAGCCATGTGTGCTGTAAATTGTGTTATATGTTTTGTCTTTGTCATTAACCGTGTCCATGTACGGGGTCTTCTCTGGACTGTAGCGATGCCCTTCAGAGTTTTGTCCCAGTTCAAAAGCCTGATGTCCAGGCTGCTGGTTCTGGTGGAGAGTTGCAGGAACCTGCGACTTGTTGGGATGCAGGGAATTGATACTTGCAGGCTGGTAGTGTTGGGGATAACCGTGGGACCCTTGATAAAGCACAAAGGGTTTGCCAGCAGGAAAAGTCTGGGAGAAGGGCTGTTGCTGGGACTTGATCTGCATCTCAGGCTGTGGGCATGTTTGCTGGGGTTGAGGTTGTGAGATGCTCTTGCCAGACTCGCGCACATTCAGTTGGATATACTTTCCTGTCTGTGGGTCAAAGAAAGTCTTCTTTTTCACTTGAACAGGCAGGTCCACTACAAAATACTGACCAGAACCGGGGTCTTGCAGCACCTTGCGCTGGGTCAGAGGGTAGGCCTGGGGATAGCTTGACTCTACATGATACTGTGTCACTGGAGCTGGGTGGTGGGCTTGGTGGAAAGTGGGAGAAGAGGGAACATGAGCAACAGTCTTAGGAGCAGCAGTATGGGAAGCAGGGCCAGTAGCATAATGAGACACACCAGGGAGGGAAACGGCGGCAGTATGAGGGATAGAAATAGGACCAGTGGCATGAGGGGAAGCGTGGAAAGAGTGGTGTTCTGTATGGGTGGAAGGCAAGCTGGACCCTGACACAGGAGCATTAGCAAGGGAGACAGGTGAGGAAAAATGAGGGGAAGCCATAGCATGGCGATTAGAGGATCGTACCTCAGTGGATGAAGAGGAACGAATAGTGGAGACATCTTTCTCAACTCCAGAAAGGCTGTCTGCGCCAACTTTGGACAACTCTTTCTTCATTCTCCGGGTAGTTAGCCTTTGAGCCCTCCGTAGGGCTTTCTCACTCTTTGGGGGAACAGCTGGAGGCTTGCCCAAAGAACGGGACACATCACTGCTGAAGCTACATGCTGATTCTGGTCTCTCGTAGTCATAAAGACCTCGTATGTCTGCAAGGTCTGCTGCACTGGTGGCAAAACTTTCCACATCTTCAGACATATTGCTGATAAGAGAGCGTGAGTCATCTTCCTCCATAGCAATGCTTCTCCTGGAATAGGGCCTATAATGAGGGATAGGGGCTGAGTGATCCTGTGGTGAAGATGCTGACTGGAAAGTTGAAGATTCACTGACAGCAGTGAGTCTATTTAAACCTGTGTGATGCTGGACAGGAGTTCCAGCACTGTGTCTTATTTTCTCCTGTCCTTCCTCTCTTTTCTCTAATCCCCTGTCACTGGGTGAACCCACCCGGACATCGTCTCCAAAGCTCTTATAGAATCGTGGCTTAACCGATTTGGTGGAAGCGGAACCTCTGAAGGTGTTGTCCTTTACTCTGAACATTAAGGGCTTGACTCCTAGAGCAGGTGAGGAAGTGTTGGATCGGGGCAGAGATGGAGCTGGAGATGCAGGGGCATGGGGTCTATAAGATCTCGTGTGGGACCCGTGGGACTCAGTTGACTCATTTTCTGATAGATTGTTTCTTTGTTGGGAGGGTGAAGGGGAGCATAGTTGCCTTTCTCTTTGTTTTGTCTCTGATTCTGTTGAAGTAATGGCATAGTACTGGAGAGCATCCACCTGTGCTACTCTTTTTTCCTCTCTCCGATTATCTCTCACCTTCTCACTGTCAGCTGTTACCTTTTCTTCTTCCCTCTTGTTAGCCTTGATGTTATTCTCTCTTTGAGCTAGCATGCCTTCTTTTTCCACTCTCATCTCATTTTTCAGTGCTTCTTGGCTGTTTTCATGAAGTTTAGGTCTCTCGTTGGCTTGCTTTTCTTCCTTTATGATGTTTACTCTTTCTACAGCTCTCATTTCTGCCTCCCCTGTTTGAGTTCTCATCCATTCTTCCTTTTTCTGCCTTTGTCTCTTTTGCTCTTCCATTTGTATCTGTTCAATCCTTTCCTCTTCTGAAATATGCAAAACTTTATCTCCTTCTCTTGGTTTTCTTTTATTGTCTGCCTCAGTATTGGCAAGTATCTTCTCCTCAATCTGTCGTTGTTCCTCAATCAAAGCTGCTTTCCTCTGTTGAATCTCCTGAAATGCTCTCCTTTGTTGCTCTCTTTGAGCTACTCTCATCTGTAGCTCTTCTTCTGCAGCTCTCTGTAGCTTTTCTTGTGTAGTTTTCCTCTGTTGCTCTTCTTGTGCAGCTCTTCTTTTCAGTTCTTCGGCAGCCCTTTGTTTTTCTTGTGCTACTCTCAGTTGCTCTTCATGCACAGCTCTTCTTTGTTGCTTGTCTTGTGCAGCTCTCCTTTGTTGCTCTTCTTGTACAGCTCTTCTCTGTTGCTCTTCTTGTGCAGCTCTCCTTTGTTGCTCTTCTTGTGCAGCTCTCCTTTGTTGCTCTTCTTGTGCAGCTCTCCTTTGTTGCTCTTCTTGTGCAGCTCTCCTTTGTTGCTCTTCTTGTGCAGCTCTTCTTTGTTGCTCTTCTTGTACAGCTCTTTTTTGTTGCTCGTCTTGTGCAGCTCTCCTTTGTTGCTCTTCTTCTGCAGCTCTTTTCTGTTGCTTTTCTTGTGCAGCTTTCATTTGTTGCTCTTCTTGTGCAGCTCTTCTTGTAAGGTCTTCAGCAACCCACTGTTTTTCTTCTTGTGCTATTCTTAGTTGCTCTTCATGCACAGCTCTTCTCTGTTGCTCTTCTTGTGCAGCTCTCCTTTGTTGCTCTTCTTGTGCAGCTCTTCTCTGCTGCTCTTCTTGTGCAGCTCTCCTTTGTTGCTCTTCTTGTACAGCTCTTCTCTGTTGCTCGTCTTGTGCAGCTCTCCTTTGTTGCTCTTCTTGTGCAGCTCTCCTTTGTTGCTCTTCTTGTGCAGCTCTCCTTTGTTGCTCTTCTTGTGCAGCTCTTTTCTGTTGCTCGTCTTGTGCAGCTCTCCTTTGTTGCTCTTCTTGTGCAGCTCTTTTCTGTTGCTTTTCTTGTGCAGCTCTCCTTTGTTGCTCTTCTTGTGCAGCTCTTCTTGTAAGGTCTTCAGCAACCCACTGTTTTTCTTCTTGTGCTATTCTTAGTTGCTCTTCATGCACAGCTCTTCTCTGTTGCTCTTCTTGTGCAGCTCTCCTTTGTTGCTCTTCTTGTGCAGCTCTTCTCTTCAGTTCTTCTTCAACCCTCTGTTTTTCTTCTTGTGCTATTGTTTGATGCTCTTCATACACAGCTCTTCTCTGTTGCTCTTCTTGTGCAGCTCTCCTTTGTTGCTCTTCTTGTGCAGCTCTCCTTTGTTGCTCTTCTTGTACAGCTCTCCTTTGATGCGCTTCTTGTGCAGCTCTTCTTTTCAGTTCTTCTGCAGCTCTCTGTTTTTCTTCTTGTGCTCTTCTTAGTTGCTCTTCTTGCACAGCTCTTTTTTGTTGCTCTTCATACACAGCTCTTCTTTGTTGCTCTTCTTGTGCAGCTCTTTTTTGCTGCTCTTCTTGTGCAGCTCTTTTTTGCTGCTCTTCTTGTGCAGCTTTTCTTTGTTGCTCTTCTTGTGCAGCTTTTCTTTGTTGCTCTTCTTGTGCAGCTCTTTTTTGCTGCTCTTCTTGTGCAGCTTTCCTCTGTTGCTCTTCTTGTGCAGCTCTCTGTTGCTCCTCTATTCTTCTGTTCTTCTTTTCCTCAATTTCTTTCATTCTCACTTTTTCTTCTCTTTGTTCTGCTCTAATATCCTCTTCTTTCTGTTTGAATTTTGTTTCTTCATCTGATCTCTCTGCTTCCCTCTGCTTCTCTCGCCTCTCCTTGATCTTAATAGCTACGGCCTCACGCTCTTTTGCTCTCCTCTCCTCTTCTCTCTGAGTGGCTCTCCTCTCTTCTTCAGCCAGAGAAGCTCTACTCTCATCCAATATATGCTTTATTTTCATGTCTTCTTCTCTTTTTATCTCTTCAGACATGAATGCTTGCTCTTCTTCTAATTGTTTTTTCGTACGCTGCTGCTTTGCTATGATTATTCCATGCTGAGTTTCAAGACTTTCTTCTTTTAGTTTTTCTGTCCTCTCATCATCAGTCTTAGGCCCCAGGTCTTTATTTTGATGTTTTTCAAATCTCCCATCTTGCATTTGTTGGGTAAAATTTTCTTTCCTGTTGCGCATTTGCTCCATGGTTGGATGTAGAGAGTCGTTAACTACAAAAGATGATGTTGCTGGTTGCAAAGAATGACTATTTGGCTGACAAACGGTTTGATCTTCTTGGTATCCCTTTTGGGAGCCAGCTTCAGATATTTGTATTGTCTGAGTTTTTGGTGAATGGTTCCTTTCTTTGTGTTGGGTATATTTTGCTGCATTGTCTGCCGGGCTTTTCTTCACTTTGGAATCTTGTCTTTCTTTTTCTCCCAGTTTGAACATCCCTGTTCTTTGATGCTCTTTGTCTGTGATGGGAAATACTAGTAGTTTGGGTACTTTATTCACCTTAGCACTCATTTCTGTCTTATCTGGCAAACTTTTCTCTTTTACAGAGTTCTCATGTGGGTCAGTAGTAAACACAGGACGTCTGCTATGACGGGTCTGTATTAGTGGAAAGAATCCTTCCTTTTTGTTGGGTGGGTATTCCTGAAAAGTATTTGCTTCTCTGTCCTCTGAAACAATTACTTTTAACCTTGCATAGTCTGCAATTGCTGATATCTCTGGTGTTGTGGATAGCTTTCCTTTTGGTTTTGTTTTAACTTCAGGTTTTTCTTGAAATGTGCTCTCCCTTGCTGGGAATGAATTTCTTGAACTTTGTCTTTCGGTTGCCGATACAGTGGAGTGGTTCTCAGTTTGTTTTCTAATGTGATTAGCTTGTTCTGCCTTAGCATTTTCATTATTATTCCATCTCTTCCTAGATCTGTCTGTCTGTTTTGATTCTAGCTTATCTTCTGCGTCCCAATTTTTCCTTTTAGCATCTTCATCTTGAACTGTACTTGAATCGGTTGTTTTTCTTTTACTTTGATCCACAGTGAACACAAAGGCTTCAATCTTTCCTTCATTGTGTGTTTCATTGCTGGCAGCTGTTCTGTTTGGTGGTAACCCTGGAAGTCCCCTTCCCTCTGATGCATCTCTATCAGTTTTGCTATTGTACTGTGGCTCATTACTGGTTTCTGTTATCCCTTGTACTTGAAAGTAGTCTCCATTTGCTTGTTGTTCACTTGATTCACCCACCAGTTCCTCACATTTCTTTACTTTTTCAAGCTCTTCATTCTCAGATTGAGTATTCTCGCTTGTTGCATTGTTGCTATTCTGTTGATTGCTAAATTTCAGCGAATCAGACAGTTTTCTAACACTGGACAGCACATGTGTGTCATCAGAACTAGATCTCTCAGTGCATGCTTGTTCTTCTGTGCTTAAAGTGATAACTTTTTCTTGGCAACTAGATGATGTAACTTCTTTCTCTTTATTACCTTGCACTCGATCAAATGGCAAAGTTGCACCATCTTCTTTTCCAACTATCGCCATGTTATCCGTCTCAGTTACTGATGGTACAACTCTGATGGCGATGCTGTCAATGTGCACGTTATCGTTCTCTTTTTTATTATCCCTGATTTGGTTGTCATTATATTGAAATTTGTGTGATCCATGTGTGTTTTCATTTTTGAATAACTTGTTGGAAGGACTGGTGTTTAACATTTTTGGAACTATAGAGTCATGTTTGTTTTCCTCAAGTAGCGGTGCTGTTTTGCCATCTACATTGCTGATGCTGGCCTGATTGTCCACATTTGTCATATCTTCTTTCAGAACTTGCTTAGCGACCTGCTTTATCAGCATTTCAGCATCATTCATGTTGTTGATTCCAGTGTTCACTGTTGTGACAGCTAAGTTCTCATTGCTATGAGCTGTTTGCACTTTTTGTGGATTTTTCTCTTCATCTGTCCTCTCTCTTAGCATTTTATCTGTGTTGTCATCCTTTCCTTGTCTTGCTTTTATGTCCTCTTTGTGGTGAAGGGGTTGAGTTTCACCTGGCACTGTATTTTTAGCGGGTACAGTGATGGTACCTTTTTTGGTCAAGGTTTCTGGCTGTGTTTCCCCCTGAGGTTTTGTATTCATAGTAGAACCATCCTGCTGTGGATGTGTCCTTTCCTGACACATCTTCATATTGTTCTTTACTGCTTCTGAGAGTGGTGTTTCTTGCACATTTTCAGGATGACTTTCTCTAACAAATTTAGCCTGATCTTCTGTTTCCTGCGTGTTATTTTTCTTTATGACCTCATTTGAAGATGTGTTTCTTTCAGTTAATTCTAGACATGAGTTGGGAGAACACTTATCCAGTTCTGAACTGTTGTTCTCTTTCTCTGTTACATTCAGATGGTTTTGAGCATTGTTATTCCCTTGACCAGTGTTCACAGTTGGCTTTCTTTCGTGTACAGTTACCATTATTCCCATAATCTGCAAGCTATGATCAGCTGCAGGTTCTTTTTTCTGACCAAAGACAATGTTTAGTGAAGGTGCTAAGTCTACATAAGCTTCTTCTTTACTTTCAGCCTTTTCTGTCATCACAGGTTTGGAGCTTGCAGCATTGACACAGGTGGTGTCTGCAGGATCTTCTTCCTTTTTGTTGGGAATGTCAGCTTTTATATCTGAAGAGTCTTTACCTCCATCTTTTGGTTTTCCAGATATTTCTGCATAAACTGCTTTCTGTTCTTCTTGGTTGATCGTGAGTGGCTGCTCTTTATTTTGCATTGGTTTGGACTCCAGCTTTTGATTTTGTAGCAAGCATTCAGTTGTGCTCATGATATTATGAGTGGTGGTTGCTGCAGATTTAACTGGTATAGTAGCAGAGCTTGAAGGTGAAACAGACTTGACACGGTCCATCTGTACTCCTAAAGATCCCATCTGAGGTTTCAGTGTTGCATTACTGGGCATTATACTTTCATGCTTTTTAGACGCCTCCTGCGATGGCGGCCTCTGTCGTATCTTAACTGTCTGACTACCAGCTAATTGCTTGGAAGAATTTTTGGATATGAATCCATCTCGTATAGCACAGCCCTTTTCTTTAATTGCTGAAATTTCCTTTTCAGCATGAGCTTTTATCTTGGAAGTCAGAATCTCTTGCTTGGTCATGGCTCTTTCTTTATGAGACAGTGATTTGGGAGGCATAAAATGCTGATCTTTACTTGGGCCTACATTGTGCTCAGCTGACTTAGGTTTCCTTTCATGGGGTAGCAGTTTCACCCAATCAGAATCTCTTTGCTGTGAAACCTCAGTGTCTTTCACAGGGGTGCATTTTTCCAATTTTTCAACACTGTTGTCCTTCATGTTATCGCTAACAGTGTCAAAATTTGCTCTGTTATTTACATTAGTTACAGAATAATTGGCACTGGGTAATTTGGATTCTTTGGCTGACACATTGTAAACAGGCTGACTTTCAGAGACTTCACTGGATTTAAAGCCACCTACTTCCTCTATATTTTTTTGGTTAGCTGTGATAAATCTGCTTGTAGGACTGTGTTCTTCTGTTGATTTCTCCTTATTTACTTTCTCAACTTTATTAGGAGGTAAAACTTGCTTTTCATAAGGACCATTTAATAAGACATTCCCTGTCACTGATGAATTGTTTTTGTCTGTTGAAATTCTGTTAGTACAGCCATATTTCTCTCTCAGATGTTCATAATCATCACTGCCTCTGCTGGATTGATCATTGTCTTTTCTGATAACTGTTTCTTCCTGGTGACGCTTTTGAACTTCCTTATCTTTCTTTAAGTAATTCTCTTTTTCATTTATATTTAACTTTAAAGGAACATCGTTCTTTGAAGTGCCATCCTCTTTTATGATGATGGCATGTCTGCCTTTCTCTTTTTGCTCACATCTCATTTTCTCTTTTATTTTGGCTAACTCTGCTTTAGCTTTAGCTAGCTCGGTCTTGACTTGCTTGACTTTATCTGGCTCACTTTTGACCAGTTGTGCAGCCGTTAGTTTAGCTGTGAGTTTAGCTGACATTTCCTGCATGCTTTCTGCTTTTATAAGCTCTGCTTTAGCTCGCTCCTGCTTTGCCCATTCTGCTTTTCCAACTTCAGGTTTAGCATCTTGCGTTGTGCTTGTTCCTGTTGTAGACTGCTCTATATTCACATGAACTGAAGCTTTTACTTCCTTTGCTTTTCGGAAACTCCCAGCTTTAATGTGGTCTGTTTGGATCTTCTCCACTTCAGCTACATTTGTCTTCACTTCTTTTGCTTCAGTTTGCTGCTCTTTTGCATGCTCTGTTTTTTCCGCCCCGGCCGTTTTTACATTAACCTTTTCTGTTCCAGATTGTTCTGTTTCTGTCTGCTCTTTCTTAACTTGTTCAGTGGTTACCTCCATTTGCTGGACTTGTGCTACATTGATCCAATTTTCTGTGGCCTGTTCAGTTTTAGCTTCCTCTATTCTCGTCTGCCAAGCCTGCTCGGTTTTTGCCAGTTCAGTTTTTATGTGCTCTTCTTTTAGCTTCTCTGTTTCAGCTCGTTCCGCTTTGACCTGCTTACCCTGCTCCTTTTTAATGTGCTCAGCTCTTGCTTCCTCTGTGATATTTCTTGGCTCATCTCTTACCTCGTGTACTCTGGTTTGTTCAGCCTTTGTCTGCTCCTCTCTGGCAAGCTCTGGTTGTTTTTTTCTGAACTGTCTTGTTTGTTCTCCTTTTATCTTCTCCTCTTTATTTTCTTTAATATGTTCTGCTTGGGGTTGTTTCCCTCTCTCCTCCTTTATTAGTCCTGATTTGACCCGCTCTGCTGCGTCTTTCTGCGAATCATTCTGCCCTGCTAAAATTAACTTAGAGGGTTCTGCTTTAGGCTGCTCCACTTGAGCCCCCTGCTGAACTTTTGCCACCTCTGCCTGGGTGTGGTGGGATTTTATATGTTCTGCCATGACCTGTTTAGCCTTGACCTCAGCAAACTGTCTCTCCGTCATCTGCTCTGCTATTTGGGGGGCAGATGTTTTGTCTGGGTTAAATGAATTTATGTGTATATTATGTTCAGACTGTGGTTTCACTTCTGAAGGCTGAAGACTCTGGACCTCGTGTCCCCTTGGAATTTGCATATATTGTTTTCTTTGACTTGTTTCACCCATGCCTATATGTTTGTCTTTAGCAGAAGAAAACATCTGATGGCTTATACATTCATTGTCATTATATTTGTTATAATCCTGTTTAAAATAATGATCTTTCAAATCAGTTTTCTCATTACATCCAGAATGTGTTTGAAGCACTCTTTTGTCCTGGTGACTTTCTTGCCTTGTCTTTTCCATTAAAGTAGCTGTTTCTTGTTTCCAT
Source organism: Aulonocara sp. 'chitande type north' Nkhata Bay (assembly GCF_057382095.1). Taxonomy (NCBI): domain Eukaryota; kingdom Metazoa; phylum Chordata; class Actinopteri; order Cichliformes; family Cichlidae; genus Aulonocara; species Aulonocara sp. 'chitande type north' Nkhata Bay. Next base: position 27,761,555 of record NC_141356.1, read on the forward strand.
GGAGAGATAGTTGCATTCATGCTGAGCTTTTCTGTATCTTGGCTGTTTGTCTGCCTCCACTTATCCTGTAAGGAGACATTACTGTAATCATGTTTGTTGTGTTTGAGCTGCTCACATTTCTCCACCTTTGTGAATAGCCTTCCCACTGTTTCATTAAAAGGTTGTTCAATGTTTGGCTTGCTTATTAAATATTCTCCACTTTGATTGTTGTCAGCATTTAGCCTTGGTGTTTCTGTAGCTGAATAAGGTGTTTTATGTGTGTATAAAGCCCCTCCCAACGTTCCTACATCAGCCATAGTATCCTGCCTATAGGGAGCAAATGATGCTAAATCTTCATGGAGATTCTGTCCATTAGCCAGCTTATTGCCGGTGTAGTTTTCAGGTAAAAATCCAGTAAACCCAGAGTGATGAACCATCTGGGCTTGCATCTGAGCTCTCTGGTAATCGCTTAAAGAGTATTCTGCATATTGGCCTGTAGTTGCCATTACAGGTTGAGAATTTGACATTGTAAGTGACAGTTCTGGGATGCGATACTGGTTCATAGCAGCATTTGTCCTGCTGGATTCTTGTAGCTGTGAAAATTGAATTTCTGAATCTGGAAATTCAGGGATATCTATCACAGTATCTCTAGACTCGTGCGTTGGTGGCTGTTTGTTGTTCTCAGACGTCTCCGCTGCTTTAAATTTGGTAGGACTGTAGGTGCTTTTTACTCGTTTTCTGTTGTCTTTGAGATTGAAGAGCAGACTCGTGGCTCTGGATTTGTAGGTGGACATCCTAATGTCGGGAGTCACACCCCTGCTTTCAGCTCGTACTGGAGAATGCTCTACAGGTTGAGGAGAAGTTGCATAATGTTGGAGATCAGAAGAAACAGCTTCTTGATGTGCATGGACCAGAGGTGTCAGCAGCTGGCTGATGTTAAATGGCGTGGTGCTTGTGTTACTGCCAATAGCGTTAGGTGCCACTGTTACTGCATTATTGCCAAGACTTACATTTTCTTTTCTGTAAAGTACTGTTTGTTGGTTTTCTGTCACTTCCGTAGTAATATTTTGCTCTGCCATCATTTTGATTTTCTGCTGGAGGGCTTTGACAGAGCTGATGGTGTCCCTCACACGTCGAGACATCTCAATGGTGGGTGATGCAGTCGATGGGCGATGGGACGGAAGCCTGTTGGTTCCCACACTCTGGCTTCTTTTTCTGTACGGGTAATTACCTGCCAACTCTGACTCACAGCGTTTCTCCACAGCTGAAGCGTTCTGTAGCACTGTAGATGTCGAGGTGGAACGTGGAAGAGATGGTGAAATCATGGGTGCCAAGTTACTCCTTGGCCGTCTGATACCTGTATAATGACCCTGTGGTTGACCCATCTGTGAAGGCTCCTTGTACATAGGTGTCTCATACCATTTAGCGAACTCGGAACGGTGCATAAAGCCTGAGATTTGTCCTTGCTGGAAGGGAAACCTGTTATGGTCCCTCCACACCTTGAAGGGACTAAACTCGCTGTGTATAAAGACATTAGAGTTGCAGTTGACCTGTGTGCACATGCTCTGTTTATTGTGTGAAGATCTCATAAAAGAAGATGCAGAACTGTGAGACACTGCTGCTACATCAGATCCAAAGGAGTGGAGGTTGTTGTCTCCATATGAGAATGAACCAGAAGAGGGGAAATGACTGCTGTGAAAATTTTGCTGGTATGATGTAGAGAATTCAGAAAGTTCCCTCTGGATACTCATTAGAGCTGATTTGTCCCAGCTCGTCTCATCTTTCCACTCTCTGATTTTGTCATCCATTCCTACTCCATCCCTGTTTCGCTCAGAATTAAATGCTCTGATGAGAGAGGAAACTCTGGAGTTGCTTTTGCGTTGCTGTGAACTCAACTCTGTGGCTCCATTGCTGAGAAAGTTGAGCCGTTCCTCCTTTAAAGATGTTTCCTTTTGAGAGGTTTCCACAACGGAGTGCTGGAATGTGGCAGAAATCCTCCCCTGTGTCCTTTCTCCATGAACCTCCCATTGTGGATCTCTGTGAATCTCACCTCCATACATTCTTCCATGGCTCCAGTCCTGTCCATACTGCTGCACCTTGAGGCTGAAGTTCTCACGTGCAGCTCTCTTAAGTTCTTCCCTTTCTCTGTCCTCTCCGTCCTCTCTGTCCTGTCCGCTCTGGCTAAAGGCCAGCTGTCTGTCTCTCTGAGTGCAGGGTGAAGACAGACTTAGGTCTGAGTCATTATAAACAGCTTCATCGCCGATACAGAGACTCCTGAATGCCCTGTCTGTCAGACTGCAGACCTCACGGTCATTCTCATCCAAGAAGGACCCACCGCTGGAGGTGTCGCTGTAGCCTCCATCGCTGTGCCTTCGATGCCCGCCACTCTTTCGGCCAGAGCGGCGCTTCTCAACGGAGGTCATGATGCAGAATTGCAAACAAAAATGTCTGCCTTCAGTTGTTCAAACATTCATGCAAACATAGACCTCAAAATTACACACTCTGCCTGCTGCTGGAGCTGCTGCACCCAGAATTTAGGGCCCTGGGTCAGGATTTTGTAAAGCCAGTAGCTCCTACGGCATCATGCCATTTAGCTGGCCTGTCTCCAAAACAATCCCAGAGTTTGTTGTTTTCCTAGAAGAAAAAGGAAATGGGAAATAGGCTAGGATGAGTGCTGTAATCCATCACTGTATAAAACACAGTTTCATAACACTATTTTGCTCAATTTATTGCAAACTTATCCAAAGACTAAAATATATACAATATTCCCTCCTATGTCATTTGTTGTGGTGCTTAAGTTTTTGGTTGCTGGTCTTGATACGTTTAAATTTTCTTTTGCATTAAGCCACAATGTACTGTATGTGGTTCTGAAAACAGCGCTGTAAATCCTTCCACTCAATCACCGTGACCTTCAGAGATCAGAGACATGTTGTGAATAAAACTACACTGTTGCTAGGCGCGGCGAAGACAGCCTCACGTGAGTTATTTAGGGTAATCAAGATGCATCTGTACAAATTTAGATGGGCACGCATGCACCACAAATTGACTTCGCAGTGCAAGACAGAAACTGAGTAATCAGAGCTTGAAATGAGCACATAATGTCACATTTTCAAGTCACTAATGCTGCTGATCTTCAATCAGCCTGTTTCCTGTCTAGTCAAAGAGGGAAAACATCTTATTAGGACTTGTCAAGTGTGACACTGAAACTTTTTTTTCTTTACATAGGGGGTGAAAATTAGATTATAATATCCTTAAGCATAGCTCTTACTATTCTGGGATTTTACATGTATAAATTACCTAATCTACTGCCAGTAAAGTGCATAATCTGTTATCGATTTTTTCAAACAAACTATATGTCATTTAGACTCCTTTAAATTATCATTAATTACAAAGAATGTTCTTCTTTCATAAATAAACATGCAAAGCCTTAATCTAAATGAAACTCAAAACATCCAAGGCCACATGTAAGATCTAAGTAGTAGAACAGCTGACACAGAAGCTTTACTTTTCCTATTATTTACACTCATGAACTTCTTGTGGTGGGCTTCAAAATTCACTAAACTGAATTAGAAAATATATCCACAATTCTACAAATCACAAACCCTGGGTTATATATTAAAATATAGTTTAACATATCTGCAATAATGTAGTTTGTTTCTTCCCGGCTGCAGGATATAGGTGAGGTATCACATTCTTCTTCTGTTGTACTGTAAATGGGTAATATCATGGGTATATTTTGGTTAAATACTATGCAGCTGCCAAGCAGCCATCACCTTGCTCAGAGTACTCAGTGGTTCATTAATATCTTTTGACCTGGAGGCTATCCATCTGATACACATCTATAACACAGTTACTCACCACACTGCTGTACTGACCGACTACATCAGCATCTAATAAGAGCGACGCAGAAATAAAAAGAAGTTTAAAACTATAATGCAACACGTTTCTCTATTAAGCAAAAAAAAAACAAAAACAAAAACGCAGTAGCTTGAACAAGGCCACATGTTCCATGTCTTTGCATTGTCCCAGTACACTCACAGCAAGTATCTTCTTTCAGTGTATTAAAAGAAACATTGAGAAAACGATCAAAGCAATTAAAACATTTTAGATTTTTGTTTTCATCCCAGTCTGTCTTGACTCAAACAAAACATTTGGTATATAGAGAGAGACTTCTTAAAAAAGAAGCATTAAAGACGTGCACAATTTTGATAGCCATCCCTCATTCAGCTGCATTTTTTTTTTTTTTTTTTTTTTGCAGTGGTGTCTTGTAAAACTGCCAGCTTGATTTCAGCCCATTCTTGCATGTGACAGGTTTATTTTTGTGCAGTGACGGGTCTCCAGCTTAAACCTGACACCAAAGATGACTCGTTTTCAGATGGGACTCCAATCCAGTCCAAAGGAAGACTGAACAGGAATGTCTCTGTACCTTCTCAAAGGATAACAGTAAATGTTTGCTGATGTCAGCAAGTTTCAGTGGAACAAAACCAAATTCTATAAGTGCAGCTAAACACTGCACAGTAGCTTCAGTAAGTCAATTTGTATTACCTTTTTACAAATGGGATCAGAGATTTTCTTATCTCTTACCTTTCTTATCTGTGTGAAAATCATTGAAATTCCAAGCTTAAGAGTAATGTTATGTACATCTGTTATGGTCATGTTTTTTGGGGGCATTTTTCATGTATTTCTTTCAAATATGAACAAGAATGCACACTGAGATTCTTGTCTTACCTTTGAGTTTTATATTCCATAATTTGCGCCTTGTTGTAAACTCCTCAAAAGTGTTTCATCTCTTTAAAAAAGCCTTTGACGCTGATCTGATCTGTCCCCTCTCACAGCTTCAGCTCTCAGAAATCCAAAAAACCCCTCTATGTAGTCCACTGTCAGGTCTCTGAGCCGCTAGCAGGACTTGGGGCTGGAGACTAGACAGAAATAGAGGAGTTGTCCCAGGGAGAGTGTCCACCATGGGGGACCAGAATGAGGACTCGGGCTAGCATGTGGGTCTGTGAAATCCTTTGGTGTCGAGTGTCAGATGGATGAAACAAACAGCCTCTCAACTATTTATAAATCTGGACAGCTACTATTGGCCATTAGCAGCCAGAGCTAACTGTCAGTAAACTGGAAACGTATTGCAAGTTTGTGAGGAGGTTGCAAGATCTAAACCAGGAGAAAACACTAATTTCCTGAGGATGTGCTATGGTGCTGAGTGTTTGGGAGGGTGTATGGAGGGGCTGTAGCTTGGGTGCCCTTCTGGGAGACAGAAATAACTTGATTGTGTTGCACTCAAGTGCCACCTTCTTTGTTGAACAGAACTGACAAGCACTATATTGAGTGTCAACAAGTGGCCTCCAGCCACTTTGCTTGAATGAAGCTTCATGTTGGAGACCAAAATGAGGGAATTTATTTTTCTATCATTGTTGGGCTTTCCCCCCCCCCATCTATTTCCTTTTATTTTTTGTTTGACACATCATGTCTGAGAGGTTAATTTTAACCTGAATTTTCACTTTATTACAGTACTCAAACCATGGCCCGTCTAATCTCCCTGACTACAGCCTCACTCAACCCCCAGCAGAAAAGGCCATAAGGCAAAGGAAGGGGAGGAACTGTACCTCCCCCTTTCACCCCCATAGCTCCTTCCCCTCCTACAGCATGCTGCTATAATAGGAGATTGCTGCAGCAGATAGTTTCCTGGGATTCTTGGCGGGTGCAGGGCTGGCCTGACAGGATGATGGACACACACACATGGGCCTTAATGGAGACGCACTCCTCCGCACATGCCCACACACATACACAGATGGTTTTACGTAGAGCTCACTAAACTTTAGGAAAGGCTGATGTAATCCCTTTTTAACTAATCTCTTTCCGCCCTTCTAAACAGACTCCACCCACACGCCCTTCTCATGCTCTATTTTCCTCTCCACCCTGAAACCAAGTCAGTCGCTGACAATCAGCTGTATGTTCCACTCATATCAATAACAGATGCAAGTTGCTGTCATAAAATCTTGTTTTGCTATTTACTTTTGGGCCTTTAATCTACGAGTACGGTCTTTTAAAAAATTGTTTTGATTGATAAACTGTCATTTGTAACATGCCTCAGTAAGAATAATCTGTATGTCATAAACCAAAAGGCTCAATTTCCCCACTTAGGTTAGACATGATGCCACTCACATCAGTTTCCTGCTCACTAAGTCCCTCTAGTGGGCAAATTTAGATTACAAAACACCCAGTTTTTACAGTTCTGTGCAGAAATGTGGACTTTTGATACAAACCTCTCAAGTTTTTGTACAATGCAGCTCTCCAGCTTTGCTTCAGAATAGCTTTATTGAGAAGCTGCCGGGGACTGTGAGCATTGATCACAAACGCTGAGGATGCTTTTCCTTCTGCTGAGTAAGGGGGAGCAGAGCTGTGGTTATGTGGCAAACAGCAGACAGGCACATTACTCGCTGCATTAAGATATGCTTTGTTTGTATAATCTCCATCCAGAAATGAGCCTAATTGATTCTAATTGATTGGGTTATTGGTCAGCTTCGCTGCAGGAATTAAAAGCAGAGACGATACTTTAGCAGGTTGTTTTGGCCCTTCACTGGACATAGGCCTGAATTCACTTTATGTCTGACTTTGGGAGCTAGGTATGTAAATAGTAAAAATTTAGTGTTGCACCTAATGTCAAGCAAAAGGAGCTGCATGTATGGATGACTCTTTCTTGAGTGTACGGCCTCTTTCTGTCTTATATTGTCTGCGTGCGTCTGTGGATGGGTGCATGTGCGCAGCGTCTCCCTGTTTCAGGACATTTTTTCCCCACATCCCTGCAAAAATATTTCATTACTGCAACAAAAGAAGCCCATTAACTGCACTGTAAGAACAGAGTTCAACTGCTGTCCCCCGTATTCACCATGTTTGTCTGCTTTTCTGGCCACTCTCCAGCTAATTTGATATAACAATGCTCCACAAAACCGCCTCAGGACTTTTTTTAGGTGACAGAAAATTATCAATGATGCCACATGTACAGCTGAATGTCAACACCAACTTGACTTGTTTATGAAATATTAAAGCAGTGAATTATGGGCACCATGCAGAACTTAATGATGATCGGAGTCATTATAACTTCAGCATCCTTTGTTTTGGCTAATGATTAAATTCCACAACTGCTGTATTCAATTTTGGAGAGACCGAATGTGTTTTTCTGTGTCTTTTGTATGAGTTGGCCGGATTACGTCGTCCATACTGGTACATTCTGGAGAAGAAGCTGGTTTGTATAAGGATATTGTGTTATCATTAGCCGCCATGTCACTGGGCTCAACATATTTGCTCTGGAGCTCTCTCATGCACTTAAAGATAAAGCATTATATGAAGGCGCAATGTTTTTGGTAATAATATTTGGGCCATTTTTAGATCCAGGAGAGCAGTCGCTACATAATGCAATATTTCTATACCTGCAGTGTTTTATGATATCAAATATGTAAAATTAAAAAAAGGGCCTCCAGTTGAAACTTTTGTCTAAATTTGGGGATTTTCTCTGAAAATGTAACACGAATGTTGCATGGGTTCATAGAAATTAAAAATCCTACCAAAAAGTCTTAAAGTCACAATCAGTAAAAGATTCACTTTATTGGTATAGTTTTCAGATATTTACAACATGCACACATAATGGTGTGAAAAAAAAGAAGAAAAAGATGATCTGTGTACAACCTGGCACGACTTCTGACATTATCTCCCTCTCCTGTGTCACCAGGGTGTCGCCTCATCAATTATTGAACCACTACTTCATGGTAATACATAATTTCTTATCAATTATTCATGATAATGTGTGTGTAGTTTACTTAATTGTGTTATTGACTATCAAAAGTAATTTCCTGAAAATCCTCAAGGACGCAAATTGAATCAGCAACTACTGGTTGTGTGCACTGCGGTTAAGTATTCTCAGTCTGATCAGTCGATCTTATAGTCAAGAGTCATTCTAGTGAGGGGAGATATTTAAGAATAATGAATCAACAAATATATTGCCCGTGATAAACTACGTTGTGAAGAGCCCTGAGGTGATGACAGATGATATTTTTTCAAATGTAAATCCAACATTAACAAATAGCATATATCATCTTTAATGGGGTTTATTAAAAATAAAAATTAAAAAAAGGCTCGCAGAGAGGAGGGGTGAGCGCAAGCGTTCCTAAAAGTAAATAAATAATAAGAGTCACGAATGCTCTCCTCTCCCAGCTTTAAAGGAAGCTGATAAATAATGTATTAGAACAGATGGCTGGAGCGAGAGGCAACAGGAGAGGAACATGAGCGAGTACATCTTTAATTGTTTTAAAGAACATGTCACAACAGGACTGGTGTGTTCCCTGTCTGCTGGCACTACAGATGTGCTAACAGAGTGGAAGGGACAACTGCCGCTCTCTCGCTGAGTCTGCTTTAGCCTGCCTGGGGTTCACACATAGTCTAGCACATGTACACATTTACACTTAAAATGCCTGATTAATATTAAAGTGCACTTTCACTTTTAAACTCAAAAGAATGAGAGGCGATTGCTTGACCTGATGCCATAAACAATATATTGCCCAAAATCCTGCAAAACTCTTCACTGTCCTGCCAGCCATTTGCACACTTACAGTTTACATGCATTAATGTTTACAAGGTAACCACCAGACCTCCTAATGAAAATGAGAGGAACAACATCAGGATTATTTAAATTCACATTATCAAATATGTCTTTGTCGCACACATATTGTATCTATGTAAGTCCATCGAAAGAGTCCAAGAGGGCATGAAGACAGATAATAGATCCAAAAACCACAGTTGTGCTTTTATGAGGGAACGAGGCCCCAGTTACTGAGCATTTCTCACAATCATAACTTACTGTCAAATAAATAGTTAAATGTTTTCATCCACACAGTGTGATATGAGAAAAGTCCGTCCCAGGCTGTTTCTGGAGTCAGTCATTTGTGCTTAGTTTCTCATACAGCCAGGGTCGAGTAGTTACAGCAGGCACAGTCACACAGATTTAGAGTATCGGTACATCCACGTTTGTGTCCAGCGCCTTCACTTTTTCTCCAGTGGTTCCTTAGGGCAGTGAGGGTGCTTGTCAGGACTGCTGCCCAGGACTGGGACCTTGGAGGCCAAGGTGGGACTGGAGCTATCTCCCCCTCTTCCGACAGCGCCTGACACCTCAATGGGAGGACCCACCGAGGGTCTTACCACCCCAGCTGCGCTCACGCCGACTCCTGACAGGACTCCCACGCTGGCACCTGGTCCGGTTGCTGCACCAAGCAGGTTAGCAGACTGCAGCACTGCCTCAGAGTGCTCACGGGCCTTCATGCGCAGGGCGGCCACACTGGCTGTGCGGTTACCCTGACAACCATAGGGTGGCAGGAAGGACAAGCCCATGGGGTCCGAAACGCAGCACGAGCACAAGCCATTACCTGAAAAATGAGAATCAGTGGAATTTGTGATAAGACAACTTAAAAAATAGATCTTCATCATCTTTATTACCATCTTTATTCATCAGTTAACAAAAATCATATTTACCTTTCAGAGTGGCGACCTGCGAGAGAGCCTGGGCATAGGTGGCAGAGTTAAGGAGGGTGCCTGGTAAGCAGGATGGAAAGAAGGGACCACCAGGACCCACTGTCCTGTTGATACTGGAGAGAGAACAAATACTTAATTAAGTATTAGGAATTACTTAGTACTTAAATATCCAGGTATAACTTTAAGCAGACAATTTATTCTAGTAATATATATCTAGAAATATCTACAGCTATTTCCAAAATACACTAATGAATTAGAATTATTGACTAACGATATGGAGCTTTCTCCAGAAGTTAATGTTGGCTATCAGAGTTTTGAAGAAAAAAAAAATTCTAGTCTGGCCGACAGTGCGTCACAAATTTCCCCTTTAACAGGACGCTGTTTCACTAAGATAACTGTGACGACGGTCGTCTGTCTGTCTCTTCTCACCTTGGCTGCATCTCCAGTGGTTCTTTCTGTTTTCTGCCCTGGTCCACTGGGGACTGAGAGTTGATGCTGCGAGATGGAGGAGTTCCCTCACTCATCTGCTCTTTCCCTCCTTCAGGGTCCGAGCTCCCTCGCTCTGTCTTCCTCCACTTTGCTCTGCGGTTCTGAAACCAAACCTGCATTTGACAAAAAAAATAATATTAATTAAAAATGTGAAAAAATAAAAAAGTACAACAAATTAATTAAACCATAAATTAAAACTGGAATTCTAAAATGGGCCTAATGACACATCAATAATTTCAGTTTAATTCCTTGGATTTAGGCTTGTAATCTAACTTGCGTAATATTGAGAGAAATTGAAACTACATTAAATATATATATTCCCAATTTTTGAAATCTTGTTAACAGTAAAGTTAAAAGAAATATTCCCTACTTCCTTTGTTCTGTGACCTCTCTTATCAAGTGGCATTTGAACCTGTCAAAGCAATGCTCTGATTTCCCACAGTCCCTGACTTAGCCCCAAAACCTTCAGCATCCACAGAGCTGAGAGCACATATAGCCAAGTTCTGGTATCTTAATCGAATGAAGGTCAGTGCCTATAACAACATTTAATTGAGCAATTTTTCATTATCATATTTTAATGACTTCCCACTGACAGTTGTGCTGCCCAAGAGAGAGGCGGCAATGATGAAGTCGTTTATTTCCCTATTTAGTGATTGTTTGACAACATCAGATTCGATTAGGACTTGGTTCTAGCAGGCATTAATCATGATGTGTGAATGGAGGTTAGAGTCGGTGTGCATGTGCTCTGCATCCCTGCTATTGTACCGGGGGTATAAATGATGTCAACAGCCAAACAAAACACATGCATTCATTCGGCATAAAGAAAGGACAACATTTTGGTGGCAGGACAACAATACAGCCGATGGACTTATCTCACCCCTGCACCTTCCAGCTAGAAGTCGCGCCCCCCCACACACACCCATCTCTGAATGGGCTATAATTGCTCCATTAATCTCAATTTGCGGCGTGCTCTTAATGCGGGGGAGGCCCATTGACACTTTACACACAAAAAAGAGGGGGGGCAACAACACTACAACAGAAAGGAAATTTATTTTCTAATAATAATGTAAGTTTAATATCCCTGCATACTGCGGTGGATTCATGTTCAGATTTAATAATAGGAATGTGGTAATCGGATTAGGAGGGGAATAATTTGTTTACAATCCCTAATTTACAGCGCTGGATTCCATTATCAACCCAGCCATTGGGTTTAAGCGATAGTAAGATGACCCTGGGGAACAAAAGGCAAACTATTATATTTCCCACAATTAGATCTGCGCGCACAACAAAACCCAAAAGCAAATCTGGAATGCAGGAAATTACATACAGGACACATAACTTAATTACATCTGGCCAAGTTTATAACCGCGCATATGTGCAGGGCAGGAGCGGAATATAAATTGGCACATTTAAGGTGCATGCTTGCCCATTTTTTCTTTTATGTACGCGCGCGTGTGTGATAGGATCAGGGAGATAGGAAAGGGGAGTTGTGGAGGCTACGGACTTTGCCCTCTTTTAAAACACGTTTTTTCTCTCTCTCTTTTCTGGCTGTGTCACGAGAACGAGATCTGCGCGGATGATGTATTCCTACCTCAGAGACGCGGACAAATTAGTGAAGAACATTATCGCTGGTTAATTATGAATGACCGATTAATCAAGCTAATCTAATATTCACCATTATGTTGATGTTATTAAAGTGCATAGCCGGAATGACAGAGTGCCTTAATTTACCCTCTCTTGCATGGTCAAACGTGCCCAGGACACACCACTGCTGCAGCCATACCTGCACCCTGGCCTCGGTCAGGTTGATCTTCATTGCCAGCTCCTCCCGCGTGAACACGTCCGGGTAGTGGGTCTGGGCGAAAACAGCCTCCAAAGCCTCCAACTGCACATTGGCAAAAAACAGAGGGCAGACTTTTAATTATTAAAATGATTTGCCAGTTGATTTGAATATAAGCAGACTATTCTCTTTCTTTCTTTCTTTCTTTCTTTCTTTCTTTCTTTCTTTCTTTCTTTCTTTCTTTCTTTCTTTCTTTTTGTAAAGAGACATAGTGAATAACGCTAAATAAAGATGTCAAAGATTAGCCTGTAATTGTAAGTACTTACAGTTAAATACACGCGTGACAATCCACAATTATAATAAAAATAATCAACAGATCTTTTGTCGTCTTCTATTTTCATATGATTTTATGGCATCATTGCCTCTGGGCTTTTGGAAATAAATTTGGGATAAAGGTTTTATTTTTATTTTATTTTTTATGTCTGTGGTGAATATCAGGGAAATTCCCCCTGCCTTAAAATAGAAAACTTGCCCAACTTTGTATTTATTTCCTCCTCCTGTTGAAAGCTAGAGCGCCCTACACCTGCTTTGCTTTAAGAGAAGTTTCAGCTAGGCCCATTTCTTTTTCTCTGATTTGCATATAGCCTATATATATGTGTGTATTTTTTTTTAATTTGTTCTGGTAAATAATTACCTGTTGCAAAGTAAATGTTGTTCTGTTTCTGCGCTGTTTCCTACGTAGAAATCCATCGTCAAAATCAGTTGGGGCGTGGTTGCCAAATCCGCCTGAATTCACTGAAAAAAGAGAGAGAGGGAAATTGGAAACAATTCAATCACTTAAAAATAATAATAATAATAATAATACTGCTTTAATAAGGAGTTAATAACTTCATGATGTATTTAGGTAAGTTCAGTGATAAAAGTGATAAAAGAAAGGCTATAAAAATACAAATATTAGCCAAAGCAGGCACATTTTGTGTTTCCATTAGTTGCATGAAACATTGACGTTAGGTGTCTAAGGGGAACCATGGCGGACTAAAAGCCATGACACCCAACATCTGTGCCCGGGACAAAACGCCCCTTCTGCCCCGGGGCCAAACCACCAGCTCTTCTCACCAAAAGAGAGCAGAGAGAAAATCAGACTTAACCCTTTACATACATACATGAATTTGTGTGGGGAAATATACCGGCTGCTGTTTTGGACTTGTATAAATAATACCAGAGATGCAATAAGCAACCAACAATTTCAAGTTAAAATTTGAAAAGAGTGTTTTACATGCGATATTCAGATTCACAACCGAAACAGTTTGACTTACCTAGTTTTAGTTACATATTACCACGACATAAAAAATACATTTTATAAGTCGGTGTTGTTTTAATTAACAATTACTAACAACACATTGTGTTAAATGATTATATTATAATGATTTAGAGAAAGTAATGATAAATTCGGGCCCATTCTCAAGTCTCCGACAGCACACACACACTTTACGCGCAGAATCACCGCGCGCTGTCTAAACATCACAAAAGTTTACAGAGAACAACTTTAAGAGTAACGTTAGAAATAATCCGTAGCTGGAAAAAACAGCGAGACAGCGAACTTACGCGTGTTGGAGCGACAGCACTCTCCGTCCAGCTGAGGTGGACAGTGGAAGTAGAACATCTTTGCGCGCTTAAGAGACTCCGAAACGGAACCTGGAACAAAGACAAAAGTTTCAGCTTAAACCCACAGACCTAGAATAATGCAGATTTGTGACGGGAGCAACAAAAACACTCTTAAACCGTCAGCAGAAGATGCGGAACCGCGCGGGATTTGGCGAGATTCAAAGTTAATGTGTGAGAGCATCCTACCTGCGGTGAGGATGCTGATGTGAGTGAGTTAGCGCTTCGGAGAGAAGTGGCTGCTGCACTTCCACCGACTCTCTGCCTGGGAGTGTCCAGATCTCTCTGTCTCTCGCTCCCCCCACACTCTTTCTCTCGCTCCTGCAAACACACACACTCACACGCACCCCCACACACTACTCACTTCTCTCTCTCTGTCTGTCTCTCTATTTCTCTCTGGGAGTGTCCAGATGTCTCTATAACTGTATAACTGTCTACAGAGTGTTAAGGCTTTCAGCTAGTGTCGCAGAATCTCACGCCTAATTGGTCTTAATCGGATTATCACGGCTTTGTCTTTCTCACCCCCAACCCCTGGTGTGTGTGTGTGTGTGTGTGTGTGTGTGTGTGTGTGTGTGTGTGTGTGTCAGAGAAAGACAGAAAGGAGGAGAGGAAAGACATACCCGGGGTGGCAAACGGCAGCTCTGCTCTGGTGCCAAAAAAATTCATCACAAGTGATTGTTATTCCAGAGTCAAGCATATTCCCTAACCATAAACATGCACACATACCCACTGCACTTTTTATTTGGTTCTTTCATATATTAAAAAAAGCAGGATGACTGCTTTTGGGTTTTAGATTGACTGTCGGGTGGTTTAATTGCTCGTCAGGGTGTGTTAGGGGGTCCACTTTACAAGGGTTTGCGCATGTAGAACACTCACAAGGCCAAATTTTTGATTTTGTTCACAGCAAGGGGTCCAGCGATTTATTTCGCTTCCTCAGATAAATGATCTGCTGCGGGACCCTTTCAATTAGTTTTAAAGCGCATCTGGGACGGCAGAGCGCAGACGCCATGCGTCTCTGAGGTGGAGGCAAAATGAGGCTTCGAGAAGCAGCTGAAATTTAGAAGAGGAGTGCGGGATTGGACTAAACCACATAAAGTGCAGAAAATCCCTTCTAATGGCGCGTAATTGGTTCTGTAATATCATTACAGGCGGATAATGGCCAGTTACAGGGCCCCGCGCTATTAAGGGTTTCCCTGGCGTGCAGCGTTTATGTTATTAAAGGGGGAATATAATGATATTTTAGTTATTAAATGCGCGTAATTAATTTATGCACCACTGAAAATAAAGTTGTTATTATGACCTCGGTGAGGTGCGTGGAGAAAATTGAAATCAAATAACGGTTGATAACTTTATCCCAATATTTGGTCTAGACAACTCTTGACAAGAGTGCAGGCCTTAAGTGTGTGTGTGTGCTTCCTGTCAGCGCCTTTCCTCTCCATCCTCTGATGATTGCTTAAAAGACTAAATGCAATTACTCCTCATCTCCGTAGGTCGAGACACATTTACAAATAAACTTTAACTAGTTCAGGTTTTGCAGATTTTGCATAAGCCGTCGACTATTTCAGGACCCTGGTCAGCACCACAGTTAAATAAAAGGTATGTCAGCTTTTCCGTCCAATTTTGAGTTATCTTGTTATTTTAATGTCCTCACATTTACCTGTGTTCTTGATTCAAAACTGTCCCACATGTCTTTTGTAACCTGCAAATAGTTTGGCAT
This sequence comes from Aulonocara sp. 'chitande type north' Nkhata Bay, assembly GCF_057382095.1. Classification (NCBI taxonomy): domain Eukaryota; kingdom Metazoa; phylum Chordata; class Actinopteri; order Cichliformes; family Cichlidae; genus Aulonocara; species Aulonocara sp. 'chitande type north' Nkhata Bay. The sequence goes on from NC_141356.1 coordinate 27,776,704, forward strand.
ATATTCATAATCATAAATCTTCCTTTACATCTGTGTATTTTTGAAATAACAAAGCCAGAAAAGCAGCCATCAGATTTATTGCATACAGTACATGCAAGATATGGAATTGCATTTATTTTTTTAATATAAAACACAGTTTTTAAAATGCCTGCAAACAACGGAGAGGCAATATTAATTTGTTTTGAAGTGACCAAAAACCCCTACAGTGTACAAGAAAGTTTATTATAAAATCTACAAAAACCTTTAGTGAGGTATAAAATGGCACCCTATTCTTAAACTTAACAGAAAGTTGGTATAATCTGACATCGCTGAGGTTTTTGAAGAACAAAGTTTGAGAGTAAACGCATATCTGAATATATTACACCGTTTTAGTCAAATCAAAATAAATGAATTCAAGTATTACCAGGTACAAGCAACAATGAAAAAAAGAACAGAACAACTGCCAAACTCAATCACAGAAACTACCTTCAAGACTTGCTTAACTAATTATGATTTCATTAGGTAACCCAAGACTGTACGGCAAAATGTCTTTCCTGAACGCAAGCAACAAGAAGGTTGCAAGACAACAACTGTAAGCTTGAGCTTGAAGGGGTGTTTAAATGTTCTTCCCTCAGCGAAAGCTCTCTTTGAGTCTCCAGATGCCCTCCTGACCAGAGGTCCTATGAAAGTCACAGATACTCCTGAGTAGTTCTCTGAAGACAGGAGCCTGTTCCTGGGTCAGTCTCGGTTTGAAATACTCGAGCACTTCCTGGGTGGTGGCTTGTCCGTCCACACTCGCCTGGAAGGCTACAAAGTTGCGCAGATCCACCAACAGCTCATCGTGCTCAGTGGGCGGAGCAGCAGGAAGACTCCCTGCAGCTCCCGAGGCATCCTCCTCCTCCTCTTCTGGTTCTTCTCCCCTGGAGGGCATGCTGAGGTGATTACGGGCCTTCATCCGGGCCAGCAGAGAGGAGGATGACAGCGGGGTGGAATTCAAGTCACTTTCTGCACCCTCCCCGCTAAAATGAGCTCCCGAACCTGGTTTCTTTGACACAGACTTCTTTATAATAGCAGCATCCTAAACAAAAGAAATCAATGAATACACCCAAAAATGGCATCAGAAATGAAAAAACACAGAGTAACATCTTTTAATGAGAACCTGGCCATTACCTTGCATTTGGTTGAAGTGGGAACAGACTGAACAGAAGGTGTAGCTAAGAGAGAATTCTTCTTTTGTCCAAAGCGTTTCCTGAGAAGGCAAACAAGAGAATGCCTTAAATACATTTGAGAAAATGATAAGTTTGTTTTAAATTAAATTAGTGAAGTTCTAAAAAAACAGAAAAAGAAAAAACCCCACCGTGTCAGTGTGAGACTACATACTTTGCAGGGGCAGGAGGAGTTTTGAAGCGCAGTCTGCACTGCTGCCGGGAAATTTTAAGAGCTTTAAGGGCATCTTGAGCCACCTTATTGGCTTCTGCTTCCACAAGAACATAGTCAGGATTGGAAGACTCTATGATGGTGTCATGCTGCATCACACTGTGAATACCTGAGAAACACCATGGAAGAAAAGAACAGCACATTTGAAAATAAGAAAAAGAAGCTTGCCGTTTCGCAAATCTTGTATATAAAAATTTCTGATACTGCAGACGGTACAAAACAAACAAACCAACCAAAAAAAACTTCTACCAGATTTCTTGAACAGCTTTGCCAAGACATAATCGTCTGATTTCTTCTGGTCCTCTGCTGCATTGTCTTCGCTCTCGGATTTCTTAAATGTTCTTTTCTTTACCAAATGAGAGATGCGGTGGCCTTCGAATCGAGCATCCCGGGAGCGCTTGTGTTTCTTATGTTTGCGTTTGTTCAAGTCGTCCGAGTCACAGTGTTTCCTCTTCTCCCTGTGTTTCTGTGGGCTGGTCCGGGCAGAGTTTTTGTCTCTGTGCTGGTGAAAACTGGCTGAGTTTGAGGTATTTGTGTCTAGTTTGGCTGCATCACAGTCGCTGTTTTTATTTTGTCCCGCAGGCGCTATATCTACAGCATCCTGGTTGGTGCTTGGACTGTCTATCGGGACATTTTGTTTACCCTGAGAGTTTTTACTGCATGGAGACGTACTTCCGGCCCTTAATGTAGGAGTGTGCGTGCTGTCTGTACCTGTATTAATGAAGGTTGCTGAGGAGTGTTTATGTGCATGGCTGCTGTGATTTACTTTGTGTGATGGCTTTGGCTTTTCGGGTTTTTTGGGCACTTTGATGTCAGAACCTGTGCCTGTTTTTAGGGAGAAATAAACCAAAGTAAATAAAATTAAATCCCTCAAGCTTATTTTAACAACCCAATAACTGGACAATGAAATGTTTCAACAGACCTGCAAAAATAGCACTTGTCTCTGTTCCCTGACCTCCATCTGGATCAGCTAGAGTAAACAGCTCATAGATGTCATTTGACTTGAAGAACCGTCGCTGTTTGGGATCCTTCAGTACTCGATTGGTTAGGAACTGTTTGAAGATTTGCCTGAATTACAGCAGATAAAATACAGAATTACATACTTGAATGCAAGCTGCCATTTCAGCTCAGCATGCAGTCCTGATCCCCTGTCACCACAGAGTAGTTTGGCTGATGGATGAGCACATTAGTTAACCTCACCACTGTAGGTATCAAAACACAATGCCTGCAGTTTTTCCAACTTGCTTTCTGAAAGCACTTTACAGACAAAAAAACAAACAGAGCAACAGTTTAGAAGTCCTCAATTGGCCATTTAATAATGCAGGAATGCTTTTCAATTACCTAGAACCGGGACAGTGCAAGTACTAATATAGCAGTGATGTAAGCAATTAGTCACGTCATTGCCAATACTCATGAATGTGTGAAATCAACAGAAAGAAAACTGAAACAAAAAGGTTCGGTGAGAGAAAACACAATGGCCAACAGAGGATTTTGTTTTTGCAATTGAATATTATCCTTATAAAGTGCTTAGAAAAGTAAACTGCTGTCTGACCTGTGGTAGATTTTCTCTTCAATGGTCCCAGCAGTCAGCAGTCTATAGATTGTTACTTGCTGCTTTTGACCGATCCTCCAAGCCCGTTCGCGAGCCTGCGAGCAGCGTAACACATTCAGAGCAAATGATTAAACCGAGCATTCAGTGAGAAAGGAGGAAAAGCGATGTTACAGAGCAGCAGGTGAACCAGGCAACAAGAAATTGGAAACGCATGAAAAGCTGGCATCCAACAAGAAAAAAAAAAGTAGGCAATTTAATGTGACAAATCACAACTCTAAGGAACATTAAGACTCACATGAGAAATAATTCACTGAGTCAATGTTTTTAATTATTTTACGTGTGGCTGTCTAACCTGCGTGTCAGTACTGGGGTTCCAGTCTGGGTCATAAATGATGACTCTATTGGCTCCAGTCAGATTGACTCCCAGACCTCCGACTTTAGTGGTCAACAAGAAGATAAAAATGGATTTGTCCTGAAAAAGAAAAGAAAAGAGAGAAGCAGAGAAAATACTGGTGATTAATGAACCCAATCTGCAATTTCATACTCTCTTTGATAATCACTTTCGGCTATAATCCTGTAAAAAAAAAAATTTCATTAGTAAATTGTTAAAATTTAATGCAAGTAAGATAACAATCTCCTGCTCTCAAATTATTCTCAAATTAAACCCTATTTAAAGACGATAAAACAGCTTTATCTAAATGCAGTGTATGTTGATCAGATTTAGTATTAGATACAACACATTTTTAAAAAGTTTTAGTTTTAAAGAGTGCTTTAATGCTAAGTGATATTTCAACATCTTCCACACACAGAAAATTGAGCACATCCACTTTGAACAACAGATTTTCATCAATTAGCGTCCCCACCTCGGGGTGAGAAGGATTCCACTGAAGCATTTGGTCCCTCAGGGCAGGATTTTCATTGGAAACACATACAGCCATTAGAGATGACTAATCCTTACCTCATTGTAGCGAGCGATGAGAGGCTGTCGGGAAGATATTGTAGTCGTGCCGTCCATTTTCAGGTACGAGTAGTTATTCTCCCTTACAAACACCTCCAAGATGTCCAGCATCTGGAAGGAGTGGGAGGATAAAGACAGCAGAAAGAGGAGATAAAGACGGGGAAAGAAGGGCTGAGGTTTGGATTATCTCTAAAAGGATTAGAGCAGATTAATATTACATGGACAGAGATACCGACAGGGAGGGTCTCAGGTTCCCTCTGAGGTATAATCTCATTGGTATTGACTGCAACAGCTGGGGCCTCCATCACATATACACACTCTCTCACTTCCTCACTTTTTCCTTCTGTCTCGCACGTTCACAGACACACTAAATTTAACAGGCTTATAGGTAGCTGGCAACACATGACACCACAATTTAAGATGTAAAGGAGGAAAGAATTATCTTGGCTTTACAAAAATCTTTTGTATTTATACAAACCACTGTTAATGCGTCTTTAATACTGGTGATTATTTCAGGAAAGTGTTCCTCACCTGTCTGGACTGAGTGAAGAGCAGGACTCTGTGGTCCTGTCTGAACCAGAGACGTAGCAGCGACTCCACAACAATCAGCTTGCCCGAGCGCTTCCAAAAGCCAAAGTGTTCCTCTTCAGTTAGCTGGTCCTCAGGGATTCCTCTCAGTATCCGGGGTCCGCCTGAGAAAAGGTCCGGGTGGTTACAGATCTTACGCAGAGCTATCAAACCTGAGAACACCTACATGAGACAAAAAGAAAAAGGAGATTCCTTCATGAACGCTGTCAGCAGAACTGATGTCAACTTTGATAAATTTACAGATTTTTACTGTGTTGCACCTTAAAAAAATCTACAGGAATGAGTTACATAATTTATTTAAAGACAATTTAGCCAGTTTTCCTGATGAAGGCCCAGTGGTCACTGCATTAGTAATGGTGGTTAATGGACTGAGAGTGACCACTGAATACGTCTGTAAGAGCACGCACGTGTGCGTATATGCATAATCTGTGGTCACCTCTAGCTCTCCAACCACGTCCATTTGGTCAGTGGTGATAAATGGTAGTTTCTCTCTCAAGGGTTTCACTACTGTGAGAAACACAACTGTACAACCTTCTCGAATTGAACCTCTTAAACAATACCAAAGTCAAGCTATTAGGGGTTTAACATAATTTACATGGCAAAAATAATTTCAATTCCACAGATTCCACTTAAAGGTGGGGATCTTTAATTGTACGAGAGTTGATAAAAATCCACACAATGTCTCTGTGAGAGGGAGGTAAACGGAAATGCCTCTGTTAGGTGGTTAAATAATGCATGTCTTGTTCCAGGAAGTCTTCTACTTTCTTATCCTCGTAAAGTGTGTGTCAACCAAACACAAAAGCAGAACACAAACTATGAAGGCTCACCTGCATGTCCCCATTTAGTATTTGGTAGACCTCTTTGGAATCTAAGAAGCTCTGATACACTTGACGCTGCTCTGCTGTCAATCTGCAAAACAGAACCTACACACAGACACAAACACACACAATAGAGGGCAGTGTAAGAGTTTATAATGAGCAGTGAACATCCACTTTAAAGCCCCTTGATGAAGTGAAGTGTTTGAGAAGAGAAATTAGAAGGAAGCAACGGCTTTTTTTGAAGCCACCGGTGTCCTGAGGGACTGACTTAATGAGCAGAAGTGGACTGAGAAGTCCACCAGCGTCAGCCGCAAGGACAGACCAGAGACCAGCCGCCTTAATGAATACCTGCTTCTTTTACTTTACTGGGACTTTATTAGCTGGTTTCACCTGACAGGGGCCATGCACATTCATCAAATACTCCTTAGATGTGGCACATAATAGTCACATCCAATCAGATAAACATCTCCCCTGTTAAGAGATGCAGGCGTTAGACGCTGTTCAATACTTAGAGCAGGGTCAAGTGTCTTAGAGTATGATGAATACCTGTTCATTTTTGTCAGGTAAGGAGAGGTTAGCCTTGACGTCTGCCTTCATTCTTCTGAGCAGGTAAGGATTTATGGTGTCCCTCAGCACACATGCGCATTTAAATGCTGTCTGGACCTTAAAAAAATAAATAAAAATCATACCTTTAAGGATAAACAAACTGCTTTAAAACAAAAGGAACCTTCAGGTCAGCATGCAAAGCAAACACATACACACTCCTGTCAGCGCTCATGTTTCCTAAGGCATGGCTGTTGTTTGGCCACTCATCTGCTATCTCTCATCACCTCATGTTGCTGTCCCTCTAAGCGGTACAAGCCATTCAACATTGATCTGAGTGCTGCTGGTCTCGAGGGACACAGCCTTCTTTCATCAGTGCTGCTGGCCAGTTCCAGTGGAAACAGAGGGGGAGATTGAGAGATTGAAGCCCCACTGCAAATGGCCTGCTAAACTGTATGTAGGGTCAGTGCTAAAAGCCAGTTAGTCTTTTAAACATTAACTCACTGGGGATCCACGGGGGGGGGGATCAAAGACACCCTTGGCAAAGCTGGAGGGGACAATAACATGGTGGTATCTTGAGCTCAATGGGGTAAAGTGGAGAGGAAAGAAAAAACAAAAACGAGGAAGGCAGCAGATGATCCAGTGATCTCGGCGCAAGCTGTTGAGTGGATTCACATGGGGCTGCAAATGCATGCCTCAGTAATAGAGCCTATATGCACATGCTCATAAAGCCCCACCTCAAACACATGTTTTTTTTAAAACATACATCTAGTTGAACATACATGAACTTTATGTATCATCTCAGGGCCTGTTTTGCTGCTCTGAGAATATCGAGAAGAAGATAAGGCAGCAGAGCTTTGCCCTCTCTGACCATTTAATAACATTAATAATTAGTAAAGGTTTTTATTATCGACAGCGGAAGAAGCATCAATAGCCATCTTAAATAATTAAATCTATTCAGTCAGTGAGTTATTAACGATTGGACACTAATGACAAAGGGCTACAATTTAGCTCCCCGCCTTTCTACTTTAGCCTCTCCCTCTCTCACACACTGGGGATGCACACAAGTTTTCTTGCATGGGCCTACATTATCGTGCACTGCACCTAATGGCTTCCATCAAGCTTTCCAAAACTGTGCATACATGAATAGAAGGTATTTTCAAATTAGCATAGCCCATTTATGCTCCACCCTTATGATACAGTTACAGAAATAGTAGAGTTGTTGGATTAACTGGCTCCTGTCTGGAATGATATTACCATTACAATAACATTATTCCACTTCAAAAGAGGGAAAGGACACACAACCAGAACTGAAATAAATTATTATTTCACAATTTTGTGTGTGTACCTGTACAGGAGATGCATTACTATATCCACCCATAGTAATTGGCACGGAGAACTGCTCCATAAAAACAGGCAATGTCCCCAGTTTGCCGGGGAACACAAAATCAAACAGAGACCACAGCTCCTTCAAATTGTTCTGCATTGGTGAGCCTGACAGGATGAATCTGTGAGGAGTGCGAAACTAGAGAAGAGAAAATTTAAAAAAATTATTAATTAATTACAACCGCATGAACTTTGCTTATGTTGATGCATGTGTCCATGAGTATATAATACCTGTTTGCAAGCAACAGTAACTCCAGCATTTGGATTCCTGATCTTATGACCCTCGTCCAATATAATGTAGTGCCAGTCGTAGAGCTGTAGGGTTTCCTGCATGTTCCTCACAGCTGAATATGAAGTGATAAGGATACCATGACATGCTGCTATTTCTGGAATGAGCTTTTCCTGCAACATGGGGGAAAAAAAGCAAAGACACAAGTTCAAGTTCAAGTTCAAGTTCAACTTTATTGTCACTTCAACCATATACAGTTTAAAAATACACAGTGAGGCGAAACAACGTTCCTCCAGGAACCAAGGTGCTACAAGACAAGTTAGTGCAAAAAAATAATAATAATAATAATATATCTAGTAATAATATTGTGCAAAAGAGCATTTACAGGTTGGTGTGTGCGATGGTTTGGTGGTGTAGGTCAGTGTGTTTGCGCTTTGTGTTGGTTAGTCAGTCCAGTCTCAATGTTTTGAGGTATTTGAGTTAAGCTGAGTGATAATGTTAGTGTATGTGTGTGTGTGCGTGTTTATCAGTCAGTCCCTTTTTGCTGAGGAGACGGATGGCTTGTGGAAAAAAGCTGTTGCACAGTCTGGATGTGCGTGCCCGAATGCTTCGGTACCTTTTTCCAGATGGCAGGAGTGTAAAGAGTGTGTGAGAGGGGTGTGTCCGATCAGCCACAATGCTGGTGGCTTTGCGAATGCAGCGTGTGGTGTAGATGTCCTCAATAGAGGGTAGAGAGACCCCGATGATCTTCTCTGCTGTTCCCACTATCCGCTGTAGGGTCTTGCGGTCTGATATGCCACAGCTCCCAAACCAGACAGTGATGCAGCCGCTCAGGATGCTCTCAATAGTTCCTCTATAGAAGGTGGTCAGGATCGGTGGTGGAAGCCGGGCCTTTCTCAGTCTTCTCAGAAAGAAGAGACGCTGTTGGGCTTTCTTGTGCAGGGAGCTGGTGTTGAGGGACCAGCCGAGGTCCTTCTCCAGGTGTACACCCAGGAATTTGGTGCTGTCAACGATCTCCACAGAGGAGCCGTTGATGCTCAGCGGTGAGTGGTCGCCTCGTGTCCTCCTAAAGTCAACAACCATCTCTTTTGTCTTGTCAACATTCAGAGACAGGTTGTTGTCCTTACACCAGTCCGTTAGTCTCTGCACTTCCTCTCTGTACGCTGACTCGTCGTTCTTGCTAATGAGACCCACCACGGTCGTGTCATCAGCGAATTTAATGATGTGATTTGAACTGTGTGTTGCTACACAGTCATGAGTCAGCAGTGTGAACAGCAGAGGACTGAGCACACAGCCTTGTGGGGCCCCAGTGCTCAGTGTGGTGGTGCTGGAGGTGCAGTTCCCGATCCGTACTGACTGAGGCCTTCCGGTCAGAAAGTCCAGGATCCAGTTGCAGAGGGAGGTGTTCAGGCCTAACAGGCTCAGCTTTCCGATCAGTTGTTGGGGGATGATCGTGTTAAATGCTGAGCTGAAATCTATGTACAGCATTCGGACGTGTGAGTCCTTCTTGTCCAAGTGTGTCAGGGCAAGATGGAGTGCAGTGGAGATGGCGTCGTCCGTTGAGCGGTTATGGCGGTATGCCATAACCGCTCAACGGACGACGCCATCTCCACTGCAAACCTTAATATGTAAACCTTAATATAAACCAGTGCAGTTATTAACCATGTCTAGTATCATATACTTCAAAGAATGTACCAAGTAGGGCATCATTATCAATGTGGCTTTAAAAAGAGGGAAAGAGTGGGAGGTAAGGTCAGGAGCTAATACTGTAAACAGAACTCTAGTGCCCCCCAGAGGGAAAAAAAAGATTGTATAAAACTCATGAACAGCTACCTTGTTGCTAGTGAAGGACCCAGTTTCATGTAGGACTGCCACTCGGAAAAGAGGCCACCAGGTATGAAACTCCTTCACCCACTGGTGCATGACTGTAGCTGGGCACACAATGACTGTTGGACCCAGACCAGCATACCTACAGCGAAACAAACACCACAGACACGTGTTTAATCGAAAACCAGAGATTAAGATGGGTAAACAATGGAACTGTGTTCATTAAACTTTGGATAACCTGAGCAGGCTTCAGTAGCAAATCACAGCCATCATTTTTACAGTGTAAAATAAAAGGTCTTTTCCCTATTAAGTAAAATAATGTATATATGCTTAGATTGCAATGACAATATATGATGCATTCAAGGATGAGGAACAGCGCACAGCGGAATGATGCAACTACAAAGCCTTGTACTTACAATAAATCAAAGAAAGTGTGTGGAGATATCCTCAGCTCCACTGTGAAAATCTACAAGAACTTTGCCAAACACACACACAGGCACGCACAAAAGATACACTAATGGGCTGGTATGAACCTCTGCCTAGTGGAAGCTATTGATATTGGACCATAATTGAGTTTGCAAGCAATCAATTTGTGGGCGTCTATAGTAGACAGAGTATTGACCATTAGGGAAGCTCCACCCAATAAATGTACGAGTGTTGTTCGAGGAAGTAAAACCAGATTATCAGCAGCGCTCCATCATGTTTTTGGCGGTTGATTTGTTGTCACCCACCTGCTCTACCCCCACCTCATGAGCCTGAAATTCATTTTAAGGGTTCACGCAGACACTCACTCTAACGCATTCTCACTTTCAACCCCCCCCCCCACACACACACACAGAGTGTCAGTGTTTTCTCTGATGTCCGCAGTAAAAATAAATAAATAAAAAAAGTGAAGAGTCTGATAATTGAAACATGTTTAATAATTCAGATGAACACTCTCAAGTAGAAATCCCCCTAATCAAATATTCATACCATACAGACACACAGTCTCTGGACACAGTTTGTGTGTACGCATGTGTGTGTGCGCACACCTGTAGTTGGACCCTCTGGTTCTCAGTTTGCTGTAGCTCAGTCCAGCCAGAAAGCTGATGACCTGGATGGTTTTACCCAATCCCATCTCATCCCCCAAGATGCCCCCTGCCTGCTGACAGTGGAGTTCCCACATCCACCGCACACCCGTCTGCTGGTACCTGAAAAGGTCATTGACATGAATGCAAACACTTGAAACACATGGCTGTAACAGCAACCATGGACAATCCACATAAACACACATAAAGGGTTGCCAGTAATCTCATAGATCAGTGAACAAATAAATTTGCAAGGCTTGCTGATGAAATAATCATTATTTTTTCAGAGCAGTGACTGTGATGCAGAACAAAGTACACATATAATCTTTATGCGAAAAATGTTTTATTAGTCCTTGTTATCACTTGATAAAAGTGGCTCTATCTACATGCATGGATATTTAACATAACTCATTCCCATAATCAATGTTTCGGACTGAACTTACTTGTAAAGCTTTTTCCAGAGGAAACCAGGAACTTTGAAGCCTTCGTCAAATTCTGCATCGCTGTCATCGGTTAGCTCCTCACCCCTTTCTCTCTTCTCCTCCCTTTCTCGAAGACGCTGACGCTTCCATCTCCTGTTGAGAAAATTAATATACACTGATGAAGTGTTTGCACACCGATGTGATAAAATGAATTTCTTTATTTTAGTTAGAAGCTCACAACCGCAAGGGGTAAGCTCAGTGAGCCTGGGTGCTGAGAACAAACACCTGCTTCCTCTTTTAAAAAGATGAATACACTACCTGAACAACAGTGAAGAATTCAACCTGTTTAAACTTTCAGTGATGTATATTGCTACAGATGCAAAATGAAAACAACTAAGAGATCCAAACTAAATCAGACATTTCAAGTGAATATAGTGCAAACCTAAACAGGATAAGTGGAGACTGGATAGAAAGGTGTTCTATTTGCACCTCTCGCACTCCATGCGTTATTTGAGCATTTGTCTACACAGGTGTAAGGATAGCGAATGTTTTGAGTTGAAGGTATTTCCCTTGAGCGGTGAAACATCTACAGCAAAAAGGGAAATGTTAAAGGAAAACAGTTTTAATAGTGCAGGAGAGAGGGCAGTTAGAGGCACAGTCGTCGCACAGCAAATGAAGATTGATACAGACAATTAGTAGTGCGAGTTCCCCATAAAGGTTTGAGGTACAGAGGATAAGAATCCATCTTCATTTGGGCCTGGTCCTGTCACCCTGCCACGAAACTGGTCCTTAAGCTAGGCCTGGGAGACCACACTCTCTAATTAAGTCAAGACTAAGCATTGGTTCAGTTAATTACACTTTTCTGCCCCCACTCCACCTCCCACCCAACTACAAATACCGCCCGCTCTAATAATATCATTCCACGTATAAGCTAGTCTCACCGTCCATGCCGTGTCTATGCTGTGGAATTGACATTCAGTCACTATAGTGTAGAAAAAGGACACATGCCAACACAATTTATTTGGCAGCTATAAATATGAAATCTCATTAGGGCTGCTCTTCCATTAATTTGAGCATTAGAGTGAGTGAGTGTATAAAACCATGTGCAGGAGGATAATTAGGCCAGTGTGAGAGCAGAGAGAGAAGAAGAGCAGGGAGTGAATTTGCTTAGTCAAGAAACAGCTGCCAATCTCATCTGGGATTAACTCTCTTTCTGCACTATGGAGCCAGCAGAAAAAGAGACAACTGCTTCCTCCTTAAGTAAAAGGAATAACAATAGCACACAGCACTGCCATTACAAATGTGATGCAAAGTAAAAGGAACAATCTGGTGGGTTTTTGAGCAAGGCATATGCAGGCATAAGTTGCTGCTTTCGTTTTGTAAAAACTCTGCACACCTTTGCACCCAACCACAGATCTAAACATGAGTTTAGAGCAATGTTAGTAGTGCATGATCGTACCTTATTCGCTGCCTATAATACTCCAGATCTCCATCATCTTTGTATTTTTTCGGTTTTCCCTTGTCATCATCCTCTTCATCTGTACTTTCAGGGTGGTATTCTTCCTCACTGTCACTTTTCTTTACTTTTTTCCTCCCTTTCCCTTCGGTTTTTCTCTTGTATGGTTTCAACTCATACTCTTCATCATCATCTCCAAAGCCCTCCTCCATGGCTTCTCTCTCCTCTTGGTCAGGATCTATTCCTTCGTCACTGGGGAGGTACTCTGACCCCTCACTGTCTGTCTCCTCTCCTTCAGTGTGACGTTTTCTCCGTTGCTTTTGGAGCTGTGGCTCAGCCTTGGGCCGGGCCTTAGGATGGGCCTTTAAAGCAGTTACCTGGAGCTTTCGCATACGCTTACGCAGTTTTTTATCCTTGGAAGATGAAACAGTTCTTTTCTCTCTTGAATCTCCACCGGTTCCAACCCCAGAGCTTTTCTTCTTCTTAAGGAGAGGGACTCTCTTCCTCTCAGTAGCCAACTTGGCCTGGTCTGCCAGGTACTGGTCAAAAGCAGAGTTCTCCGCAAGCATCAGTTTTCGTGGCTCCTTCTTTACCTCCTTCTGTTGGATTCGGGTTCCAAAAGGAGTCATGTGACCTTTTCGGATAAGCTCTTCCCATTCGGTCTCCTGAGATGGCATAAGCATACTGCCCAACGTGGATGGTCCCGCTTCTGGTACAACACACACAAATACAGATTCAGAGATTTTCTTCACTGCCAGAATCAACACGAATGCCTACAGGAAAACTCTTAAGGATTCAGAAGGGTCTATTTATGTAGGAAATACTTCGGCTAGTGTGCAGGAAGTATGTGACTGCAGGTTAAATATGCACCGAATAACTCACGGAGCAGTCATGGAATATACTGAGAGCATAACCTTTATTACAACTGAGGACAAGTGTAGTTATGGGTTCTTTTTCACAGTACATGAAAATATTTCTTGCTAGCTTGAATTTTAGGTGTGAAATACATATTATGTGTATTGTTATGTGTGAAAACAGACTTGTGTAGCAACAAACAATACAAGAGGAGAGTTGTCACACCTATTTAAGCCTGTGTCAGAAGTGAAATCTGCTGAAGGCAGAAAGCAAATGGACACCCTGCTATTCTAATTAATGCACAGTAAATTTCCTTCATCAACCTAATATGGACCATAATCAGTGAATGCTACAAGTTAGGCATCTTGGCTGCCACAAAAATTGCTTCCACCCACTGATCAGTGGTTAATGTTTCCAGTCAGTACACAAAAACACATTACCTTCCTCTCCATCATCTTCTGCCAAAAACTCAAATTCCACCCTTTGAGTGTCCTCTCCTCCCAGAATGGCTTGAAGTCGCTTCTGTTTGGCTCTGACTTTCTTCAGCTGTTTCTCCTGTATGACAAGTTTTTTCATCACCACAATCACACCATTATTATTATTATGTTATTACACCATCATCATATAAACCAGATTACTTTATTTTAAAACGTTACACATGTAGTATTTTACCTTATTTTCTTTCTGTCTTTTGACAGACTCAATCTTCCTACTGATGTCTTTACTGGAGGCTGCGTAAGGAGAAAGCTGCTCAATAATCTTGTTGATATGTTTTAAAGATGCTGTAACAGACCTGCAACACACATGATTAAAAGCAGAAGACTTATTAGTCCCTTGACGTTTTGCTACTTGTTAATAAAAAATTTTTTTAGTTTATAGCATCTCAACAAAGTAAGATGATTACTTCAACACAACACACACAAACCATTTGTGTTTTTGTTTTGTTTTTTTAAATTCCTGTACCTGACATCATCCAACACAGACTGATACTCCTTCTCGGCTTCAGCTTTAACAGCAGCCTGACTGGCCTCCTGGATCGCCTCGTCCACTTGCTGCAAAACACCTTGTTCAAGTATGTGCTGGTCATACACAGCCACACCAAGACCTTGGAGCTCATCAGCTCCCGAACTGGCAGAAGCTGCTTGGATGCGCTGTCGGTCAATCTGCAGCAATGCTCCAGACCTTTTCCCAGCTAAATGCACCAAAGATAACACATGAAATGATTTTATAAGGATATAATGACATTCTCCATCTCCTCTCTCAACATGCTGCACAGCTCACCGCTGTTGCCCTCCCCAGGTCCAGTGTTGGCAGGATAGGCTGCAGCAGCCTCCGGGGCCTGACTGTTTTCAGGGAAAGTACAGACTGCTGAGCCGCCTGTAGCTCCATCCTCCTCCGTTCCTCCCGGGGTGAGGGCAGCACTAGCCGGGCTAGAAAGAGAGGAGGGCACCTGGTCCTCTGTACCGTCTACAGGCATAGTGAAGCAGCTGCCAGAAGTGTCAAACAGATGTCAAACAAGTCATTTAAGCCATTGTCTCGTCTAAGCTGTTAAAGAACTGCTTTAAATAGAGAAATAAAACTAAACAGTTATTGCTTGTCGCCTTTTTATTGCGTCCAAAAAGGCTGCGTTAACTCTGAACGGTATTATGTAATGATCGGAATCTAAACCAAGCTTATATCTATGGTTAATAACGATTAACGGAAGGGTCTTAAACTAATTATGTGAATGTGGAGGCTCGTAATGGGAAGAAATGAATGTAAATAATACCAATTTAAATTAAAGAAGGTACCACATTAGCGGTTAGACGCTGAGTTATAGGATAGGCATAAAACTGAAAGAAACGTTAAAGTCTCTCACAACCTATTGTTTACGTGGCTAGGCTAACCTGCTAAGCTAACAGTGAGCCGAACATCATCAGCTGTTCAGCTTCAACAAACAGAGGACGTTCAAAGGACCAAACATGTTCAGATATGTTCCTACTACAGCACCCACTGTTTCTCGATGTTTGAGTAAAATCTGGTCCATTAAGCCCAGCGTCAAAGCGACAGTGACAATGAGATACTCACAAAACGTGCAGTTATACAACATCACTGGCTCGCTTTATGTCATATTGCTCACCAGCCGCTTCCTGGTTTCCGGTGTTAGTGAAGGCATCCGTTCAATGATTAACTTGCTGAACAGCGCCCTCTGCTGGTTGGCAGCAGCAGAGAACATTGCACTCTAGATGGCGCCACAAAACCACTTATTTTTGCCTTATCATTGGAGAAACTGTGAACCACATTTTCAAAAACAACTCTTTGCGTTTTTAGGGAACTACTTAGACACTTCAGTCATTATTAATATGCAAGAATGTGACAAATTAAAGGAAAATGCCGAGAAGATTGAAGATCTGGTGGGTCTGCTACCTGCTTTGCAGGCATTTTTTGTTTTGTCTCCTTAGAGGGAAGGATCACTGCAGATCAGCACAGAAGTTATGATCTTTATCTTGTGATAAAATTCTTTTTTGCACTAATGGCAGAGGATGACAATGATCCCATTTACAGGCACAAAGGATCACAGAGTGATGAGAACGTCATAAAATAACATGAATCATACACTATGACCCCGACAGTCATCAGACCTTGGCTTAACCGAACAATGATTGTTGATTTTGGATAAACATGTTAGGCAGAACTCTTTATCACTAAAATTAAAACACCAAATTAGGGCATTTTCTTTGGAGAGTAGATTTCTTGGGATTTGTAGAGTCACACAGAAACTTTTCTGGTGGCACGTGGGGCTCCCACATGTTACTAAGACACTATATATTATGTTTTTCCTCTAATTTGCCAAGTGTCTGTGATTTTTTTCTGAGTCTTGGAAAGCCTACGCTTCATGGATGAGGAGCTCCAAGTATTTACCTCTGAGAGGAAGTTTATTTCCACTTTCATGCAAAAATAAATGAAGGGCTTAATTAAAATTTCCTCTCCGTCTTGCACTTTAGCGCATGAGCAGTAGTCAGTAATCTTTCCAAACAGTGTTATCTGTGTAAGCAAACATAGCTATATAAGGATGAATATTGCTGTCACCCTTGGCTTGTGAATGTAGGAAAATGGAGACATTTTCCTGTTTTATTTGCTTAACCAGTAAATGTGGGTCACCTTCAGGGGAACCTCTCCAGAGATTAAGATTTGAACTAAAAGAAAAGTGTGCTGCAGCAAAACCTTGTAGTTTAGTTAGTAGAAGACCTGCAGAGTGTAGAGCTGTGATCAGGTAGCTCACAGCCACAGTGTTTTCCTTGTTTTTTTATTTTCTCTCAGGGTAGTGTATATAAGGGGCCCGCATACAGGAGTCAAGAAGGGTTAAATAAACTATCGAGCTGCTTAAAAATCATCATAGGTGGCAAATAAACTGATGCATTCACACGATGAGCTGCAGAGAGGAATGCAAACCTCTATCTTCCCCTTCCATCGCTCACGTATTTCACCAGTACTTGCCAGCCTTTATCAAGAGAAGGAGGAGATAATATTTAGTACACAGCTGTGCTTTTATGTGCTTTATAATGTAGGGAAAGTTCAACTGGTTAAGTTTAACTGATAGACCATGTCAAGCTCACAGGTAGCAAAAGTGTTTATCTTAAATGGATGTAGTTGTGATAACTCCCACTTCTTTGTATGCACAGAGTAGATTGTAGATTTATAAGGCGTATGAGGGTTGGGTGCAAATCTCCCAGGGTGCCGCGGAGTACTGTTAACACTGCTGCTCTGAGCTACTTTGCATCCTGACAGTAGAATAACACAGGGGGCAAGATTTACAGGCAGTGTTATAGGTTCGAATTTATATGTGTGAAAATCGGGGTGGTCCTTGCTTTTTATGGATTTTGTGTCAAAATACTGTAAATGTTGATACATGCTCCAGTATGAAGTTGTGTTTCATCTGCTGTCGCTGGAACACAGTCCTCCTCGCTTTCAGTAACGGTAACTTTTATTATCTCTCTGGGACCAGACGAATTTCTTGAGAATGAAATCACTTTACAAGAATTTGGTGAGGCAGCTAGGGAGACAATCAAGGGAGCTCCTTGTGGTCATTATCTTTGTTTATACAGTATTCTTCTCATGAATCCAACAGTTCTCATAGGTGTGCAGAAGATGTTTTTCTCCTAATTTAATTTATAGGTTGTATTCTGAAACACTGGATCACAATAAACAGAAGGATGCACGTCCAAAACGTACTTCCAACTGATGGCAAAGATTTATCTTGATCTTAATCTATGTTGATATTGTGAGGTGGCTGTGGCTCAGGAGGTAGAAGAGGAATAACCCGCTAATCTGAAGATTGGTGGTTTGAACCCTAGTTGCTCCAGTCTATTTGCCAAAGTATCCTTGGATACCAAGATAATGAACCCAGAGTTCTTTCCAATGTGTTCATCAGAGTGTGAAAACCAGATAGAAAACAGTCCGATGTGGAAAAAAGTGCTAGTATGAATGGATGAATGGCACATATTGTACAAAGCGCTGTAAGTGCTTGAGTAGAGTAGCGCTTGAATACAGTCTCTATAAGAACTGGTCCATTAGCTGTGTTGATGAACCGGATCCTTTCTTTAGCCTCGTACGAAAGATTTTAATTTTTAAGACTTTCTTTTGCTGTGTGGACCTGTTTAGACATCTTGTGAGGACAAAAGTACCTGTCCTCATGAGTTTGAAGGCAATTTTCAGACTCAAAATTTTTAGTGTCAGGGTTACAATTAGGTTATGGTTAGGTTTAGGCTAAGAGTTAGAGTTAGGTATTCATTTTTGATGGTTATCGTAAGCAGCTAGGGATAGTGTTATGTCAATTAGACACCCTCACTAAGATATCAAAACGAGAAAGTTTCTCTCTCTCTCTCTCTCTCTCTCTCTCTCTCTCTCTCTCTCTGTGTGTGAGTGTGTTTAAAAACACACACAGATAAAAAAGCAAAACTGAAATATGATAATTTCATGTGGTCCTTTCCCCCCACAAAACCTAATGTATAATTTCATTCTTCTCTGAATGGTCATGATGGTGGAGATAGGTTTCTCAGAGTAATTCCATGGCTCTGGGACATTTTGTTTCCCTCCCACTTCATTCTTCAAGTGAATATACTGGAGATCTGTTATAGTTACAGACCCTAGTTTCTTCTCAATACACACATTTACACAAGGAGAACAAATGAATGAATGAATGATTTATGAAAATCTGATTTACAAAATATATGACAACTAAATGCATTGACACATTCTTTTATTTGATAGTTGCATTTGATAGTGTTTTAATTCAAAACATTTGCCTCTTTCACCTTCTTAAATATGTGATCATATGTGTATCTGTTCATCCTGTTTTGACATTTTATGCTCTAAAACATTAACTGATTGAGGAAGGAAATAATTGGCAGAGTAAATGACGGTGAAAATAATGAGTTGTAGTCCAAGAATAAATGTTTTCTTACATATATACAGTTCAATTTCCGTGTCTCAGTTGACACCTAATACATTTGTGGGTATATAAACATACACATGTAGGCCACAGGGATAGAGTTACCCTATGTCACACTTCCATTTGTCACAGTGCACACATGTAAGCATATAAATACATGACTTCAGAGGACATTACATTGAGTTACATTCATTTCCTGCAGATTCATTATAACCGTAACTACTATTTGACTAACCTTAACCTAAAATTGAACCTTAAATCATGTCTACACCTTACAGTTCAATCATTTATGTAATGATGGCTTATTTTTTGTCACTATGAGAAAGACACATCCTCATGATATGACTTCATAAACAGATTCTGGTTCCTAAAAGAAAGAAAGAAATACCTGCCTCACATATAAAATATTAGTTGTCATAGATACCTATAAATACCTATAACTAAAAAATGTGTGTGTGTTGTGTGTCTTTGTGAAATTTATTAACACAATGAGCTATTGTGATCCATTGTTTGGTCCATTTTTTAAAGATTTTTTTTATTTATTTATTTATTTTTAAATTCTGGGAAGTCTACTTGACTTTGAGTCAACAACCGCCACAGCCTTCACTTCTATTTGTATTGTGAAATTCTTGTCCCTGAAAAATCCCCCTATAATTTTGATAAAGCAAAATAAAAGCAAAACTGAAACTAACAAACTCACTGTGGAATTAAAACTGAACTTAAAAAGGACATTTCACCTACATGTTTTCTCTGTTATTACAACATTAACTAAGTGCACTAACCTTTGGATTAAACCCAACGGTAACCCTAAAAGAAACTCTTAAACAGCTCTTAAATGGTGCAAGAATGGTGCAGGAAACCGTAAGTATGCACCAAATGAGCTCACTTGTCCTGAAGCCAATAGTAAAAATGCACTGCAGCCCTGAACGCTTCTATTCATCACCCCACACCGGGCATATGAGAACGCAAACATCTGACGAGGTTGGATTAGACATTAAATGGTCTTTAGCCTTACAGCTCCCTGGAGCAAAGTTAGTGTGATGTCTGGTTGTCACGATTTGCATCGATGTGAGAACACTGCAGGTTGTCTTCTGGGGTATGTTCAGCCAGTGAGTGGTCATCACATGGTCTGCCTCCTGCACATCCCACCCAGGCAGACAAACTCTCCAAAACCAGCACCCAAGTTAATGTGTAAAGACGGCTAAAGATAACTAAAAAAGCACACACACACATAATAAATTCCTCTAATTTCAGCTGCTGATGTGTGCGGCATTAAGTTGAACCCCTGCTTCGTGCTTCTTTGTTGAGTGCCTGCTTCATGGCCCAACTGAGCAGACATACGGCCTATGATGTTCTCTTAAGCCTCAAAGTGGTAAATAAATCAACATGAGTAAAGCATCGTCATGTCTATATTAATGTATATTCCAGCCACAGCATGCTTTACACATGTGTGTCAGTGTTGGCAGTGCTAATGTCTCCCATGTGCTCTCCTGTCCCAGCTAATACATGTCTGTTTGTGTGTCTGACAATAATTACAGGGGTGGGCTAGGCTCTCATCCGGGTGCATCAGACCACTGCCATGCTGCTGTAAATGTCTAATTCATCTGGATGTGATTCCACTCAGCAGCAGGTGTGCATTTACACATAACCACATGACAGATGTACACTGCTGCGCTCTTTTAAAGATCTTGAGAAAAAATTTGTTTCGGAGGTGAACAATTCAGAAACGTTAGGCCTGGGGAGAACGGTTCTAATCGTCAAATAAAAGGTTTTAAAGTGATTCCTAGAGAGCACAGGAAATCACCTGCATGCAAGCTCCAGCTAAGGCTGAGCACATTTGAACACACACTGTATGCCTACCTCTTCCAGGTCAGCTTGTGTCAACACATTAGTGTGAGTTCACACAGAAGTGTGCATTTAGTAGTCCTCAAACACAGCTGGAACAAACCACACCAGAGAGAATCAGGATGAGGTCTGTGTGGTTCGGTGACACATCACATGAAACCACCAGAACCGCAATGTGGGCAAAACGTATTGTATGAGTACTTGCGTGTTTATGTGTGTGTGCCTTTGTGTTTCACTGTGTGAGAGCTGGCTTAGCTCTGCATCACTCTCCATTGATAACAAGACTCTTCTCTTTGCTGCGGCTTGGAGGACTCCAACCAGTGATAGCTGCAGACCACAACACAGAAATCAGGACTTGTATGATGATATACAGTGGCAGCAGTGCCTCACAAGACCTTGACCTGAAACACAAGCAGAGGTAATACAGTAGAACGGATGTAAAAGATAGCTTGAGCAGAGACTAGACAATTCCAGACCAGAGTATATTTTACTTTTCCAGAGGTCTGATTTCCAGCATTCGGTTCGCAAGTTGCTAAAACATACATTTGTAGTTGTCAAACTGATGATAGATGTACTGTGGACAGTTGCCTCTGGTAAAAAAAACAGCAGTTTATCTGTCAACTCATGTGCGCAGGGAGCACCTAAGAAGGCTGATACGGTAATGTAAACTTCCTATAACAGGAAACCTTAAAACTACTAAGATCTGTTAACCTCCCAAATGTTTAAACTGAGTTATGGCTCATGCTCGACAAGCTACAAACAGTAAAAATAATTGTGAATTCAAATCTAACTCAAACACTTCACCCGTACTGCACATCTAACTGTGCAAATGTTTTTTCATTCAGTTTTCTCTCCACACATCTCTCCATCATTCAGCTTTCCAATGTGTTTATTTACAAGCTAGTAACACTAAAGGGAACCTTTTAAAACCCCCACTATCAATACAGTTAATTATCAGCAGCTTATCTTTTGTCTTTAATACCCTCTTATTGACTGGCATGGACAAAAAAAGAAATTCCAAACTGTCAAACACTTCTCACTTTTCTTTGACTCGTTTGCCTTTGAGCTGTGATTTTCCACGCCTTTCAGCACTAACTGTCAGATTCCTCACATTTCTCTGTGCCGCTACCCTGCGGTGCGAGATAGGTTTGATGCTATTGTTCCCACATGGGATGCATCTATAGAGAAGTTTTGAACAGCCCTATTGTTTGTTGTGTGCTTGTTCTCTCAGTCTAATAAGAAACATGTGTACTGTCATCGGAAATGTGTGCTGAACACACAGAACTTTGACTGTTGGACCTCTGTGCAGAGACCTCACCCAGTGGGAAATTATATTGCAGATTGGCAGTAAACTGAAGTGATACAGCACAACATCGTGAGTCAAAGGTGGTGGAATGCTGAACCAAGATGTACAAAGGATCATAAGGGTAGATGATAAAAAAAAAGGTGGACTTCCTTTTTAAAAAGTAGATTATCAGATGTTATTTGGGGGGGGAATGAAAATACTGGGATTTCCCAAAGTTGGGACAAATAAGGGCACAACCAATAAAAGTAATGTAAGATTGGTGACAAAGGTCAGCTCAAACTTCGGGTTCAAAACTCTCTCTTCCTGCCACTGCATACTCCAGTTTGCTGGGAACAGGAAACAACTCAACACTTCTTCATAACTCTAGAATTACATTATCTACAGTAAAACCTCAGCCTCGGGAGTGTTTATCTGCTGAACAGACTTGGATAAAAAACCCATTACATTTTGAAATTATTTATTTATTTATTATCTCAAAGGATTTTGCTACTTTGGTGCAGATATATATTGAGAAACTAAGTATAAAAGCATCTGCCTTGCGTTATGGCTAGGGAGTTCATACGAAAAGTGAGTTTATCATTGCTGTTGGGTCACGTTTAAGGTTGTGCAAAAGAACACAAGACCCTGGCAAGTTTTTCATGAGCCTAGAGGTCACAATATGCTTGCAATCTAAGAAAGAACATGAAGTCCTTTAACTGGGCAAGCAAAGGCAATTTATTATATGTCATTCATTTGGCAAATGCAATTTGGGGTTCAGTGTCTCTCGAGGAGCTGGTGAATAAATCACCGACTGTCTTTTATTAAATATACTTAAAACAGAGAGAGAAAAAATATAAATCGAAAGACTTTTATTAGGCATCAAGAAAATCAAATTTGATTCATGTTTATTATTGTTTATTTTTCGTACATTTTCCAGTTGTAAGATGGTCTGTGGTTGTAAGATTGCTCAACTAAAACTATGCATTAAAAAGAGACAGAAGCCTTCGGTCCTTATGGAGTTTTTGCCTCAAGGGAGTCTTTTGTCCATACTCCCTGTGTCTGCCTGTCCATCTCTGTGATCCCCAACTGATTTATAACAGGAGTGTGGGGTGTTGTGAGGGGACGATATGCTGCTAGGGGCAGCCCTCAGTATGTCAGCATTTAGAGTGGTTGATTTATTCAAGGGAAGGCCCATGGACCATGGAGTTAAGGCTGCTCATAGCCGACAAAGCTAGGAACAGGCCCCAGCCTACCCTGGGAATCATAAATTACCCGAAAGCTTTGTTAGCAGCTTTGTCTTCTGCTCCTGCCCTTCTGCCACACTTACCCTTTATCCCCACTGATTTGGCCCCTGTCCTCACTCAGCATGATTAGAAGCCTGCCCCACGCCATCCAGCCAGGAGCAAACAGAGCCGCGGGGTATGTAGCAGTAGCTCTACTTTGCCCGATAACAGAAAGGCCTAAGTGACTTTGTTGCTGTCCCCAGTGGAGTGAAAAGCAGTGAAGCTACATCACTCTTCACACTGGTAGCATGCTGCTAGCACGTGTAGAGATTTGCAGATTTGCAGACTTTCTTTCTGTTTTTTTTAAACTGTCTTTTATAATCTGATACATGTTAGAATGATACGATGAGAAAAAACTGACCAGTAAAAGTAAATGCATGCATAAGATTAGCTAATCTTCTTAGTGGACCAAATCAAACATGCTGCTGTCTTTTGAGACCAATTTTAATCGCAGATGCAGAATTATTTCCAGCTGCACAAAGCTATCAACTGTGGGAGGCAATGACCAATCTAGTAAAACAAGCCAGTGCATTGCAGTAATATATGAAGTGCTTCACCAAATCCCTTTTACAAAACACCATATCACAGGTCAGCAGTGACTTATTTTAGATGATCATAAGTACTCTCTGTCACTTTCTCATGAAGTATTTTCTCTGCCAGTATGTTCTGGTTTCTACACTTTCAACAGAGACTTGGCAAGCCAGAGCTTCAGGCTCTGATTGCAAATGTATCATGTGTCCCATCAGAGTATAAAGAGTACATTAAATTAGCCCGGTAAGCATAAAGTCTATTCTGTGTTAAGACTGAGTGGCACTGGCCATAATGTGACCCTTTATTGTAGGGTTTGAGGTAACTCCACATCTCTTGCCAAAAGTATACAAGACTGAAGAACAGCAGATTTATGTATGTGCACTAAAGACACTTCCAGATAAATGAGGAGTACTGCTGGGAAAGTGAAAGGCTGACTCAGGAATAGATAAAATGCCAAGAGTCTTGAGTCTTGAAAGCCTGTAACCCAAATCTGATATCAGCTCTGGGCCGAAGAATCAGCAAAGGAGACATGCCGGTGAGTAAAAATAAAACCTTTGTGTGTGTTACAGGTCAGCAGGGAAGCATAAAGTGAATACTTTCATTCGCATTCTTATTGCGTCTTTGTGCATCCTCTGTCCTCCACCACATCCTCTGTCCTGACAGTTCACAGTCACCTAACAAAGGTGGGCAGTCATGGAAAATACAGTTAGTTCTCTGCTGCTGCCAGCCGACTCGACTTCCTTTCATAACCCACAACTGCCCTTCCTTCCCGGCTCTCTTCCCTCAGCTCCCTTGTTAGTGATTGTTAAATGACAAAGAGGGGAGCACACCCACCTAAAAATGCAGTAATGATAATTCAAATGTACACTGTTTTTCAGTTTTTCAGTTTTACATATTGGGGTGTAATAAAAAGAAAATCTGTAGTTTTTTAGCAGGTGTTGCTTTTTTTTTTTTTTTTTTAAATACAGCCTCGAAGGAACAACAGCACATGACATATAAAACTGCATCATTAATTATTTGACAAAAACAAAAACAAAATACGGAAACGGTGTGTAAAATGACTAAGTATGCCCTTACTCCTTCCATAGGTATTAAGTAAGAACTACATCATCCAAGCCTCAGTTAGCATGTTGTAAGTTAAAGTTCATGACAGTTGGAAAAAGACTGGATAAATATGGCTTGTTTAGAAGAGTTGCCACAATAAAGACTCTTCTCTCTAAAAAGAACATGGCGGCACAGTTTAGGTTTGCAAAGTTGCATCTGAATAAAGCACAAGACATCTGGAAAAATGTCCTTTTTACAGACAAGACCGAAATGGAGTTGTCTGTCTTGTCTGGTCATAATGAACACTGCCATGTCTGACATAAACCAAACACAGCATATCAACACAAAGACCTTAAATCCACTGTCGTGTACAGTGGCGGAGGGCTAACGACTGGGTTTATTTTGTAGCTACAGGACCTGATCACCTTGCAGTCACTGAGATGACCATGAACTTCTCTGTATTCCAGAGGCAAAAGTGAAGTCATCTGTCTGACAGCTAAGACTTGACCCACATAACAGGTCATATAACAGGACAATGAACTGAAGCACACCATCAAATCTGCAACAGAATGAATGAAAAAGAAAACAATCAAAGTGTTGCAATGGCCCCAAGTCCATATCTGAATCAAATGTGGTAGTAGGACCTTAAGGGTCTCAGTGAACTGAAACAACATTTAAAATAGAGACAAATATCATACAGAAGTTCTTCTTCAAGCTCGTAAAGGTCATTCTACAATGTCTGACTTAGCTTTTTAAGCTTTTTATTAATGGCATGGTGTTATGTGTCACATGTTGTTCATCTGAGGTTATAACCAGATTTGAAAACGTATATATTTCCTGACATGTAAAACCTTACAAGGTATACTTTCTTTTTACCATGCCTGTAAATGCATGCAGTGGAGAGGAGGTGGGGTCTAGGAATCACTTCCACTGGGTTCATTTCAGATCACAGTTTACTTTTTAAGTAAACAATAAGATGTTTGTTTCTAACTCTGGTCGGCTTCGTTCTCCAGATAGCAATAGGTTAGCCACAATAAGCTTTCAACAAGATAATGATTCGGCTAAGCTAACTAATGCTGCAGACACCAGTAAAGGGAGCAAATTGCAATTACAATTAAGACTGAAGATGCGGTTGCTTAATGAACACCTCTGGTAAGCAGTCAGATTTTGACAGACAGAACAAAGTTAGTGTTCAGTATTTATTCATGTGTTGTGACAAATACTCCAACACTTGTAGCTTAATTGTATTATTGACGAGAGCACATCTCTGAATCTCTCTGGAGACATGGATATAGATCGGTACACCAGAGGCTATCAGCTGAACTATCTCATCATTAATCCACACACAGTGAAATGTAAACCTGTCAATTAGTTCAACATGAGTTCAACATCTGGGCCCACCAAGAATGTACTAACATCTAGGTGCTTAATGTCCAAACATAAGAATGAATCTTGTCACGTAACGCTTTATAATACAAAAAATAAGCAGGCGAGTGGACTTTAATAGGTTACACATTACTGTTGACAAGAGCCTCGTTGTTCCATGAAAGATGTTTCCTGTTTCACAGTGAAAATTTCCTAGGTCTCTTGTTGTGTATAAAATTATTATTTGCCCTTTGTTGAGATTAATGATGCTTTTTAAACTGTTTTTTGTTGTCTCGGTAATTTTTAATCTCATGTTTGCAAGCACCAAAATTTTTCATGTCAGACCTCGTGACACCGCTATCCATTTATATTCGCCTGTAGTCTGTGTTTGGGGGCAAATGCTTAAGGTCATGCCATTTTTATTGTCAGTATTCAGCACAACCTATTGTGTTTCCTGCATCGGAGAACATTTTATATTCCAGAACTAGTTTTCCCTCGCTCTGCAACATCCTGAGGAGCCATGAACCGGGATAATGGGGTTGTCATCTTGCCACATGTTTATGGTGACCCGGAGTCTGTCCAGAGTGGACAAGCAGGGAAACTCCTAGCTGAAGACAGTGATGCATAGTTTCAAGCCAAAACAGGAAAACTGGGACCAACAGAAGAATCCAACACATCTTTATTCAGTGTAAACAAAGCAATTCTTGGAAAAGGCTGGCCACAACTCTGCTGCATGTAAACATGCAGGCTATATTAGTAGGCCACATTTCTATTCAGTTTACAGTTTTCAGACACTAATGACAAAGGATTTTTTTTCACATGTCTACATTGTTTTGGGAGCTTTTTATTAAAAATGTGATTAATATTTAAGCATTTTTATTCTCGTATCTATCGTATATAGTTGGCTATCTTTATAGTTTTCTGTAGAGGCTGAAGTTAGTGTGCCATGACACTGAGAAAAGGAAATGTCCTAGGCAATTTCATTCACCAAGGTCAGCATATTTCATCACAGAGAACTGGTCTAGCATCGCTTAAATGCTTCCTTAGTATTACGGCACGATCAGGTGGTTGAAAATGAGCACAGATGTGTAATTTCCACAACGAGAAAGAGATAAACAAGTTTATCGAGTCTGGGGTGAGAGTGAAGCCAAGAAGAAAATAGTGTAAGAGCTTGAACATAATTACTGGTTATAAAATAAGGGTAAAAAGTAAGATGCCTACTGGCTTTTCCCATGATCCAGAAAAGAAAGTAGGAATTTATCTACATTTGAAACCATTAATATTCACTTTTTAATTATCTCAGTGATTTTTGTGTCTGTTTAAGATACTGTCTACAGAAGAAAAAAACACATGACTGCAAGCTGGCTGGGGAATAGTTCATCAAATGTGCAGTTATTAAAAAAAAAACATGCACTCCTTGGCTGTAAAGACGTGAATTGAAAGAGAGTTTTGACTTGTTACGGTCCCTTTTGCCAACAAAAATAGGAGGGAAAGCTGTGTAGAACAAAGCTCTGTTGGTTTGCAGAAAAATAATAATTTTCATAATTCTTTTTTTCCTTCTCTTGAGCCGATGAAGTCCGCATTCAGGAAATCTTTCATCTTCGAGATCATTTTCCATGACTTTATTTGTAGAGGTTGCGCGCCAGTTTATGTCACGGCTTTCAAACTGAGGAGCTAATCAAATACGCCTTTCTTTAACAAACCACACACACAAAGAAGAGGTTTTTCACAAAGTTGGTGCTTTGAAAAGAAAGAAAACTACTTTTCATTTATTATTACAACTCAGTCTTTTCTGTGCACAGTGCCATAGCTGCTGTGTGAGGTCTAACCTGCCCATCAGCTCTGATGCTGTCTTTTGTGCTTCATAGTTAGCAGTAAAAAGCTGCTGATTTAACATTCCTGGCATCTGTTGACAGATGTTTATTTGCATTTTATTTTATTTTTTATCCTTAGCGTGCTTTTGCATGCATCATCTAATGCATCTGTTGAAGTAGTTTTACTATGACTGCTGGCATATACATGTTGCTTCAGAGAACTGGCACACAGTCCATATGACGTCTTCCAGTTCTCAGCAAGCTTTTGTTAATCACCTCCCTCCCTCGAGGGAAGCACTGCTGTTCTGACTGCTTGATGCCCATTGAGAAACCACTCCCAGAAACATTTTCTATGAAGAAAGTCATTCATTGCTGATTCAGTGACAAGTTAAATATGCTGGACATGAGCCCCTGGGGCTGTCCTCCAATTACGTAGGAAAAAAACTTGAAGGAATCAAATCTTTTTAAAGGAAATTTTAGAAAATGTGCTTTTTTTTGCATCTTGTGTTGAAAATGGTGCCAAATGTAATAAATTTAAGGTCATACTTGACGTAATTTGTACAACTGGAGGGTAAACATGATAATCCAGTGCCTTCCAGAGGTTTTATTTTTATGAGAGTCAGCTACATTACTCCTCCCACCCTAGAAATAGCAAGCTGTAGGTTTATTTTGTTAACAGTAGACAAAGCCAGGCTAGCGGCTTCCCATTGTTTACAGTCTTTGTGCTATGCAAAACTATCTGGCTCTACCCTTCAGACACATGGCATTAATCTTCTGATCTAATTTTCTGCCAGCAGATATTACTGAACATTGTGAATTATCCTAACCACTACATTGTTTAAATGTATAGCTTCAAATATGATTAAAGCACAAATTCTATTAATTCCTGACCCTTAAATCTTAAAGACATCTATCATATATAAATAGATAAATGGTACTTTGGTTTGTGGTATTATGTGAATCAAGCCCTTTAATTTTAAGAAGTTAAAATCAGCAACATCGGCAATTTTATCAGTCAAGTCTTCTGAGATGAAAAGGCATCTGAACATCGCTGTTTTATTTACACTGCAAAATCAAATGCAGGAAACTAATTTGTTATGTATAAAACTGAGTTAGTGACAGCTGCATCACATAACACGACATTCTCATGCTCATTTCATTCTTAATGGCTATAAAACCCCCAACTATTTACCGTTCTCTGTGATAAGAATGATTTTTCAAATTTGAGAGGAGAAACAGCCTCCTATAGATTTCCTCCCTTCTAGGTAAATTCCAGTTTCTCGTGGCTTGTTGTTTACTCAGCTGGGGTCAGTCAAGTGCTGCTGGTAGACAGAACCTCTCATTTGTCCTGCTGTTATCCACCAACAGCTCCTGAAACCTCTTAAACCCGTCTTTATTATCCTTAACACTTACTGAAGGGCCACACTCAACCTTCCTGCGCAGATCTCTCTTCCCCTCTTCTGCCCTCTCCCTCCTGCTGTCTCCGCTTGCCATCGTCCCTTCCCTTCGTTATACATTTATATGTATCTTTTTGTTAAAATTCATGAGTGCTTTCTATGTTTTCAGAGCCCCTCTGAGAGGTTAGAGGTCAGTGGAGTTTTATGGTCCCACAGTGCCAATTCTCCCAGAAGGGTTTGGGGGCTCCTGAGACTAAACATCTCAACATCCTCTCTAATGCGTTCAGTTTGTATCAGCCTCAAGATCCAAGTGGTGTGTTTGTATTCCTTTTTAACAAGCCTCCTCTGGTAAAATGTTGCAACTGTTGCGGTGCAGGATCACGTTGCAACACAATTTTACTTTTGTGTGGATTTATTAGCAGGTAGTGTGCTTGATTCCCCATTTTATCAAGCTCAAAAAAGTCTTTTGAGGAGAAAAAAAATTAAATTAAATGAGACAGGCCACGTGGGAGCAGGACTCAAATGTTGCTCCAAATGTGGTTTCTCACACTATCATCACACACATCCTCTGCAATGGAATTTATTTTCAGAGCATTTTAAATTCAGTTTTAAATTGAAGCAGTCAGTCACTCTGCCTGCATGAGCTTCCAACACATCAAATGCGATTTAGTCTAAGTAGGGCATTTAATGCTGAATGATCTAAGAAGGATGATGTTTCACTCCAAAGCCAGTATCACATGCATCACACATATCTCTTACTGGAACCAATCAAATGAATTGATTAACCAATTTAAATAAAACTAACTGAAAAAAAACATTAAATAAAAATTGGTCAAGCTCCCATGATTCCCAGAGTCACATTTAATGGCTGCTAGTGATCGCCGGACATGGTTGTTTGCTTGGTTGGCTTAATTGCACCATAGTTTGCCTGTACATCAGCCCGTGGCACTCACCAACATCTGTAGGTGATGTTTTATTGGATTATCATTGGTAGCAGAGGGCTGCTGGTAATTCCTTATGATAGATAACAGCCTCTGTCAATGAGAAAGACAAATAAACATCCATACCAGCACCCCCATGGTTACATCTGAAAACAGATCCTCTCTGCCTCCTGGGGCTAAAATAACAAACTCAATATCTGCTTTAACAGATACCATGCCTCCCCAGAGAGGTCATACTTCTGCAGCTACATTTCAGTGCTGTTCCCCACAGTCATGACTGCAAATAATGTGGACTACATGAAGAGTTAGCACAATACAGCACATATGGACATGTGGCTTTGTAATGTGCCTATAATAGGCGACAGCATGCTCCACTTTGAAGTGATGCAGGTCATTTCCAGAGCAGTAACATGTATGCTTTAGCAATCTGTCAGCGTTAATTTCAGCACCTGATTTCGTTTGTGTCACAGTGTCAGGGTTTAGCTGAGGATGAGTGACTAAACTGTCATACAAAATTTTCCCAGTAAATTTTTGTGGTGGTTTTACACCAATCATCTTTAAACTTTAAGGTTTTCTTATTACTACTTAGTAGTATGTTAAGATTTGCCTACTCTTTCTTTAATAAATGCTAGCGTGAAGGCCTGCAGAGCTTCAACCACATTGTGTAGTGTTATTATTAGCGTAAGGAGCACCATGAGTTACAAAAGATACAGATCACCACCAAAACCAACTGATTGCTCCTTGAATCTCCTTTCAGTGAACATAATAACACATTTTCTTCACTGAAAAGTGTAAAAAGAATAATTCAGTTACTGCAAAGTTATTCAAATTGTAAATTAGTTTGCCGGTTATTGAGATGTTCTGCAGGTTTGTCCAAGAAGACAAAACAAAGTGGAATGAAAACATTGTTTAGTACATGAGAAACCTAAACAAAAGGTTCCCATGCTTTGGAGGTCAGATTCTGCAGCACATTTCTTCAAAGGCTGACCTCTACTGGTTTTTTTTGTTGTTGTTTTGTTAATGACAGCAGAGTTGAGTCTTCCAGTAAAAATAAAATGCTGTCTTTCTCCTACATTTGGCCTGAACTTGAATGCCTGTGGAGGCAGGTTTGGTGCCTCATTGTGAAGCATCAGTGCAAGAATGAAACGGTGAACTCATTCCAGCTATGGGGGTCTGTAGAGAGAAAAGCTCACCATTGTGCATGTGGGTGAATAAATCAAAAAAGTGAAACAAGGAAATTCAAAAGTCTGCCAAAGACTATATTTCCCTTAAACTATCATTCAGAAACTGGATTTGTAGCTGTTATTGTTGAAGGCAGAGATCAAAATGAAACTGTTTTGAAATGTAGTCATTTTACACAAAAGACCAAACACAGACTTACTGGAGGATTAGCTTGAGGATCCTCACCCATTAAAAATAAAGAAAAGAAGAAATAAAAGCCAGAACAGCGATTAAAGCATGTGAGTTCCTGTAACCATTTACTCAAACTGAATAGTAGTACTCTACGATGAAAGTATTTGAAAGATAAACGATAAAGTACTTTGAGTCATTTCCTTTGCTTATGCACACATGTTGAATTTGCTTGATGGAATCCTGATATTTAAACCTGAAAAATGAGATCGCTGTGTGTTTTCAGCTATGAGCCTGTGGCGAGTGTCAGTCTAGTTCACTTCTTTGGTGTATGACTAACACATGTCAATACTGGATTGTTTGCCAGGAAATTTCATTCCAGTGTCCCCATTATGATATTATTCTTAGATAATGGCTTTGGTGATCCTCAATTATTTTCTCGAATTTGTACAAATTTCACATGTACGGTTTTAATTAAATTTGAAATTAAAATGACTTCAAAGCTATTGGATGGACTGTGATTAAATCTATCTGGTAGACACATTCATGTCCACATCAAAATGAGCACGAGAACGTTGGTGAGCAAACCAGGAAAACGTGAATGTGACATGACCTGTTTGACATTCGGTCTCCCAGAACCACCTACAGACACTTGGCTTTCTCCTTATTGTTCAGGCCTCAACATGCAAATCATCATTCGTTTTTATCACTCGATCAGAAGCAGGCACTTTGAAAATGCAGTGGGGAAATCTGATGACTTCTCTTTAAGCTATGTGGGAATGCCATGTTTTACTGGACAGAACGTGTTGGGAAACTGTCTGAGTTGGATTGAGAATTACGCTGGCTTTCACATGAGTGTTTTGTTTTTCAGCTTTTTGAGAACTGAAAAGATTTATTGGCAGAAAGTATCCAGACAAAGACTGTAGGGGAGGAATCAGACATAACCCCATGTCGCTCATGAAAAATCTGGATTTAGGTAAACTGCTGTAGGTTTTCTTTGTTGTCTGTCTCTGCTTCCGCAGCACAATTTGGACTCAATTTCACATTCATAAATGCTCTATATAAGGACAGTATATATAAACAGAGAGCCCGAGTAATGAGTTTGTAAGAAATAGCATTGAGAGCAATTTTCAGGTCCGTCCCAAGGGCTGGAGGGGTAACATGGATGTAACCTTAAGCATTTTCTGGATTGCAGAGTAATTACTGAATGGGACCGCAATAACAGCTTCACTCTCTGGAGTGAAATTAACAGGCCTGAGAAGGTGTGAGATGATCTTTCACCCCAGAGGAAATCACACACAAAGCAGCCACTCATGTCTCACACACACACAAACAGACAAACACGCATTTAATTCCACTGTATTTTTTCATAAACTGTCCAATAAAATGCCAAATTATTCCTCTATATCATTTCCCTTTCATCTGTCATTCTACTCTTTTTTTTCCTCTCCATCTTCTGATTCTTTTGTGTTTTGTCTTTCTTTCATATGCCGGAAAGCAGAACTACTTTCTCCTTGACCTCCTTCTCATGTCAGTCTGCCCTACATCTTTAAATTATTACCCTGATTCCTCTTTTTTTAGTTACTGATGCTGTAATCATGTCTAGTAGGTACTTTCATTCAAGAATTCGCTCTCCTTTTATATCCAATAAAATCTGTCGGAGATGAGGTAAATAGGGCAGGCATGTAAATCAATGAGCTACCCTGTTCAATGCTGTCAGCAAACCCATCTTTTCTGAACCGCTATGTCCACAGATGTTCATTTGACAAGGATGGAAGGAGGACAAAGATATGCTAATACTCCCTA
Source organism: Aulonocara sp. 'chitande type north' Nkhata Bay (assembly GCF_057382095.1). Classification (NCBI taxonomy): domain Eukaryota; kingdom Metazoa; phylum Chordata; class Actinopteri; order Cichliformes; family Cichlidae; genus Aulonocara; species Aulonocara sp. 'chitande type north' Nkhata Bay. Next base: position 27,809,913 of record NC_141356.1, read on the forward strand.
CAGTTAAGAAAACACATAGAAGTCCTTTTTGTCATTTTTGATTCTTCTGTTGTGAGTTTTATTTTGACATATATCAACCATGGCTATCACGTTTGTGCCACTTTTATTGTGTTTGAAATTTCATTCCTGACATGTTGGCAACATTCATTTTCATATTAACTCTTGATGGTTGGTTGCAAGCAATAAAACCCCAGCAGGGGGTCGGCGGCTGAAATAAGCTCTGCGCTGAGCTAACCATCCAAAGCGAGAGCAGGAATGGATACTGCAGCAGTGCTTTTCACAGGGTTGAATTAAACTCCCACAGCTAAGCAAGAACAGAGAAATTTGTCCACAACTGTGAAAATTGCAGCCTCTTTTTGAAAGTGGGAGGGACACTGTTAGCGTGCTTGCGGGTGTATATTTGTGTCAGGAAAGGTGGTTGTCGATGCTGACATGATTGTTTATGTAAGTGGCCTTGAAAAGCTGGCATTGAGTTTGTGGAAGACGGATATGGCCGGCACTTGGTGTTACTTTGATAGAGACACAACCCACTTAGCAAGAGTATTTCTTTATCGTGACACGTAAAAGCCAGAGGCTGCACAGTTTGTTGAAAGCTTTAGATTTTAATGTGTTAAAGGAATACCTCAAATAACAGCAGGATGCTCTGTCTGAGTGTCATTAAATGTTGCTGAGGAGGCTTGTCAGCTACCACCCAAGAACAGCTTTGCTTTCACTATCCCATTCTTGCTACTGAGTCTCCAAATTAGGCCAGCGCTGCAGGCTCTCGTCACTTGAAAACATTCACTTGACACCGTGGCTTCTCCAGCTGTGCTTTGTAAAGAGAAGTACACTAAAAGAAGACAACAAGACTCAATTTAAATGCATGTGACAGTTTGAGAAGGAACAGCTCACAGTTCAGTCTCTTTGCAGGTGGAGAGACGTATTCAGTTACTCTCACAAAGTGGAAGATTCACATGTTGGCTGCTTTGCCAGCTTTGTTGAAGATTCCACTTCGAGGAAAGCAGAAAGCACTGTGTTAGAGTTTATGTTGCCTGTGTGGGAGGAGGATATTGTAGCATAGCAGTTACAGTAAGGTAACAAAATCTACAAGGGTGATGTGGTGCCAGCGTTAAAATAGCTTTTATTGCTTTGGTGAAATCTGCACTTTTTCACATAATTTTATCCAGTCCAAGTATCATTTCTTTCTTTGTCCGTGATTTGGGTTTACTTAATATTTAGGATGAGCCAAACTTTTTGAGAAGGTTCTTTTGTTGTTTCGACTTCAAATCGATTCAGTTCATATCGGTTTTATTAACATGTTGCAATTTGTCAGAAGTAAACCCAAATGGCTGAACAGTTTTTTAAGCATATCCATGCATGAGAACGTTTGTTTTTCGGAGCACTGAAATTAATCTAAACCATGTGAGAGTACGAAAGTAACTTCATGGCTAATAACTGTAGCTTTTGCAAATATAGTGTAGATCTCCTGATTATCGAAATTCATATGGGTTTGATTATAAATTTCTTAGTAACCTCTTAGCTGATTACTAATCTCACAGAGCAGATGTTGTCTCTGTATCTTATTGGGGCAGAAGTCACCAATGGGATTTTATCTTTTATCACTTGAGCTATTATTCTTTTGAATAACTGCATGTATGGTTTTGTGCAGTTTCTGCCTCAGTGTACACAGGCTTTATGCATGCACATGTATGGTTTTTTTTTTGGTGCAGGTTTTCAGAGTACACTTTATGGCCAGTCCTGCAAAAACCGTGCAACTGTGCATCCTGATTTTTGAGCTTTCATGAAGAGGCCAAAGGAAGGGAAACACATCTCTGCAGTCTCTTTAAGCCATGCCAGATCAGTCTCGGTTATGCTGTAATTCTGAAGTTCAACGTTCATGTTTTCAACACAGCTTTTATGATCTCTGGATCCTGGACTGGTGAGAACACTCGGTAAAGTACAACTGCTGCAATTATTTATTATGGTAATTGGAATGCACTATTAGAGTTTATTCCTTAAATAACAGCTGGTAGCTGAACTCTCTCCCTCTTTACTGAAGTCAGTAATAAACAGACAGGTTACAAGATCTCCTTTACACTATGTGTCATACAATTCATACCAGATTGATAGAATTCCTTTCAGTCTGGCTATTAGAAAACCTTTGTTCTAGATTCTTTTGATGTGTTTTATTTAAAGTGCAACAGACAACTGGTTTGTCTGTGAGGTTGTGTTCGTTTATAACAATAGATGTGATTCCAGGAAAATGTCTCTAAGTCAGCCAGATGGATAGAGACAAATGCACCAAGCAAACTTTAAGGTGGATAGACTTTACTGTTCCTTTGTGCGCATGGCAGAAGGCTCTAAGCTTTACTTGATTTACTTGGTGTGCCTCCAGTGGTTTCCTGTGAATTTGGATCTCAAGGGCAGGTTGCGAAAGAGGAGAGTAGAGCTGGATGCCTGCGTGGTGTGAGATCATCTTGCTCTGATTATTGCTCTGATCCAGTTGTGCTGTGAAGACCGATTTAAAGCTAACATCTGCGCAAAGATAATCAAATGTTTTTTTTATCGCATCTGGAAAATAATATTCATTAGTCATTGTAAGTTTAGATTTACAGAAACAGTCACTATTATTGATGTAAACACAAGAAAAGTGTGGACTGTTGGGGGAATTTGGGAACTTAGTAGTGATACAAGACAAAGTGAGGGTCAGCAGCACAAAGTGGGAAGGTACCAATTCTCTGACACAAACAATTGAAGCAACTACTAATGGATACAAAGACTACAGTTAATTGGCAAATGAAGGGGTAGGATATTTATCAGGTGGTTACCTAGACAACCAGAACCTATAGACTGTCTGCTAGTGACTTTAGCGCTATAGGCTAATTAGTTAGCAGCATGCGTACAATGACAATGTGGACATGCTGCATATATGTATGGACACAAGTACTGGAGTTTAAGTTCAGTTACGTTCAAGTGTCAAATAAGAAGCCAACTTTGCAACAAGTAAGTTTGTGAAATTTCTTCCTTCCTCGACATTCCGCGATCACCTGTAAGTGGCATCGTTGCAAAGCGTTAAAGAGCATCAAAGAGCATCTCAGCCACAAAGTGCCAAACACCGTAAAGCTAAGCTGCTGTTTGCTGAGTTGCATATTGTGTAAGATGTCAACCCTCTGCTGCCTCAATAACTGCAAAGCTATGAACTTCCTCTGGCAATAACATAAGCATAAAAACTATGCAGGTTCATAGCATGGGTTTCCATGGCCTGTAGGTTTAATGTATACAGCGGGGAAAATAAGTATTTGACACATCAGCATTTTTATCAGTAAGGGGATTTCCAAGTGGACCATTGACACAACATTTCCACCAGATGTTGCCATCAAGCCAAATATTGACGTCATACAAACAAATCAGAACATATAAGTATACAAGTTAAACCACAATAAATAAAGTGAAATGACACAGGGAATAAGTATTGAATACATGGAGATAACAAGGGGCAAAATGACATAGAAAGCCAGGAGATCACCTGAAATCTGTCAGTATTGATAGAGAAATCCTGTCCCCTATCAGTACTAATTGATATCAGCTGCTTTAGTCCTAATTGATGGCCTATAAAGGCTCCTCATTACCCAGAAGGCACACAGGAAAGACTTCATGATGGGTAAAAGCAAAGAACTCTCTCAAGATCTTCGTAATCTTATCGTTGAAAAGCATTTTGATGGGAATGGTTATAGGTGCATTTCCAGAATGCTGAATGTTCCTGTGAGCACTGTGGGGGCCATTATCCGGAAATGGAAAGTGCATCAGTTCACCATAAACCTGCCACGATCAGGTGCTCCACGCAAGATCCCTGTCCGAGGAGTCCAAAGAATAATCAGGAGGGTTCTCCAAGAGCCAAGAACCACTCGGACAGAACTTCAGGAAGACCTTGCATCAGCAGGTACTGTTGTTTCAAAGAAAACTATAAGCAATGCACTGAACCGCCATGGCATCCATGCACGCTCACCACACAAGACTCCATTGCTGAACAAAAAGCATGTCAAGGCTCGGTTAAAATTTGCGCAACAGCATTTGGAGAAGCCTGTGGATTATTGGACGACTATAGTATGGTCAGATGAAAGCAAAATTGAACTTTTTGGCAGTCATTCTACACACCATGTTTGGAGAAGAAATGGCACTGCTCACCACCCCAAGAACACCATACCAACAGTCAAGTTTCGGGGTGGAAGCATCATGGTTTGGGGCTGCTTTTCAGCAAGGGGTACTGGCAGACTTCATATTATTGAAGGCAGGATGAATGGAGAGATGTACCGGGACATTCTGGATAAAAATCTGCTGCCATCTACCAGGAAGCTAAAAATGAAAAGAGGGTGGACATTTCAGCAAGACAATGATCCCAAACACAAGGCCAAGGAAACAATGAAGTGGTTTCAAAGAAAGAAAATCAAGTTGCTTGAATGGCCCAGTCAATCACCTGACCTAAATCCCATAGAAAATCTATGGAGAGAACTGAAGATTAAAGTTCATAAAAGAGGCCCAAGGAACCTTCAAGATTTAAAGACCGTTTGTGTGGAAGAATGGGCCAGAATCACTCCTGAGCAATGCAGACGACTGGTCTATCCATACAAGAGGCGTCTAGAAGCTGTAATCACCAACAAAGGCTTTTCTACAAAGTATTGAATAAAGTGTGTTCAATACTTATTCCCTGTGTCATTTCACTTTATTTATTATGGTTTAACTTGTATACTTATATGTTCTGATTTGATTGTATGACTTCAATATTTGGCTTGATGGCAACATCTGGTGGAAATGTTGTGTCAATAGTCCACTTGGAAATCCCCTTACTGATAAAAATGCTGATGTGTCAAATACTTATTTTCCCCGCTGTAGGTGGTCCTTTACTTCTGTCCATATAATTTTTATGGTGTTTCTCATTACCTTAATCTTAATCAAATTCAAATGTTACCTCTTTAAAACAAAACACACACCTCTGCCCACACACACACACACACACACACACACACACACACACACACACACACACACACACACAAGCCCCCTTAATGTACATATTTGCCATTCCACCCACTTTCAACGCAGAGTTGCAGAGGGGACAGGAGTCTATCACAGCTGTCATGGGGTGGGAGGTGGGTAGATCTTGGAAGGTTGCCACTCTACCACAGGAATAACAGATGCAGACAGCCATTCTCACATTGAGGCCTACAACCAATTTAGAATCACTATTTAATTTCTCAAGCACTTCTCTGGATTGCAGGATAAAGCAGTTGTACCCAAGAGAAGTCATGCAAGCATGGCTACAGCCATGTGGCAGGTTTGAAGCAGGAACCCTCTTTCTTTCTGATCTGACACGGTCACATAGGGCCACCTACACACAAATTTAACACAGGTTACATGTTTCCACCACTGAGTCATGTCTTTTGACAAGTGTATTGACTTAAACAGTCCTTGTCAAATTTGAAACTAGACCAGAGAAACTCAAATAGCTATACCTAATGAAATAAAGACCATCCCAAATATTTGTGGGGTATCAGTTGCATCAAAATGCCATTCAGATGTATCATGGGTAAAACTGATGTTTCTTCATTTTGTTTCTGGGAAACTGAATTGTTTGTGGAGGAATAATGTTGGTGGGGAGTATTAGAGATCAGACCTCCCGTATGTTTCATATAGGCAGCGTGCTCAGCCACTGAGTCATACCGCAGGCCAACAGAAGCATCTCTATATAGAAGCGCTGGAGATGTGGCAAGTACAGTATATCAGCTACATCTCCAGATAATAGAGTAACTGTTTCTTTTTTTTAATGGCGTTTCACATCCTTCATGGGCTTTTGCCCAGTCTCTTTGTATATCACATGCTGCCCAAAGCTACACATGGAGGGACATTCAGCACACCATTCATGGAGGCATCATGGAGAGATCAACCAATTAGGATGTGGGTGATAATCCTGAAAGGAATGGAGATGAAGGCAAGCAGAATGAGATATATGGGTGAGGTTTAAAGTTGGTAGTGTTTCAGCTTCTCTGGGCCCCACAGACAGAGGCCTCCTACTGTCCCCTGAGTGTGTGACTCCTTTGTGTCTCATACCTAACATCAAGTGATTGCTGTGTTTCTTCTGGGCTTGAAAACATATTCACACTAAAGGAATTTGGTTCCATAGCTGGTGTTATTGTGTGGAGGGAAGGCCCCACATCTCTGAGAACAGCTGTGTGGAGATGGATGGAGTTAGGACCCATAACCTTGGAAATATTAGCACATGAAAGGTAGAAAGACTTCAGGAGGGCTATTTTAGCCGCTCACAGGGGCCCCTCTATTTGCCTCCCCTTCGTTCACAAACAGAAACGCATATGACAGTGTTGTTACACGCTGCATGTTGGTCACTCAACATCCGCCGCAGAGCCCAACTCCTCTAAGACACTTAGCTGAGTAATTTTGTCATAATTATGATTAATGCTCTGGCGGGTCACTGGCAGTGTTAAGGAAATTAACAGCACTCGGTGCCCCCCTTCACGCAATCAACAAGTCATTTACAAATCATTGCTTGATTCGTGGAAATGTGCAACAGGTCATCTGATATATGAACAGCTTTGACTGTGCCTGTGTTTCCCTTGGGGAGCGTGAGCTCGGTGCACACAGTGCCTCAGGACAGTGGCCTGGTCTGGGCCAGGTTATAAGTAACAACAAAAAGGAGGAAGCAGGAGGGACACTTTGGTTGAGAGAGAACAGAAACCTCTCAGAGTGCTTCCAAAAATTTTCCGTGGAGCTGTCATGGCCCAAGAGGTTTATAGCTGTTCTAGTATTTGTGGTCTTGATTTGTGTTTCTTGAATTGTTGAACTCCTGTTTTGATTTCTTTATTAGTCTAATAGATTGTGAGTTTTGTTTAATGTGATATTACTAATGCTTTTGCTGTTTTTATTTCACAGTTATTGCAGTGATTAGTTTCAGTCTTGCAGTCTGGCGTTTCAGTTCATGTCTTGATCTTTGTTCTCGGAATAGTTGCTATTTCCTCTTTGTTTCCTTGTCTGCTCTTGTATGGGTCTTGTCCCTGTTTAGTAGCTTGTTTGCTTTACTTTCCACCTCACTTTGAAGGTTGGATTTCTGTTGTGTCTTGTTCTGCTTTTACTTTCTGTTGTCCCTCCTTTGTAATTGTCATCCTCATCCTAACTGTCTTCAATATGTTCAGCTGTGACTCCGCACCATTTCTCCTCTTGACTAATCAGCTCTCTCTGTGTATGTATACTTCTTTCTTTCCTCTTTCCTTTGTTTTACTTTCCCTGGTTTGTGCTATTTTCCTTGTTTCCTCATGCTTGTTTTGGGGTTTTTTGTTTGAGTTGCTTTTTTCTGTTTTAAATGCTTTATTTTTTATGAGCTGTGAAAGCTTGCGTTTGTTTAGGTCATTCAGCCTTCAGCTGCCTCCATTTGGCTCCTAACCTTATTGCTCAAAACTCTCTCACAGACTGAATACAGTTGGTATATTGTATTTGCTTCAGTAAAGGAAGATGGACAACATCTGGATGTCTAGTTTGATTAGAAAAGGGAAAGAATCAGTACTTAAGGGCATCCACTCAGAGAGATGATAAAGATTAGAGACAGCTCTTCATGCAAGATATGCAAATACACGCGCCATGATACATCTGCTCAGGGTGAAAGCTCACCTCAGTGAGATTGCCTCTGAAGAGTTTCTGTGATATTCTACCAACAGTGTCCTTGTCGTTTATAACCATTAGATAACTGGAGTCAGACACTCTCAAATGCAATATATTGTTTCAGAAACATGGGAATGGTATTAACTGAGCGCGTTATCTCACTCATTGAGGCTCCAAAGTCAACTTTTCCAAAGAAAACCACAGCTTTAATAATACAATGAGATTTATTAGCTAAATGCAGTCTTGCCAACTTTCATACGCCCAAGAGCGTGTAATTACTATGGATTTTTTTATTTGGCTCTTTGGTATGCTGCTTGCCATAATAAGTAAGCAGTTGCATGAACATGTATCTTCAACCTTATAGCATTTCAGGGTGCCAAAGGATTTAAAGAGACAACCTATCAACTGCAAAAAAACAAAGATCAATCCCATATGATGGCCAAGTATCTGCCCTGCAGTAGCTGACCCCATGCTCAAGCTAATTAGGGAGTGGGTGAAACAGAAAAAGTCAAGTTCCCCTTTGGGAGAACAGAAGTGAATGCCCTCTCGTGAATATGGATACCAAGAACAACAAGCAAAGAAAAATAAAGGCCATGAGTTCAGCAGTCAATATTGTTTTATAAATAGATCTTTCTTCCTCTGTGAATTTTGCGGGTAACTTCTGGAATCCTTCAAAAGATTTGCAAATCAGAGAGCTTTTCCATGTACTGTAGAATAAGCAGATGTAAACACTTTCAGTGGAAAAAAGTATGCGAGAGCACCAGATCTGTGTGCACTCGCATCCTCGCCCTGCCAATTCAAACAGTTCGTAAGTCTGATATTTCATTTCGCTCCAGGAGATTATTGTTGTGCAGCACAACTTTTCTCTTTCTTCTTCAGACCACAGTGACGAGGGAGTGTCTGCATTTTTGACCACCTAAAACGCTCAGCGGGGCAATTTCCACCGTCCCTTGAAATTTCGAGCGGTGACAAACTACAAAGCATTTTTAAACTGTTATGTGTAACTGCCAGCGTGGCTGAAGGTACGGATCTGAAGCAAAGTCAGTGTCTTAAAGTAAAGCTAGGAAGTGACACACCCATGCACACGCAAAAATTAATAATTGACCTAGGTTAACTTTTCCACCTTGCAGCTTTTATTAAAAACTAGTTTGACTCAGGAGGGCAGCGTTCAGCGCGACCTTCTTGAAGTGGCTTTCTGTGACCCCTTTGCCCTCTCATGCACACATTTACACTCATGCACAACAATATTTCATATTTTCATGCTCGGCTTTTCATGATGAATAACCACTAAGTGGAGTTTCATTGGCTCCACATCTGGGAACCTTTACAGCTAAGGATGGCGGGAACTTGCACTCCAAGTTAAATGAGCGCACACACTTAGCTCGTCCCTTGTTTCTATGTCATTCCTTTCATTTCATGTAACAAATCTTTATTCATGTGTCAAGGTGTCGGTTTTTTGTCTGACATTGTGGTTGAAGTCAAAACCCCAATGGAGTTTTTGAAGGCCACGCTGAATATGACTTTCATATGTCTTCTCCTGTCTTCTACATTCCTCAACCTCTGAGAAAACGAGAGCAGCGCTGGCTGTGCGATTCATACCAAGGTGCTGAGTAGCCTTTTGATTTCTCCTAAATTTGTATTCTTTTTGAATATTGTGCAATTTTGTAAAACTCAGTTTTGCAACACTGGCTTTATTTCATTGTCACATGTCTTTTTTTAATCATTTAATCTTTTTCTTTTCTCTTTTTCACCTTTTTTCTTATGTGAACATTGCTGCGTAGGGACTTTTTATGTGCAAAATTGCAGTGAGTCATAGCTGATTATATCTGTGCCTTTCTCTTAGAAACAGTATTGAATATGTGAGACACTCTGGCACTGAAGGTCTCTGTGTGTGTTTATTTAGGCTGGGTGCCCAGCTGGCCTCAAGTACTAACATGGCACTAAGGAAGATCATTCATGTAAATCTTATAATTATCCCGATAATCATGCTGCTCTGTTCCACTTCGTCAAACTTCATGTGAGGATGTATTAGTGCTTTAACACAACTCATTTATTTCCCAAAAGCTTTTGTTTAATGACTATTTGCAGTAACCTCTTCAGATGCTCGTATTAACCATTCTGTTTATTAGAAACAACATGTTTTATATGAATCACCTGGCTTTACTAGATTTATGCGATACCCTCACACAATTTTTCCACCTACATTTTCCATTTCTGATTAAATAAAATCTAAAGTTAAACCATTCGCTGTTTGCAGTACTCCCTACCCCCATGGTTCCAGTCACAACACCTGCTTAGTTAAACCAGTGGGTGTTGGCAGCGGTCTCGTAGACACAATGAGTTATTAACTATTACAAACAACTGCTTTTCATTAAGGACAATTTCACAATTGAGCAGATTCCTGTGCAGCCTACGTAGATCAGTTAGTGATAATGTAGGCAGACAAGATGAGCAGGTAGTTAAATAATAATGACAGAAGGCAAATAATGTATGAGCTACTCGTCTTAGATTGCGGAACTGGCAGAGCCTTAGTAAATATGTTTAAATGATCCACTTTGTAATACAGCGTCTCACACAAAGACTCTAGGATGGAAATCTCCGCTGTGTGACTAAAAACTTAAACACTAGATAAGCTCCCTTATCTTCAAAGTACTGCGAAGTTTCCACCTGCAGATCCCTGCAGTGAAACCAGTTAAGATAGCGATTACATCTGATTTACTTATATTCCAAACTGTAAGTTGAAATAAAGCTACTGCTGACTCATATTTTCTCACATTTAAACTGGATTTCAAAGAAAATCAGTAAACACAGTGAATTGGGTTGTTACCTGCATCTTGCATCCCTTTCTCTCTCCCTGATGTTTCTATTAGCACAACACTCACATTAGATACACTACCTCGCTCAGCCTTAAAGAAGGCCCCATGTGGGAAGTTAAAAGTTCACCCTTTTTAGCGCTAATGCTTTCCTAATAGTCGCTTGTTGAGTTAATAGTTAAATAGCTGGCAGGATCATTGTCCTTGCCTTTCATTTACCCTCGCGAGTAAAGCCAAACACATGTTCTCTCATCAAAGCCTTACATTTAGCCTCTGACCTGCTGGTACTGTAAGACTGCAGCAGCTGTGTGTCGGCCCTGGTAGAGCTTGCTTTACATTTGATTATAAGAGTCACTCAAATGAAAAGTGTGTATGTGTGCATCAGTGGCAATGAGACTTGTGACATGTACAGGAATCAAACACCCATAGTATTTCAAAGATTTCCTTTTTACTGACCAGATGTATACATGTTTGATAATAAAAAATTAAAAAAAACAACACTGGATGGCTCAGTTGTGAGAGTACAGTTCCTTCATTTAAATGTTTGGATTTAATATAAATGCATAAAAGAGTACAAAAATAAAACATTTGTATGAGATAAATTTTACATAGGAAGAGGAGATTTAAATGAGTAAAAGGGTGGAAGAAAAAATCAAACCAGTTAAATTCAGTTACACATTCAATGATCACAAAAGAGTAGAAACAGGACGATAAACTGTTTTAAAAAAAGAAAAGAAAAATACAGAATGTAGTGTTTAAAGTTAGTAATAATACATTTTTTTGCTAAAACATGAATACATCAGGTATAAAGTGCATTTCTATCTGCATGACAGTTGTAGGTAGTCAAATCTATATACATATATCCATTGCCAGTAATGGTAGTATTTGTTCTACTGCAGCCCTCTGTGTTACCAATTGTTTTTATTACTATTTTAATTACCTTTTTTGCACACCCATGTTTGGAAGTGGTATTCACATTGAGAGGCTATTTTGATCAGTGTCACAATTTCTTCTCACAATTTCTCGGTAACTAACACAATTTTATGATTCTGGTAAATCTCGTCTTATTGGCTGCTCATTAAAACACAGTTTGGAAACCAGATGTTGAGCTTTTACAAAGAACAACAAAAAAAAGAAGAAAGAAATAAGACGCAGGCGCATAATCAGCCGCAGAACAGCTGTAGGAAATGCTGCAGCTCTTTCTGCATTAATTTCCATCACAAAAACATTGTATTGCTATTTTTATAGGGGTTTTCAGTTGGGGGGCAGCTGGCATTCACTTAAATTCCTTGGTGCCAATTAACTTAAACTGATTATTTATTTTAGAGGAGAACTTATACATCAATTTGTGTAATCTGAAATCTAACATGATCAGAATAAACTGATCCACAGACCACAAGACTGTGCTCCTCACAAATGGGATGCTCAATAAAGTTTGATATGGAGGAAACCTTCTAGCTAAGACACGTCATCCCTCTTTAAGCCCCTTCACGCTGGGTGGGGCCTTTGCTTTTTTCCTAAATAACGGAGAGGCCAAAGGAAAAATCTCCAAAAATAGCTCTTTACTTTTAAAGTCCATTAACAAAATAGTATTTACACTATGGCTTAGGAAAGTATACACTCATAGATATAATAGCACTTTGCACTAATATTTTGTTAAATCTATAAGTGGTGAAATGAAGTGGTGAAGGATGCAGCAGTGCTAGGAGCATGGTGTTTATGGTGAAGACTTTGAAGCTAATCCATGCACAAGGCTGCAGCGTGTCAGCTAGAGTAAGTGCTGTACAATTTAACACATGATCTGGTATCATGTTACATATCTGCGATGATGTGGTCCAAATCCTCAGCGGTGGCTCGGGAGGATTTCTGCAGGCATTTTAGTTGCCCTGTTTGGTTTTCTTCATCCTGGAAGGGAAAAGCACATTTGTCATGAGAACAAAGTAGACACGGGAACTACAACGTCAGAATCATATGGCTTTTTGGTGCTGACTGTTCACGCGGTCTATATATTTGACACTCTATATAATAGAGTGTCAAAACACAACAAAAGATAAATGCACGGTAACTTGTGAGTAGTAAACACCAAAAGTGGAAATTAATGAGCATTTAGTCCAGTGGCACAACTCACGGCTGATTTCAGTTCCAGGTTATCAAGTAAAAACAGCTGCTTCGTGTTTAGAAAGCCGAAATGTTTTTGACTTGTAATCATGAGCTAACCATCTTAGCAATAATAAATGTAATTTGATTTCTGCATTCACTTTCAGTTGGCCGGTCAATTAGTGGGCCATTCTGAAAATGTTATGTCTGAAGATGTAATTTTGCAGAGCACTGACGTGAAGCAGTCTCAGGGCGATGATGCCAAAGGATAAACAGGATATTAACAGCATAAGCACTTGGAACTCCAGTGGGTTCTTTAATTATATCTGCCACACTCGTCAGATACAAAAAGGCAATCATCATTTAGTTTACAAAAGTAACGCATGGCTTATAATCGTGTGCATTTCTACACATTACAAGCAGGTTTATGCCTCCTCCTCTATGACTGCATGTGTAAGTGGAAACACATTAGATCTGACTGATTGTAAACAAGCAACATGCACTCTACATGCGCTATTTTGTTATGCAGAGGGCTGTTCACGCCTCATCAACCCGAGGGCTCCACAGTCATCCTTGAGACAGGCCGTCTGACTGCTAGACTGTGGGCGGATCTGTCAGTGTGTATTGAGTGTGTATGTCACAAGCTGGATTAAATGCCGTAGTGCGTTTAGTTTTCTTTACATGAAAAGACGGGAATCCACATGTGACATTCCAAAAACTCTTTTATCCGCCTCCATCGCACAGTGCAGGGTTTGTTTCGTTCTTTAAATAACAGACATGGCAACTTGATCCCTTCTATAAACTTTGTTGTACCAACATCTTTCAGAAAAGTGTCTGCTTCCTCAGGGAAGGAAGGAGACAGTGACTTTTAACGCCACCAGTCTCAGTATGAATTTAACTTGATTGTGCAATTCAGAGTTGCATAAGGTGACAACGAATCCCATCATATTACATTATTTTTACAAATTTAGAACGTTATCTTTATCTTTACTCTCCGATGTAACGTTTAATGCACTAAATGTCCTAAACTCTAAACAGCATGCAAGTGTGCCGTGTATAGTGTAAATATATTAAACTGCATTTGCTAGACTGTGTTCCAGTATGAATAGTGATGACCAGGAACAAACCTGTAATAGCACTTAAGAGCAGATTAAGTGCACCCACACTTTGTATGTGAAAGTGGAAACGCTCTACTCCCACTTGGTCATGTACCAGCATGTTTTGACTTTGGGTTCCAATATAAATTGGGCAATTGAGAGCTTTTACTCCCACAATAGTCTATTGGTAAACATCCAAATGCGCATTTGCGCCTTTGGATTTGTAGATTCTTTGCTTTAAATTTCTATAGAGTGTAAGTGAGTATATCCCACTTGTGCCAACAGATTTGTTAAAGCCAGACGGGATTGTGTATTACAGAAAAATGACCCCATGACTAAAATCTGCTGGATTTGCTGATACTTACTTGTTGAGAGCGTTCTTCAGGTACTGCTGCAGCCACCGGATCTCAGGGTTCACGCACACCTCCTTGTTTGACTTCAGCTTGGCACTGATTAGAAAAAGGATAAGATGAGGATAAAAGCTTGAATTATGCATAATCATTAACAGTGGGTATCTTAACACACTGTTATCAAACTGACTGAATTAACACTGACTTGCTAGTTTGATACTTGCAGCGAACCTCTTAACAGTAGTGCCTTAATTTGTAAGTGATGCTGCTACAGAAATTAATATGCATTAATATTGATAAGATACTGACCCTTAAGGTACTTTAGTGTTAGGTCAAATTAGAATATATTGCAATGCGCAGGCTACTTTCTAAAGCCATGATAGTCCTGTGGTTATTTAAAGAATGGGCTACAACCATATCATATGTCTCCATGTGGGGGACCATGCCTCATTTGGCAACAGATCTTGTTTTAAGTAGCTTCAGACATGTTTTATGTCTCTTTATGTAAACTTGTAAGATATGGCAATTTTATTTTTCCATGCTTCTGAAGTTCTAATGCAACTGACCCTTTTTCACCGATGTTGCCACACACTTTCATGTATGGATTTGCACTGCACAAGCTGTGCCGACGAATGCGATCTCAACTAAAGGTTGTATGAACAGTATGAAGAGAAAACGCTGCGTGACAAGCAAATGAGAAGCAAACCCAGTTACAAAACCCACGATTATTGCTTCCTGGTTAAAAAACAAAACTGTATCCAATTTCCACCACCTTTTCACATTCGGACCACTTCCTGTGGATGCGTCAGTGGGCCAGTTGCAAAAAGAACGACTTGTTTTCTGTGAATGAGCGAGCGAGTGACTGAGGGGCGTGTATGTACACATTCATGCATGATTCCTTTCTCTGGCTTGTCACCCTGCAGAGATTGATGGTGAGAAATGTCCGAACTAGGAGGAAACCTGTCTAACGTTTATATGGCCCAGACAGAAAACGTGCTGCCTGGAGAAGTCAAAAACAACACTCACATCACTTGGAAGGGGCAGTTGGGTGTGTGGATGAACCTAAGTTCTCGGATGTAGTTTCGTGGGACGGTGTTGACTGTTGAACGGCAGTAGCATCTCTCCACCAGGCTGATGGGCTTTGCTGAGAAAGCAAAAGAGAAGTTGAGTATAACAAAACTATTTTAAAGTAAAGCAAAATTTTAACAAAGCAGTAATTCAGATTAGATTAAATGAAATATCATTCCTGTATGAAATGACATACACTTATTGCAATATCACAAATTCCACCAGCAAATAAGATAAAAATACAGCAAGTCTTTAGCCTATCAAAGCACAAAGTAAGCATGCACCAGCCCTCTGATTATGAACAAATAAATAATATGCCCCCTGCAGTGAAGTATACAGAGTCTTTTGGATTTAAACCGTTTGATTTTTATCCCTCCATTCTACTTGTTTATCTCTTTCCTTGCCGAGAAGCCTACAGTCAACACTGCCAAATAGGACTAACAAATGACACTGACAGATGAAAATTCCATATTTAAGCTTTACAAAATCCAGTTTCTGCTCATCCCACACAGCAAACAGAGAGACTGAGTACATTATTAGCGGGGGTTTTACACCCACAAACACTAAGCTCTTTCAAACATCATTGTGTACTGTGTGGTCCCTGCGTGATGGATGTGCGCAGTTTCCATTGGAGCCTCACCTTTCAGGTTCCTACACTGAGATGGTCACAGTTGATTAATGTGGAAAAATAAAGATAATCTTTTTTCCCCGTTTCGTTACGTCTAAAAGCGGCGTTGGAAATAGATAAAGCAGTCGCGCCGATAGAAGTTAGTTTTAGCCCAAATACCGTTTATACACAGTTGTTTTACTTGTCAGTAAATTGTTTTAAAGCGACACTGGCAGACTGTAAGTCACAGATGGTGAAACCTGCCCCAGTGGATTAAACTATGCTAATTATTTTTTACACCTGATTACCATGATAAAAGAGCGCAACACCTTCAAGTTGGGTGATTGATGTCGCCACTAGCTGAGGTTTGGCTTCTAGAGACTTCATTTGTGGCTAATTAAAAGAAAACAAAGGGAAGGACAAACACACGCTGATCACTGATCCAGCGGGGAAATTCCTATACGGCAAGAGCCACATGTGCAGCCTGCCGTGCTTTACGCACGGCGAAAAATGCACTCTCCCTTCTTCAATGAAAAAAAAATGCATGAAAGATTTATGCATTTTAAAAAATGTAAATAAAAATGTAAATTTTCAGGTCCAATTTACGTTTTTCCCCCCTTTTTCCCCACAGTATTTGCACTCCGAGTGCACGCAATTGGAATTTCTCATCTGATGTCGTGCTCAGATTTTTGGCAACTAATATTATAAATACACACTGATTTACAGTAACTGTATTTAATGTAAAATAATTAGTAACAAAAAAGTATTTAAAAAGAACTGTGGACGTACTGGACCCCGATAGAGTTGCAGAACTCTATCGGGATAATTATTTATAGAAATACTATAGACATCCAGGGTCGCAGCTTGTCTGGAGCCTATCCCTGCTGTCTGGATACGCGGAAGAAATGATGGATGAATGGATGAATGAATGGACTACAGACAAGACAAGTCAACAGGTGGACAGCGTAAAAGCAAATATGTTGCTGATACTTACCTCCAATACGCATCACAGCTGCAATACAGTCTAAACAAAATCTGAAGCAACATAAAACAGCAACCCCGAAAATGAATCCATACCTTGCGCTGGAGGTGCATATATCATCACCATGAGTACAGCCACGACCGCCAGTAGTTTCACATCCATTTTGCGTTAATGTCAAAGAGTTCCGAAACTGCTCAGAGTAAAGTCCAGAGGAGTTCTGACAGACGGGGCACCGGCGGAGTGTTAAATTAGGCACCACTGCGTCAAGCTACCATAAAGAAATGGTGTTTCCGGTCACCAAGGACCCGTTTTTTACTTTAACGGATATTTATGAAGTAATAAGGCGTCAAATTGTAACAAAAATCACTTTCAGAAAAAAACACGTCATAGATGAGCCGTCGTTTTAATAGATCTGTGTTAAATGTTATATTAATTACTTTGTCGTGATTTTATTTTGTAGGAGCTTTTTATTATTTCCGGTGTTTTAGGAGGATTTTCGGATAGACCCCCAGGCGCGCGCAAGTGTGCACATGCCTCTGACGAAAGTGTTTAATGAAAGTGTTCTTTTTTTTTTCTTTTTTTTTTTTTACATGTCAGAAGATTTGGCAGTAAGCTGATTGGTAGCTGTTCATTTATTTCCTAAAAAATACGGGTAGGATCCAAAGTGTACCTTCAAGCAATTGGCACGATTTCTTCTGCACTGTCCTTAAAGCTGCTGCTGAAAAGAAAGAGAAACATTTTTTTGTGCATGCTTTTTTCATGCTTCTTGGTTTTTCATGTTATAACTGGTCATCGCAGGGACTTTACTGACCCTACATAAATAAAAGTGGGAAGAATTTGCGTGACTATACACTAATGTTTCCAAAAGTAAAAAATGTGGTGTAGAAAGAGCATACAACACTTTTGGCCTTTTGGAGAATGTGTGGGTGTATACGCCTAGATCTGAGAAATTTATTCCTATTCACATGTTCATCAAATGATACCTTATACTAATGCGTTAACACCATAATTACCTTTTTAGATTGTTTAAGTTAAATACACACAACTGAACTCCATGCAATTCCACTAAGTAAATAGAAACTGCAGACAACCAAAGCTTATATTTACACAGACTGAGGTTGTGTTTTGAGACATTTTTTTCAGAATCTCAGAGCAACATGAATAATGTGACTAAGTGGTTGGTTTTGTATTTTCTATTCTTTCTTTTTTCAGTTATTGCAGACATATCCTCTCATCACACCAACTGTGGGAAAGCAAACCACCTGCTGACAGCACACTTTATCATGAAAATGAGCGAGGAATAGAAGATGGTTGTTCAAGGAGAATAACTTTGTTTTGCGCTTGTTTTAACTCTCTAGCCGGTATCGTAAGTAAAAAGGACAATTCCTCTGTTGTGTTGGCAAGATCTGCTTTATGACCAAAGTGTTTGTGACAATAAAGTCCTGACATAACCAATACTTACCCTTTTTGTAAACTTGTTTGTTCATAATTCTGAGACATTTTTGTTAGATTTGTTGCAGGCTGTCTGTGTTTTGGATCTCATGATGAATGAAGCCATGGATACCAGACGCACGGGAGGAGACGCACGGAGGGTAAAATTAGCTGACAGCTGAAAGGACATATTGACTTCTCTCACAGGCCACAAAGGCTAACTCCAAGAGTGCATGTTAGAAAGACAGAGTAGGCAGAAAGTAAAGAGCGTTGCACGAAGGCCCTGATATTTCAGTAAGCGTCCTCTCAGCTTGGAGTGAAGAGTTTCAGATCAAAGTGCTCACCTCATCAACCTTGCTTGTTCTCACACAGGATGCCTGACATGTCGCTACAATCTACAGGTTATGCTCACTTCACTGCACTTTCCTGTGAGCCTGCACAAACAGCAAACGTGTGCAGCGGGGTTTGCGCAAGCACACAGGCAAATGGAAGTCATTTGTCTCAAGCACAAGTACATACACATGCTCTCACATCTACTCGGTCTATGCGCATAGTTCAGGCTGTCAGTGGGGGGCAACCTGTGACATGTCATGGGAGAGAAGTCAAAGCACATTCAAGTATTCAGACGTTTCTCAACAGTAAGCAAGATTTACTTTCTTGGCCAGAGGTGAATGGACTATAATAGTGTGGTTACATAAGCAGATTTGGCAGAACATCTGCCCAATTGTTTTGTTTTTTTCACATTATCTGGCTGTGTTTTCCCGAAATGAAACTTTTCTTTTTTTTCTCAGCATATGCAAATGTTTATAGAAACCCTTATTAGGGTACGGTTTCTAAAAATGAAACAGAAAAAAGGTCTCACATTTCTGGGGTCATTGATTCACATGATTGTGAATGATAAATGGGCTGATAGTTATATAGGGGTTTTTTTACTCTGAGCACTCAATGCACTTTTGTTTCTAAACTTGTCTAAAGCTCACACGTTTACACTCACAGGATGTTCAAGATGTTGCCCAAGGATACTTCGATTTGCTCCAATCTGTCCTGACCTTCCAATTGGTGAACGCCGCGCTCTACCTCTAATGGCTATAGTGGTCGATAGTGGTTTGTATATAATGCACACACATGTCTACCTGCTATGTGTTATTCACACCTGTCCAGCATCCAGTAACTTTGAGTTGCAGCATAGTCTTCTGTAGCCCATCTGTCTGGTTTGGCAGGTCTCACTGTAGGGGTCCATCTGCTTTCTTCGTGAGTCGTATCTTACTGTACTCTCAAAGAATAAGGTAAGATGGAACAGTTAAGGTTTTTCTCTGAAGTTGTGAAGGCAGGTGTCCTCCAGAGTTTTTGTTTTTTTGAAGCCTTGAAAATGTCACATGTCTCATAAATGTCTAAATACAGTTTACATACTTATCCCTACGTCACATACATACACACTGTTTATTCCTCGCCTACTGTGCCAAATCTCCTGATCTCTAGTCTCATCAGCATAACACTTACAGAACAAATGTTTAAACATACTCGTTTAAAAGGGGTCTGTATGCTGTTGATGATAAGTAGGAAAAATGCAAGTCTGTCACATGCCACTAGATTGTTAAACATTCCTCTACCATTATTCACCTTTAAAAAGAGACCATGTGGTGCAAGGGGGCTGAAGTATGGATGGCTGAACGTATTATGGTGGGGTTGCCAGTTTCCATAGATCAGACTGGTTTGAGAACGTACAGGCAGCTAGCCCCAGTAGGGAATCCTCCAGTGGTCCATTGAGGCTCTGTGAGGCTGAGGGCCTGCTGGCTCAGCCTTTTGTCTGGTTTTCTCTATGTCCTCCAGAAAGTCACGAGCCCGGTGCCTCCTTACCACCATATGGACCACCTCAATGGGCTGTCGACAAAGTCTTTAGCAATAGATGTTGAATCAATGGGAAACAATGCTCTGGACAATGGCTTTATTACCACTGGTAAGATCTTCTAAAAGCGCAAAAAGAGCGGTTTTCTGCTTCATTTTATCCAAACTAATAAAAGATCCACTCAAATAAAATTGCACAATTTCACTATTTTCTTCTAAGCATAATCCTCATGTTTGTTCCATCTCTTCTTCACTGTGTAAAGAGCTTCCTCCCTTCATCTGCTAATTAATTCTCCCTGTTTTCTTGCTTCAAATCGTAAACAATCATTGTCGATATTTATCATTTATATCATCATCCAAAATAGTTTGGGAACCGCACAAAATTCTAAGTGCGTCACAGTGCTGTCATGAACAAAACTACTTACATTTTTCTTTTTCGCAACAAACAAAACATGATTCTGCAGTACAAAAAAGAAATTAATGTAACTGTTGCCAAGACACCAGACATGACTTTCCTATTATTAAGTAACAATAGAATGGGTTTTGCATTGCTGAGATAGAGTAGATGTGTTTTTTCCCCTCTAGAATAACAAAAGAAAAGCTCAATTGACATTAAATGGATGAAGTAAATGTCAGTTGTGCTAGTTTTTATAGTTTCAGCTGTGAATTTATGCCAGAAAAGGGCACATGAGCCACAGCTGGTGTGGAGCAACTTGGTGGTGGATCCATAATTTGACACCTGGTGGTGTCCGGCCGCGAGAACAAAAATCCGTCAGCTGCTTGTGTGATGTTCCCCAGGAGGAGCAGAGAAACAGCTCAGGGACCCATTAGCGTTCAGGGTAACGCTGCCGGTTCTGCTTTTTTGAAGTCGAGAGTGATGATATATGGTTTCATGAGGTCACGGTTTTGTAAATTGAAGAAATGTGGCTTAATTCTTTTTCTCTTTAAGCAGGTTTTTTTGATGGGTCAAAGCGATTTGTGACTCACTCTCACAAAATGCAATAAAGATAAGCCACCAAAGTTTTAGCTTTTGTCTGACCTGTTAAAGAGATCAGTGCGTATTTTGTTCCTTTTATTGTAGTTTCTCAACTCTGCGTATGTTGGAGTCATTGAACTACAAACTTGTATATAGTCTCATTTGTCCAGCTAACTGTTACTGTGTTGCAACTGTACATAGACACACATTAAATACCAGGGCAGTTACACAGACCCAGATACACTTTTTCTCACAATCGAAAGCTCCTGCAGTTTACTTTGTCACCAAAACTGAAAACCACAACACAAACAATATGCCCTGTGCTTCAGCCCCAGCCACATGTTTAATTCTTGACAAAGACACTGACACATGTTCCCTTATTTAGCCCCCTTGTTTTCCCCCCTTCATTTCTTTTTATCCTCTTTGGTTCCTTCATTAGTCATTGTATCCTCACAAAGCTGATGTTTTTGGCTCGTCCTTAAACTTGATCCATTTCTGTGATAAAAATGGCTTAGAGGACACATGGAGTCAGTTAATATTTCATTATTCATCCATTCCTGTGTGTTATACAGCACAAGTGTTGCTGACTACACTGATTCTGTCTGTCATCAAGAAGCCATAGGTCTCCGTACTCTAAGGTTTCTGAGAGATGCTGAAAGAGTTGAATAAGTGTCAGAAAGAGCAAAAAGTCAGTCTAGCCTGATCTGTAAAGTAGTCTAGCGTAGGCTGAAACTGAGTGAACACAAAGGTGGCTGCTTAACTACAATAAAAAGACCAAAGCATTGATCTAAAAATATGTGTGATGCATTGTCTTAAAGTAACACAAGATGCAGTTGTACTTGTTTGAGTTTTTGCAGCTTATATTTCATTACCACAGTTGTGTATGTCAAGCTATAAGTTTACAAATCACTGCTTTTCCCTTTATTACTGTTCATTCTGCAAAAAAGTAATCATGTTTATCCTAAATATGCAACAGCGCTACAATGCTAATCCTTGAAATGTCCAGGGCTGAAAAAGCATTCAGCTCCCTAAAGTTAGCAGATTTTTCATTGTACTCTGACAGTATGATCTAAAACTATCCACTTCCCCACGGCTCCCAGAGAGATGCTTTTACATGTTTGGACTTCATATCAGAAATTCATCAGGAGCTAATGAGAAGACTGCGAAACATGATATTGGCTGAACAAAGAAAACACAATTTTGTCTACCTGCCAAGCAAACCTGCACATCGTCCAGGCTGAAAATAATTACCTGTGGAACAACCTGCAGCCTCCAGTCTCCCGTGCATGAATTTAATTTGGTAAGTGCACTGGACATATCACATTTCCTGCACTACAATTATCGAGGAATCGTAGCATAGTTTTAAAGAAAGTACTTTCCCCCCTTTCCTTTCGCCACTTCTTCTTGGACAACCCCCCAAGGTACTTCTATTGTCAGTCCTCTGCTGAGCTGTAACACTGCAGCTGCTGTCTCTTTACTGCTTTTGCATGCACAGGTCACTACATAAAACACTTAAGCAGCATTTAAAGGGAGAGTTAAGGCTACAGCTGTCAGTCAAAACGACAGAGCAGCTTAACATAACCGTCACTTTTATGTGTTCTCTGTGTAACTTAGGAGGCTATAATAGTGAGCAGCCATGGAGCTCTGTGTTCTCGGGCTCGGGGCTGTAGCTGCAATCAAAAACCTATTAATCAGACTGAGGAAATGGAACCAGCAGAGAAGCGAAGACAGAGTATCTTGTCCTATTTCACATGGACAAATACGAGATATTGTTACATGTTATTCATCCTGCTTGGCGGCTTTGAAGTAATCCACCAGCCGGGAAATGGAAGGTGATTTTTCATGAAGGCATAAATGAACATGAAGGGGATTAGGTGTCCGCTTGCATGTGCATGGACATATAATCACATGGGTATAAATAAAAAGGCACAAAACGACACACGAATGTATGTAACAATATTAAAAATAGATTGTGTGCAATGTTAGGATGTAGACAGAGCCGTGGAGTTCTAAACGTTCCTGGATAATTGTGATTATGTGTGCGACGTGTTTGACATGCTGGTTGTTTGGCCTGAAGGTATTTGCCTCTGGTACTCTGGTATTCTTAATAGGCCGTGTGCCTCCTGTGGGCTCACTAACAGCAGCGTGCATACGTCACAAATGTTCTCTGAGTAGGTGGCAGATGAATACGGGATGCAAATGATAAGAATGGTAGAAAAGGTAACCGAGAAGCACGGTCAACAACAGGTAACAAGAGAGAGGAGCAGAGGAGGGGAACAGATGATGCAGAGGAAAGACAAAGTAACAAGAGGTGCAGGAGAAAAATGAGCAGCCAGCTGAAGCCCCGTTTTCCAGAGCTGGCTTTTATTAGTGAATGTTACCACGCTCTGTTCCTCATTAACTCACCACAGCGTGGAGGTGCAGCAGAGGAAGAGTGGACTCTTTCCTGGAGGTTAGGCAATGCAGACTGAGTCTAAATTCATCCTCGGGACATCTCTCCACAAAACTAAGGTTACCATAACTCAAAAACAGCTTCTGATCTGATTGGTATTTCCTCACTGGGATTCACACCCGTTACTTGTGTAAAATATGAAATGTGTTATCTTAATCAGTGAGGCAAAGCTAAAGGATGACAAGTCCAGAAATCTTTATTTTTAGCTGCCTCTTGTCATCAGTGAGTGCTTTAGAGAAATTGTGCCATATAATTTTTAGGAATTTCAACCTTACGTTAATGCTGTACTTTATCTGTTATCATTTCTCTTTACAGCTAAACTCTTGGCCATGGCTGTCTGTGAGTGCTTTTGGTATAATACAATGCTTAGACAAAATTATACAATTGAACTGCATTTGTTAGGTCTGCATTTTACAGTACAGTTCTGATGGAATGTTTTGAAAATTACGTTCTAAGAAAGTCTAACGAGCTTCTAATGATGGAAAATCAGCATCCTGGCTGCTTTCCTGGCCTACTATTAGGCTAATATTACCCCACTGGGATTGAATTGTGACAGGTCTTAACCTGTATGGGAGTACAAGCATGAAGGAAGTATCGCCTACACACTCCACAGCACTCTGAACAAAACCCACTCTGCAGAGGGTATGCACAATATTTTCTTATGTGCTTTGACTTTAGTTTTCTATCTAATAAGCAACAAATGTCTAAGAAAATGAAAAATATGCAGGATTCTTGTTATCTGAGCTCAGTGTTTTACCAAATTACTTTGGATTTAGGGCTAAATCCAAAGTAATTTGGTATAATACTGGTTAAGTGTGGTTATTTGGGCTATAAAGAAATTATACATGGCTTTGAATTAGACCATTATTAAGGTGCAAGGTGTCTAATTAGGGTATTGTGGTTGTTTACAGTCTAATAAATAATGTTATTTCTTGATGCAAATTATGGCTTTTTATGTTTTATTAGTGCACCATATAGTAAATACAAATTTCTGTATGTTTAAACAGGAATTTTAATGGGAACAGCAAATATCCCAGCTTATGTTTCTCTCTCTTATACCTGCTATGCAATTGTCGTGAGAATCCCTACTGTGAAAGCTTGTAGCGCCGCAAGAAGACTACAAGTGGAAATCACAAATATTTATATTCCAAAAATCTTGTCCATAAACTACAAATTCTGCATATTTATGAAGCTACATCATTTCAATCTCAAAATCTCCCACTTTCATTTTATAAGCATGAAAAACTCCAGATGTTTTGGAACCAAATAGATTATGTCATTATTTTATTTTTTCCGCAAGGTATTCCAGTAAATGAAAGCAAAATGAAAGTGATTCATTTTTGTTTATTGTAGCCCAACATGCTATTGTCATGAAGTGGAAGGAAATCCAAAATCCTGCAAGCAGAAGACATCAAAGGGATGTCTTTAATAGGATTTACACATATATACTTAGAGTATGATCATTTTTTTTATGCATTTCCTAATGGACTTTTCAGAGTAGGTCAAAAATTTAGGTCAGGATTACTCAGCATCTTTTGTGTGAAAGTGCGGTAGCATATTCAGTTTTTTCTTCTTAATAATAAAAAATCATCACTATGATTTATCTAATGTAAGTGTTTTATCAGATAACATATGTCATATCTTCTAAAAAACAACAACAACAACCATAAAAACACAATTGCATAAGGAGGGCTGTCTTACAAAGCTGCAAAAGCATCACATACATGTAATCTGATTATGGGGTCTTTTAAGTAGGCACATCAGCTGTTACAAGTGCTCTTTTCGGGTTTCTCAACATGTGGTCTGAGCACCTCTGCAAGCCTGACTGTTGTTTTTTGCTTTCAAAAGTCATAAAGTGCTCGCCTGTTACACACATGCATTAAAGAATCGGTGTTCAGGCAGGTGTTGCTAAACACTGCGTATAACAGAAAACTTTCATTGGGAGTTAATTTGTTTCTGCAACAGGATTACACACTCTGAAGATCCCTCACCACTCCTGAATGAAAACAAAAAAAGGCTATAGGGTGTCAGTGAAATAAGATGCCAGCACCATACAAAGGAACAAATGACAGATGAAAAATATAGTCCAATTTAAGCTTGTGACTTGCCAAACCCGCAGCGGGACGTCCCAAAAAGCTCTAACGTCTCTGTTGTTCCTCTCTAGGCTATTTTTTCACGGTGAGGGAAAAAAGACCAATATTGTGTGGTTTACATGGCTTAGCAGCTTGTTCACAAATATACCTCTTCTCTTCTCCCCCTTTCCTCTCTTTTCCTCATCCATCTTCTCTAAATTGTTCTGCAGCGACAATGACTTCACACTCCTGTAAAAGCCTTTTGACTGCACAGAACTGAGCGATGGTTTTTCTCATTGCACAAATAGTCCGTCTGTTAAAAGGTCCACGCATTTGAGGACTATGTGAGCATATGAAGTGGAACCAAGAGAGGCTTTTTTAAAATTCTAATCGAATTCACAACAATTATGCGAGTCTGGAATTAGAATTAGCTTACAACTGAGATAGACTTTCATGTTTTTCTGCCCTCTTTGTGAAGTTACTTCTATTAGCGTGTTTTCCCGGTTTTGCTGTATGACAACTGCATAAACACAGAACGGTTCAATCATGTAGCACTGCCAAAGCTATTGTTAGCTGCACAAACTGATGGAAAAAAAAGAGAACAGAGCCGTTCCCACACATATTTTAAGTATCTATTGTAGAGTATCTGTTTATGTCACAACATCCACTCTGTTTGTTTAAAAAACAATGAGAAAAGCCTTCGATGGAAACAAAAAATGTTTTGTCATTATGAGTTTTTATTTATTTAATATAAACTGATTTATATTTGTGTGCACAGAGGTTCCCAGTGGCTTTGTTTCTGTACCCTAACAAGTCTCTGTTAACCCCAGACTCTTCAGACAAAAGCAGCTTTGTGTCTGAGCGCTGTATGTGCAGTGAAAAGGTTTTCGGGAGGTGAATGTGAAATAAGGTTCTCCCCTTTCTTCTTTTTCGACTTGGTCTTTCACTTCCTTACTTTACAAATGTATGGGTGCCATTACCAGGGAATCAAGGCCATTCAGGAGGTGCACAGTGGTCCAAAAGCAGTGATAATCCACTGTTCAGATGTTGGCTGGCCGTTGAAATGCGAGCCCACTTTGACTGAAACTGTATGTCTTCCTTTCTGTGTGCTGGTGTGGCAGCTATTCAGCAGCTGTGGCTTTCCCTCGAATCCAATTAAAGAGGACACAGAGAATAAAAATACAGAGACCAATCAGAAGAGAAAGAAACCTCTGCTTAGCCTCCATCTCACACCACTTTAGAGAGCTTGTGCTCTTTGGGGTTTTTTTGGTCATAACACTCAGTAATGATCATATAAGCATGAGCCACTTTTGCCTTTATTATGTGGCAATGACAGAGCACAACATGACTTACAAACACACTCAGGTACAAAAGCTGAGACTTGGAGCTATATGGCTCTAATTCTGGGGGTTTTCTGCAAATCTTAACTGCGCTTTAAAAGCGTGGGCCAGCAAACATGTGAAGGGTTTACTACAAGGCACCCTGCTGTGAACATACATGCATTAAAATGTCTGCTTTCCAGACCTCCCTAGCAATCACAGCAGGCCTCAACATTTAAATAATAATTAGGAATGGGAGCAGCATTTGGTTTGTTTCAATGGACAAGCCAAACTTGCATCATTAACATGTGGCAATTTAAAAAATTGCAGGTTAGAATTTAGTACCTAAATACAACCCTCTGTGCTAAACTGTCTCCTTGATGCATGACTTCCTTTCTATATTTTACTGTGATCCTTTCAACCTGCTGCTTTTCCTCTCCTCGTGCTAAATCACTCTTATCAGAGGCTGGTTAGCAGGTCTGTGTCGTGCTGTGATTTTGATAAGAGATGTCTTCTTCCCAGGCCTCCAATAGACCACCATAAAGTGAGCCTTTATTGACTACCTGCTGTCTGTTGGCCTGGCCAGACCTGGGGACCCGCAGGGGGCTTCTGGTTAGTAAGAAGCTATCTTAAACCTTATAAAAATCTGATAACATGAGAGGAAATTAAGGCTAGAGGAAGAGGGGGTAGAACCGACTTTTTTTCTGTCACATTTTAACACATATAGTAGTTGTAAAAGGATTAAACAGAGATAAAAGAAGCTTTTGAACTGTGGTGCAGGCCTGTGACTCTATATGTGACCAAATGAAATAACACAGAGCTACATGGGTGAATGGTTAATTATCTGCTGTGTTTCTTAGCAAGTAGAGACTGGTTGTTAAATGGGATCTCTGGTGTTTGCAACACTGTAATGATTGAGTGTGTTAATTAAACCTGAAATTATAATGTGAACATTTGTGTTTGGGTAATCTCCTTGTACTCATTATTGCTAAGAGTCAAATGAGAAGACCGATACCACCTGCTATCCGTCAACTATGATCCTGCAGCCAGCAGCAAGTTGGCTTGACTAAAGGACTGGAAGCAGCAGAAAAGAGCAGCTCTGACTCTGTCCAAAAGTAACATAGTTCACCTTTATACACCTCGGTAGCTGCCTAATTTTATGTTTGTTTAATCATCCTCTTTCTTTTTTCTTTTGGCTTCTCCATTTAGAAATGGCCAAAGCAGATCATCTGTCTCCGTCTCACCCTATCGCTTGCATCCTCCTCTGTCACACCAATCCTCTGCATGTCCTCCTTCAATGCATCCATGAATTATCCATGTGGTCTTTCTCTTTTCCTCCTGCCTGACAGCTACAGATTCAACACCCTTTGTTTAATACATACACGATCCCGCCTCTGCGTATATCCAAACCGCCCCAGCCGTTCCTCTCTGATTTTGGCTCCAACCTGAGCAACCTGAGCTGTTCCTCAGCCACATCTCCTTTTTGTTAGTGTCACAATTGCCAAAGCATACATCATAGCAGGGCTCACTACCACCTTGTAAACCTTTCCTTTCATTCACTTGCTGCTATCCTTCTGCCACACATCTCCCTTGACACTCATCTCCCCCCACTCCACCCCGTCTGCACTCTTTTCTTCACCTCGCTTGTGCAATGCCCGTCGTTTTGGATGGTTGATCCCAGGTATTTACGTCAGGTATCTACTCCTTTCACCTCTCATTTACACACAGGCTTCTGCTGACTTTCACTCATGACGCCACCTCTCCAGACTCTCTTTTACTGGATCTCTTTTCACACTGCAGGTCACAATGTTGTCTGTTTAAATCAGATAAAAAATTAAAAACAAACTTAATTTTGCTGGGGGCCATGGATCAGTAAATCCCTAGTTGACTGTTTCTACTTATTACAAAAAGCTTCTGGCTGTAGCTTTATATTTCTACAGATAAATTTTCATTTGGCTCTTGATGTGGAGCTGTTACTTTATATTGTAAGTATACGGGACATACAATGGAGAATGGAGTCATAGTTCCATTCATAATCTTACCATAATTACCAAATCCCTCTTTCATCAGAATAGGCATAAAAATCATTTTGATAAAGGCATGACGGCTTCTTCTGTAAGAAATTAGGAAACTTCCTTTATTCTGGTTCCATGTTTGCGGTCGAGACTCTACTTGGCAGTTTCTGCTGTTCTGAAATATTAAGTGTCCCATCCATGCATTTCATTTCTAGGTTTTAAACTCTATCTCGATTGGCATGTCTGTCGGGCGTCTGCCACAGGGCTCTAGTATGATATGTTAGTGATACTCCCTGAGGGTAAATAGTTCATATTTGCGCAGCTGGACCAGGCTGCTTAGAAAGACATAGAAGACAACTAAACATTAATTTAGACCCTATTAACGTTCTACTTCAGTTCGCGTTGAGGGAGATAGTTTCGACTCCTAACAAACACAGAGGGCAGCATTTGTTTCTTATTGAGGTGATCTTTCCTCCATGAAATCAGAATCTCCACGCTGGACTCGGCCACACATTTTTTTAGGATGAAAAAAAAAGCAATGCTCGAACTTCAGTTTGTTCTTTCACGCTCAAATATTTGCCCACATGTCAAGCTGTGAGTGGTTAAGCATCTGAGGCAGGACTGTTTTTGTCTGCATGTGTTATGATATTGTGGAAGAGGTAATTATTTTTCCCTTTAATTGAATCTGTCTGTGGCTTAATGGAGTGATCCTGTTGGATTAGGCTGGTTTCCTGTCCCACCTTGTTCTCTCAGTTACATGCACTCCACTCAAGTGGTTATGGCTTATACTGTAAACGAGGTTCTTTAAGACAAATGCCATCAAAATGTAGCCTTCACACAGATAAAGATTGAGGCTGGAATCAGACATATAAACCTAGCTCATTGCTTAGTGATGCTGGTTAAATGGGCTCTGCAGGAGACCAAAACATTGGTTTCTGTACATAAGTAACTATGTTCTTCTAGTGGTAGTTTAAACCAAACACTTGTGTCACCTAGATAGATGTGTGTGTATGCGTGTGTGTGTCTGTGTGGGTCTCAGGAACAAATGCTTGCTGTGAATTTATCTGTCTGGCTTTCGTTTAGGCTGTGGTCATGGATTCCTAAGGGAAGCATCCCAAACACAGGGTCAATTTGTGGAACAAATCTTCTGTTTTTCACCTAAAACAGAATTGTTTGTTTCTCTTTGCATGTGGCCTCCGCCAAGCGTGGGCGATGATCTACATCAAGAGTTCCAACTTAAAAAGGCAAAAAAGGGTGGAAACAGTTGCTCATCACATGAATAAA
The DNA here is from genome assembly GCF_057382095.1 of Aulonocara sp. 'chitande type north' Nkhata Bay. Classification (NCBI taxonomy): domain Eukaryota; kingdom Metazoa; phylum Chordata; class Actinopteri; order Cichliformes; family Cichlidae; genus Aulonocara; species Aulonocara sp. 'chitande type north' Nkhata Bay. The sequence goes on from NC_141356.1 coordinate 27,839,965, forward strand.
CTAGGACACCATTAAAAAAAAAGGTCCCTCTATCTGATTGCCTGTTTCCCACTTATCAGTGAAAAGTTGCTTTCTAGAAACAACAGCTGCAATTTGTACTGTGACGCATATTCAAAAGAAAATAAACATTTTGTCAAACACTAATTGCAATTATTGTGCTCAACATAAAATGGGAACGCTCACAGACTCATTAATAAAGTATGCCGCAGTTTATGATGTGAAGCAGTGTGCTTGGCCAATCATTTCTAATCAAGCTCGCTCTGTTTGTGTTACGATGCTGATAAACTGCTTTTTGTCCTGAAAAAAAAAAAAAAGCCACGAAAAATTGACTGCATAAAAAAGGCTTTGCAATCATTTCTCGCTGTGTTTTTATTCTGCATGTGACAAATCAGTTAACACATGTGTTTTCATAAGACAATCCATGACCTGTGCGTTAGTAAGCGCACGTCTGGCACATGTTGGAGTGTGTGTAAGGAAAGGAGGGGCTGTCTGCAAGCATCAATGCTGTAACTGTTAAAAAATAATGTCTGCATGTATGTTACTAAAGAGAATGAGTGAAACCTGTCATTTATTTTGCTCTGTTTGCTTTCTTTTCCTCTTGTGCTTAAGTGATTATTTAAATGTGTAATGTTTGCTTTGCCATTTTAACTGCGTCAGCTATGGTGTATTATATTTTATTCTAACTTTAAGTAAGGAAGAAAGTACACCTCTTTTATGGCAGCGTTCAGTCAAGATGCCAAAGCTCAGAACTGCTGACGGCAAACCTTCAGCTGTAATCCCACATCATGTTTGGATCAATCATTCATCTTTTTCAGCTGCCAGAGGCCAAAGTGTTAGAGGTGAGGACCGCAAGCATATATCGTTATTCGACCTTCATCAACCAAAGCGACCGTGAAATTTGGACAAGGTGCAGCATCGAGATAACTTGGCAGCTGCAAATTTTTTCCCAAAATGTGGTATGTGATATCGAATTAAACCTTCCATTTTCATTTAGGTCAACAGAAGCATCAGAGGAAAGTTATTGTATTTTTATTATAAAAGTATCCTATAAATCTTATGTTTATGCTGAAATTAAGGAGAATAGCGTTCTAGAAAAAAAGCTTTAACTGTTTTAAATAAGTTCAATTATAAAGCTAAGAATTATTACATATAAAAGTTGCTATGTGAACATTGTTGTCATGGTCCTTCAGTCCTCTCTGGCTGTCTGCTCCAGGTTTGCTTTCTTTGTCTGTCTCCTTTAGTTTTCTCTCTCTCCTCTCTTCTCTATCTGTGCTCGTTTGTTTATGTCTGTGTTCATAGGCAGGTGGTTCCCACCTAAGGCCGAACGCAACTGCAATAATCAACCACCTGTTCCAGATGAGTTCATTCTGACTGTGTATTTCCTCTGCATAGATCCCTGGATTTCCCTCCGTGGTGGGTGGTGAACCAAAACCCTGAGTTTGAGAGAGAGAGAGAGTTTTACCCGTAAATATAGGATGAGTGGATTCCCTCCCTTGACCCCTTGGAGCATTATTCCTTTTTTGCATTGTGTCTGCAAATATATTTATTCACTGTAAATAAACAGTGAATCTTCCAATCTCCCCATTAACCTTGACAACTGTCACGTTAGTGTATCATTATACAAATAGTAATATGTAACTAAATAACACAATCCATGAGTACTTAGCTTATTTGTCTGGTTAATTGTGGCTAACTGTCAATGTGTTTTCTGAAATGTCAACTTCAATCCTTGTACTGAGAGAAAGTTTTGCACACCTGTAACAAATGCTGAAAAAGGTCATTATGATTTAATCAGTGATCTTCTAGATGCAGCTGTAATTTGGCACGTAAGGAGGATTTAAGAGTACATGTGTTAAAGTTGACAAATTCAAGGAAAACCACTAAGTGCCTGCCAAAGCAGTTTCAGCGTGCAACGGTGCTTATACTACATGCCTTTTGAGCTCTACTTAAGGGATGGAATACCATCAAAAACAATTATCTTATGTTTTACAGATACTGGAATCAATTGCACTCTCTGGCACATTGGTCCAACATCACTCTTTCATACAGGCTGCCAAAGCCACATCATCTAATTTGCACATTTTCCTAAACCTTTGGGTGAAAGGGGTGATTGTCATGCTGGTAAAGGACATTTCTATTATGATAGAAATATTTCATCACAGAAAAGGGGGATTGTTTAAAACACTTTGATGTGCAGTAAACCTTTTTTCTGAGGGGACAAGTGTACCCAAAACATACCAGCAAAATCCCTCCCCAAAGCAAAACAAAGCCATTGGATCATTTCCCTGCTGAGCTTGTGTGTAAGTGCTGTTTAGGTTGTCAAATTTGCTAATCCTCTGTACCTGTTGGCTTTTAAGTTTTTGTTTATTGCTCTTACATTTTAAAACTCAGGGCGTCAGGCTGGCTTTGCTGAATCGCACATCATCTGCCAACCATAACCCGATGAAGAGCAGAGGAAATATTAAAAGACATCAGGTGTTCATATCATTTGGAAAACTCACTTTTGAAAACAAGGAGATTTCTTTAAGGCAGGTGAAATTCAGAGGTGGTTAAACTGTTTTGTAAGCTTTGGGTGAAAGAGTAGCTTAAATTGTATTTTCCTTTTAACGGAAACTACTCTTACTTAAAACATTTCTCTTATAAAGATGCCATTTGACAACCTCCTGCTGTACCCTTAAAGTCGTGCTTCGGTGACCATTAGAATACGTTCTGTGTTTCACTAACTCTCACTAACTTCTGATGTCCGGTTATTTTGTTTTGGAAGCAGGCCTGAAAAATGACAGAAATCCTGTAGTTCAGAAAAGAGAAACAAGGGTTACCCCTGGTGGGCATCCAAGCAGAAAATAATTAATGTAATGCCATCCACCTCTAGGAATTTACACCTTCCACTCTGGGATAACCAATTACAGAAACAATTACAGTCATCACTACTGAAGTTATTACAACAGAAACATGTTTCTTCATATTTATTTACATTTAGGGCATGCCAGGGTCTTGTGTTCGGTTGCTGTGTGTGGTTAAGTATAAACACAGACATCATGCATGACTTATTGCTTTGCTGAGTATTTTCCATTTAACAAATGAGCCCTGGCTGAAAGGGACCCCGGGGATCTCTCACCTCATGCTCACCACTTCCAGTAACCCTGGAAATGAAGGCTTTACATTTTCACACTTTGCAGGCACTCATCATGAAATCCCTCTGACCTCACACTTAACCTTTCACCACTCAAGCTGATCATTTCAGCTTCTACCCTAACCTTTCACTCAGACCCCCACAAGCATCCAACATTTTACCAATATGTTTAAGACACTGGCCCTTTCTATTAAGTAATGTTGCTATAGCAACTGACCTGAGCAAAGATGACCCCCTGATGATGTCAGGGTCGCAAGGTGGTTTCCTTGCATTTACACGCATGTCTCACCTCACAGTGAGGGTTGAAATGGAGCCTTGACCCTGCTGACGAAGTGCTTCTGTGTGGTCGGACCGGGTCACAGGTTCAGCTCGAAGTTGCGAAAGGTCGAACACGAATGGCGTCGGTGTCAGTGTTATACATACTGGCACTGGAGTATACAGGCACTGGAAACTCCTCTATCATCATTAAATTCTGTTTTCAACATCAATTTTAGCTTCTAAGAGGTTTTTGGTGTTTATTGATTTAAAAATGAAATATTAAGTTCACCTTGTTTTCTGTTATTTAATTCAAAGTCCATCTGTTCTCACTCGGAGCTCGTTAGTGCATCCCGTTATGGAATCAGACTAGCTGAGTACATTCTTCCTGTGTGTCCTCACACATGAGTCTGCTGTGATTTATGTACATGACAGGTGCTTAACAAATATACACTCAGGACGAGCTGTAGCCATCATTCCCATAAAGTCAAAGTCGTAGTCATAAACCTTTGCTCCCCTTTCATTTGGACAAAGTTTTTTGTGGATGCCAGAATAAACGAGTTCTACATTTCTGTCATTGAATATGCCTATTCTCATAACACCAAAGAGAGTTACTTTTCCTAAGCAATCATTTCAGTTCATGTTTTGGGAATTAAAAGTCTGGCCAACATCCACAGCACGCAGAGGGAATTCAGTTGAACTGCACCCCATTGGCCACATTATGTTTGACTAGTTTTTTCTGATATACTGATAAAGTTAAGAAATCTTTCTCATTATGATGCTTGACTCCAGACTTGCTACCTCACAAAATGTCATGTTTCTCTAGCGTGTACGCATATGTGTGAAAGTATAAGCATGCAAACTTTGGAGCAGCTGGCGCAATCTTCTTGGGCTGTCCTTGATTGGGGCCTCCTCTCATTGGTACCATTGGGCAACCAGCTGTGGTTAGCAAAACGCAGCAGCATGGAAGCACTTAAAGCTAAGGGATGGCCCTCACCCTGACCGCCCCACGTACTTATGAAATACAGCCATGTGTAAGAGTGGCAGGGTGATGACTTTTCTTTTGATATTCAGTATGAGGGCAGTAGGCATGACTAATAACACGGTGTTTATAGTGTGTAGTATATAATTATATGATAAACATCACTCTGCTCTCTTAACCTGGATCTTGAACTTAATCTTCCAATTTATTAGCTGTCTTTAGACTGAGCTCACAACTGTAAAAGCAAACCACAGGATAGCACATGGAGCACAGGTTGTCTCTTTTTACTGCCTTCAGGACAAGAACACACCATTCAGTTTCTTCCAAAGTCATTTTATCTTCTGAAATCTCAAACTTTGGCACACAGGTATCCATCCAAATCCTTGATGATAAGTCAAACAGAAGCTGAACTTTCTCTTGGTTGGAATCCAGTTGCTCTTAAATGCAGAAATATGAAACTAATGCCGGTCTGTGTCTGTTAAAGTCAGTTAGTGGTCTTGACCCACACACAGGGGACAGACAAACTTGTATAAATAGTGTACTTCAGTATGAAGTAGTCATTTGTGTGGTGCATGCTAATTGGATGGATTTGTACTCACTGTATGTGTCCATTGTATCACTGTTTGCCTAAAAGACCTTTTTTTAATATTTAATTTTATTTTGAGTTTTGTTTTATTTTGATGTTAAACCTCGGAAAGGCTACAACCTGACAGGAGCCACAAATACAGGAAACAAATAATCAAAACTAAAATTCTTAACAAAACTTGGCATGGCATTGAAGCTGGTATATATATATTTTTTTAGATATATCATACAGTATCTTTAAGAACCTTCACCCCCATCCATTCCCTTAATCCTTCACATATGTACATATAAACATATTTATCTTTAAACCTAAACGCACATATTTTGGAAGGGGAAAGGAAGTTCTCCAATAACATTCATGCCTGTTTTCCCGGGATGTCAAACTTATTTTATATCATAGACCACATACAGTCCCCTTTGATCTCAAGTGGGCCAAACAAGTGTCACTGTAAAGATGTTTAACTACACATTCAACCCAATTTAATATATATATATGAAAGCAAATATTATAAAGAAAAATCTATCTTTAAAGAAATGCTGCTATGCTGCTCTAGTAAATGAAGGAAATCTGTCAGAATGAATAAATAAATGTGTAAAATTACTAGTAATTACAAACACGGGACAGTAATTCATATTAATAATAACAGTTTACTAACAAAACAAACTCTCTTTGGAGTAATTTGGGATTGAAAAAATTGAAATTTACACCAGATAGTGACAAAACAGGATTACTTTGGTGTAGTATGAATGACAATGAGGGAGGTCAGGCAAACCTGTGAATGCCATGAAAGTAAAAAGTCTGAAGTTGGTTCCCTCCATCCCATTTTCCAGAGCTGTCTTGTAGACTTGCCAAGACTCTGCCATGATGAATCAGGCAGCTGTATGTTACACAAACAACAGTTAAAAAGCTAAGCTGTCATTGGGGCATTAATAATGCTGAAACATTAGTTCAGTTATATCTCCAACACTGGTCTGGCTACAAATGATGATGGTGTACATGTACACAGCATGATGTACATTCAGTTATACATTTGATATTCAATACAGAGGAGTCTCTGTGTAACCATTACCTGCATATTTATCTTATTTAGTGACACAAGCTTTCGTGAAGCATGACCATAGTTTACACCTCCCAACTGGACCATACAGTAAGATGATTTTCAACTTGGATTCCAAGCCGACCCTCACTGTTTTCTTTGATGTGAACACAAAAATGCAGGTTAGCTCTCATGTTGCACTATGATATAAAGCAGGATGAAAAATATTCCCATATTCACTGTCAGACTGTAAAGTCTATTACTCTCACGAGTGTCTTTAAGGTCGCTGACTTGAGCGTCTCTTCTCCGCATTGCTTCGTTCTCCTTTGATAACCGGGTTGTGATTTTTTAGGTTTCCGTCTCCAAGGACCTCCTCGGATAATTTTTACAGCCAGTCCAGATTGCCGTGAAAGCTTTTCTTCTACTCCTGATTTGAAACAAGGAATAAATAAAGAGCAGATTTTTATGACTAAGTTTTGGATGTCAACAAAGAAACAGCAGACTATGTCATGAGATTTTTTTTTTCTGTTTTCAATGAAACACTGCACCATCTCAGATTTTATCGTGGTGGAGAGGATACTATATGGCTATAATTTATGTTTTGAAGGGAGAATATTGTGGGTTTTAAAGAATCTTTTATTCATATATTTAAATCATTTTAGATCTATTGCTTTCTCTTGGATTTGCTGAAGAAGACACGTCTAGCAAAGCCAGCAGGAGATGACCGGGGCATGTGAGAGGCTGCCATCAGTTTGAAGGGACCAACGAGCCTGTGTTTTTGCTGCAACCTTTTGGTTACAGGGCAAATACCTCATCTTTAAAGACTTTATGCTGAAACCGCAGAATAACTGCTCGTGGGACAGAAATGCTGATTCTAAAAGCAAAAATTAAAGAAGCAATATCAGAGCTCCTCAGTACCAAAGCCAAACTCTGGATTGCTAACAGTTCTCATCTCTGGTTATTATCAGTGTGTTAATCTAATGCTGTGCATATATGTGTATGTGTGTGTACTGCATTCCAACCTCTACTATAAGATGTGTTATGATACTTACTCCCTGTAACAGCTCAAGATGATGGCTTGGTATAACATCAGACTAGACTGACGGGTGTGTGTGTGTGTGTGTGTGGGGGGGGGGGGGGGGGGGGGGGGACTTTGCCATTCTATCATTGGCTGAAAGGAAATTCTTCACCAAGCTTGACAGCCCATCTGATATCACCTGTCAGCGAAAAAAGTTACCTTGTTTCTATTAATTAGGCCTTTTTGTGGGATGAAAAACAGGCAGACTAAATGACTTAAAGAAAGACAAGTTATGAGCAGGATAATGGGCAAATAAGAAAGCACTGTTTTAGCTCACTGTGATATGTTGTAAAGTGAGGACAGTTATCAATAAACACAAATCATCAGAACAAGAGCTCCTAATCTCTAAAAGTCATATGCTCATACAAACCCAATTCCTTTTTTTTTTTTTTTTTTTTTTTTTTTCAAATGACATCAGAAACAGCAGTATGCGACATTACGTGATGGCAGAGCTTCAGTTCATCCTTTGTCATTTTTTTTTTTTTTTTTTTTTTTTTTAAATAAATAGGACAGGGGGAATGAATGAGAGAAAGAGGGGGAGAGAAAGAAAGAAAACCAAAGGGGAGAAGAGACGGTGAGAAGGGGGGGGGAAGAGAGAGAGAAAAAAAAAGAACTCCTGGGTCACCTGTATGGAGAAAAAAAAAAAAAAACAAACAAACAAAAAAAAAAACAGAGGAGACAGCAAACAACAAAGAGCAACATAATAATCGAGAAAACAAAGCACCATCACAATAAACTAGCTAGTCATAGATATCAATATTTACTAAATAATAAACGATATTGTGCAGCACGCAAGATAGACAGCGCACAGTGTGCTTTGAGGCAGCAGCCAAGAAAGCTTTAGTCCGCGTCTGTGAATACCCATGTGTGCATACCTGTGTGGATCAGCATGCTTGCATTCCAAAGGTTTCTCCATGTAATGATCTGCTAGGGAGTGTGGGGGGGGCCATACAAACCCAATTCCAAAAAAGCCAGGATGCTGTGTAAAATGTAAATAAAAACAGAATGCAATGATTTTTAATTTCATATATCTTCCAGAGTTCACTGCGCCATCCACAGATGCAGATTAAAGCTCTGTCGTACAAAGATGAAGCCATACGTGAACATGATCTAGAAACCCTGCCTGGGCCAAAACTCATTTAATATGGACTGAGCCAAAGTAGAAAACCTTTCTGTGGTCAGAAGAATCGAACATGAAATAATGGAAAATCTAGACACTGTACCAAAAGAGGAGAGGCACCACCCAGCTGGTTATCAGTACTCAGTTCAGTCAGTCTGAATCACTGATGGTATGAGACTACGTTAGTGCCTATGGAATTGGCAGCTTGCACATCTGGAAAGGTATAAACATGATGATACTAAACCCACATGCTGCATCTATTACTGCAAGAAATGGCATGGCTTCATAGAAGAAGAGTCTGGGTGCTGAACTGGCGTGCCTGCACTCCTGACCTTACATCAAATGAAAACATTTAAAACATCATGAAACAAAAAATATGAGAAAGAAGATAGAGAATTGTTTAGCAGCTAAAATCTCATATCAAACAAGCATGTGACAACATTCATCTCTCTAAGGTCCAGCAACTCGCTTCTGTCAGTCTGCCCCAGGGCAGCTGTGGCTACAACTGTAGCTTGCCTCCACCAGTGTGTGAATGTGAGAGTGAATGAATAGTGGCATTGTAAAGCGCTTTGGGTGCCTTGAAAAGCGCTATATAAATCCAATCCATTATTATTATTACAAACACACAGTGGTACACATGGTTCTGTCCCACCTTTTGTTTTTGGGATGTGTTGCTGCTATCAATTTCAAAATGAGCTCATATTTTTCCTCCAATGGTACGCTTTCTCGAGTCAAACATCTGATGTGTGTTCTGTCTTTGATTGCGAATAAAATACAGGTTTATGAGATTTGCTTATCATTGAAGCCTTTTCAGAATTGGGATTGTACTTCAGAAGAAGTGAATCTGTTTAAATTAAAACCTTAACACATTAGCTTAACATTAGCTTTGAAGGAGAAAGATTGGGGTTAAGTATTTATGTAACAGCGCATTTATCCAGCTGTGCTCAGACTGAGAAGCCAATGATGAACTCTCACTATATGCACAATTCACTGGTATGTGAGAATTTGTACTACAAAGCAAGTTCAACATACCAATGATGTTTTTTCAGTAATGTGGCTTTGCTGAGCCTAATATCAGCATCAACCCTAATCAATCACACAAACGTGGTTATGAACTCCATAAGTCAGCGCAGGTTTTGTAAATCTATCCGAGCTCGATAACATGAAAGGGACAAGATGGCACCAGAGGACCAAACATGGACAAGTTTAGAGTAACATACAATATTTCTCAAAAGAGAGCATCTATGAAAGAAATATGAGGAATTTGAAAATACATGAGGGGCTGAAAGCAATACTGCTGCTGCAGCCAAGGCTAAGAAGAAAAGTTGGCAAAAGAAATGTTAAATGTTTAAGTTAATGGGCTTATCAATCAGTGACTCCTGAAGGTAGATCTCATTTACAAACATGTATTTACATTAGCTTAATTCTTAGATTACATGTACCATTATCCTGGGGTGTGTAAGACCAAATGCTGTGCAAACGAAGCACAAATAAGAAAAATATTTTAACCAGTAAGCAGGCTTACCTTCAAACATTGGAGCTTTAATGCTGCTAGAAAAATGCTGATAGAATGATGAAATGTTTTTGCCAGCCGGGGAAATAAATGAAGCCAGGAATAAAGCTCACGTCTTTGAGAATCTTTATCTCACTGGGAAAGCTAGACTTTCTCCAAAAACTACAGACTCCCTCATGATAGACCTATACAGAGCAGCCCTGAGTTCCACACGTGGCTCATCAGAGAGTTTAATGATCTTCTAGGCAAGGGGACACTGTTTTCCAGATAACTGGTTGGTTGGTCTATAGGCTGTGTTTTTACACATTCTAATAACTAATGTTAAAACTCAACCTATCCCTGAGCTGGTTAGGGCTGTAGCGCAAATAGCAACTGTAATATATCTCACTAAGAAGTGAGCCTTCGTAGCACTGAAACCTCAGCCCATATCTCACCATACAGGCCACTAGTATGATGTGGCTTGAGTAAGAAATGCTTTTGCTCTCAGTTGTTTTCAATTAAATTTTCTAGGAGAGAGACCAAAAAAGAGTTAAGATGACAATCGATATTGGACTCAAGCTAAAATTAATTTCATCCATCGGGATGTAGAATTTAGCTTTTTTGTGGGCAGCACTGTACAGCACACAAACGCTACAATGCCTTCTTTAAAAAGTGGTTCATCTGACCAAATCAAAGTGCAAACACCCTTTTACGGTTCCCGAAACCTTCCATATTTTTTTGATTGTTTCACAACCACATATTTTTCTGATGTTTCCCATGTCTGTACTTCATCTTTCTGATTAATGCTGTTGACCTTTAGGTATAATTAGAAATGTATTTTTAGAAGAGCTTAAAAATGACTTTTTCCTGCTCAGTGTCATCATGTAAATATCTCCCTCAGTTCATGGATCTGATGGACAATGACCATACAGGTCATTCAGGGCTGCAGTGTACCAGTACCTCTCAACCACTAGGGGACTCCGTGCATTTGTAAATGAAGTCATTAGGATCCATGAAAGCAGAGATTAATCCCTCTGTGTGGTTTAATACTAAGATTCGATACAGCTATGTTTATATATTCATATTCTATCATGTATCACAGTGGAATTAATTCAGTCAATCCTCACAGCTTAACCTTTGGATAAAATAGCATGTCAGAGATAAAGTGGATAATGGAGATATTGTCTGAGCAAACCATTAGAACAGGCCAATAAAGTTGCTGGTTTAATTAGGATTAGAGCTGTTTTCACTGGTTCAGAAAGGCACCAGACAACTATTCCAGACTGAGAGTAGCTAGATGGGGGAATGTGGTTGAAAAAAGGTACAATTAATCTCAAGTCTCACTGCCATAGGCTGGAGAGAATGGTGTGAAGCAGAGATGATGAGAATGGTGAGGATGCATAAAGCAGAGATGATTACAGAGTGAGAGAACGTGAGAACGTGAAGTCTGAACAGAAGCTCAGTTGGTCAAACTGAGCCATGTTAAAAGAGGACATGTGTCCATATAGCTGCACGGGCCAAATGAAACCATGAGACTGTATTTATACTGTAACACTAGATTTACAATCTCAGATGGCGATCACTCAATTCTTTAAACTGTTCCACCCTCTGGCATATCCAAATGATTGCCATGTAACTCATGATGTACAGTAAATGTCTGCAGGGATCCCCAAACACTACACAGTGACTGATGACCATAAATTATGTAGTTATAAGGCTGTTTATATGTCATCATAAGAGTCAAATAAACATACACACACTGCCCATTGTGGCCATGATGGCACTTAACAGCACACATTCCTCCTCCCTCAAGCGTGTGTAGTTCATGTGCAAAAATGCACTGCAGTCTAAACATGCATGTTGTTTAAACAAGATTTTCTCTACCCCCTTTTTTCTTTCATCAACACAATTGCATTAAATGTGTGGTTAAACTGTTGTGTTTGTTTAATGTCATTGTGCGTGCCGATGCGAGTGACACAAAAGACACTTTGAAATCCGATTTGAGAGGTCATAGTGTTTGGCTACAGTCGCACAATAGCACAGACTATGGACAAAATTGGTTTCTGTGATCCAAAAGTATTAGAGACCCCAGAGGAGAAGCATCCAGACCACAGACGATTTAGAGTTACGTAAAGTATGGCCGTTCTAAAAAGAGAAGTCACTGCTGAAATGCTTTTCCCCCAGACCAGCAGGAGGCGTCTTCTCTGGTTTCAAAATGAAATCGCAAAGAAAAGAAGCCAATAAGAGAACCTAATCATTCTTGTGATTTATTGCCTCAATAAACACTTTCCCAGTCAGCTTAAAGTCTCAGTCATTCTTTACAAGTCTTATTTAACAGCGCACAATTGCTATTTTGTGAAATATGGTCTTATTTAGAGCAAAATAAATGAAAAGGCTAGAAAGCTGCTACTGTGAGTTTGTAGTGTTCACAGTTTCCCACTCCTCATTTCCAGTTTAGAAAAAATTAGATGGTGACCGTCAAATCATTTCACCCATGGTTTCAAAGCAGAAACAGACAAACCAGTGGGTGACCTCATGGTGATGACATATCTGAGGGTTATGGTCAGTGAAAACCTCAAATAATCAAATGCATTTTGGATCCTTTCATGCAGGATTTCTAAAGTCGATCTGCATACAATGTGAATATACAAAAAAACCTGTCTGTCTTTAGCTATAGAGACTCTATGCAGTGCTTTGAACATCATTGCATGCTGATGTGTTCATATCAACAATGTGGACATGCTGATGTTGCATAGGTAACCTATGATATTTGCTATTTCCTATGTTTTCCATCTTAGTTTAGCCTGTTAGGATCCTTATATTATAGTACCACGCAAAAATGCATCATTATGCGTCTGCACAGTTTGGTCACAATCCAAGTTTGTGGCAAAGGGAAACTCGCCCGAGGATCTTGCTGTACTTCCTTCAGACAGGGGACATGACTGTGTGTCCTAAAAGTTACAATGACATATAAACAAATGTCAATGAAATTTTTGTTCGTAGCACACATGAAAAAATCACTGGATCTTATCCAGTGTTTGTAAAAACTATCACAGACATTTCAGTCACACAAGACATGAACAATCTGAACGATGTTGCCTTCCCTTCAAAAAGTGGCACCAAATATACAGTTGGATTTGTTGTTACACATTTAGTATCTGTTGTTTTTGCCACACAGTTCATCCACACTCACTCAATACCATAAATGCCACAAATATCCGGAAACAAGTTGAACTGGTACAAAAACACAAAAGTGTCTTTGTTGTAGATTAAGAAGATTTATGCAGCTTACTTTGGCCCTGACAGGAGTCAGTGTGGGTATGCCGGTGTGAACTCTGCAAATCTGACTTGCTTGTTCCAGTAGGCCTCTGCTGTGCCTGAACAAGCTTACACCTCATTGAAACCTGCGTCACCTGATTATGTGAGCTACATTTGAATGTATGTCAAAAGGTATCTGTTTGTTTTTATACCATTGTAGCCACTCTTCACTAAGTGCAGCGAGCCAATCGGGCATGCACTGCACTGCATACTAAGTGCAGTTTGTTTATAATACGTGCAAACCCATAAAAAATGTCCTTTTCTTTACTGACGCAAGCCGCTGTATATTTCATCAGTGCTCACTCTGCTGAGACAAAGTTGGGATCAGTGGGTGCCAAAATGATGGCTGTATGTTGAAGTGTGGGTTTGAAAAAAAGATGGTGTTTGTTTGAAGTCTTTCAGATGGTTTGGTTGCACTGAATCACCAACAACCTCACAATAAGGTGAAATCAGATGAAAGAAAACATGTTATAAAGAGAGGAGAAGAAATTATTTGGGTGAAAAGCAAGGTCAGTGATCTTCTCTGCATTCCAGCTTATAAAATAAATACCTTTGGATCAGGTACTAGATGGGTTTTTAATGGATTTAATTTTTAACCAGCTTTAATGACAAATGTAAAATGGTTACCTTGAGCTCAATAATTTCTCCTTGGTGTGTGTGTGTGTGTGTGTGTGTGTGTGTGTGTGTGTGTGTGTGTGTGTGTGTGTGTGTGTGTGTGTGTGTGTGTGTGTGTGTGTGTGATTAGCAGTTACTGCAGCAACAGGGGCATTCAGTCACAAACCTTCATGAGGTAACAGGCTCCACATCATGGAAGTGCTGCATTGCTCTGTTTTAGCTTTTCTACCATCTGTTCATCTAGCCAGGATTCAACTACGCATCTAGAATGCTACTTTTATAACGATCAGGCACTGGGAAAAAATATATATATTTTACAAAGGTGAAATTTTTGAGGTCATGGGGAGCTTAGAGAGAATATGGTGGATTGTAGTCGAGTGCACCTGCAGGCTCCTTGGCATTTCTACATCCACAGGTAAGACATAAATATGAAAAGAAGCAGAGAAAAGCAAAAGATTTCATTTAGCGTCATGTGTGTCTCTTCTCGTTTTAGTATGAGCCAGATTCTTTGGGTGCACCTATAGATCTTTCAAAAAATCTTAAAACATCTCGTCAGGGGAAGAGGCACCCATCATGTCTTTAAAAACAATGTTAAAAGGTCAGACTGTGACATAGTCTTGATCTCCAAGAGCACTAAACCCTGTCTTGGCTGATATATAGAGCATATACTTGATTTACGTTATTGTCCCTCCTTTTCTGTTTTCCTCAGACACACAGGGACAGATTGTACAAAGCTCTCTTTGCCTCAGTAAATCATCATAAAAGCTGTTTGCTTGTTGCTTCCTTCAGAAAAATATGGGACCCCCCCCCCACCACTTAAATTCAAACATCTGCAGACACTGAATATTTATTGAGAAGCATGTGCCACAAATGACACAAACAGTCTCTGTGTCCAGCTGGGTTATTGGGATTATGTGATCACAAGCTGTTGTGCATTCGTGCCTACATGAGCTTTCTGTGCATTATTTTTATGTGTGCGTGTGTGTATCAGTCTATTTTTGGTAAATGTCTATGTGTGTGTGCCTCTGGCTGGCAGTCTGCTGTGAGTTCACATGTCTGGGTTGGCCTGTTGGTGTCTGTGTGTGTTCCACATGCTCCCAGTACATGCAGGGAGCAGCTCTGTTAATATCCAGCTGCTCTATATGCAGCTTTAAATCCTTGCATACTCTCCAAACTACTAGAAACCATTTAGCCACATTACCCGAGTTTCCCTCTGCTTCAGATTGTATCACTGAATCTCTTGATTTCTGGTAAGCAGGCCAGAGAAAGTGCTTCCATGTGTTTGGCAGCAATCCCCATTTAACCGGGCTTATCTCACAAGAGGATGACTGGTTAATAAAATGCACTTTTGTTTAAAATTTTAAAAATGTTGCTGTCATGTCATTTCTTATCTTGTGTCACACCAGGACAGTAGTGCCCTTTCATGTAGCAAGAAAGGTATTTTATTGTTGTCAGCACACAGCTTGGGAGAACTTCCTGTTAAAGGAACACTGAATGGTGCTGGTTGGTGGATTGTGTTACATCTGGACAGAGTCAAGCCAGCTGTTTACCCATGCTTCCAGCATTTTTGCTAAACTAACCAACTGCTGGCATTAGTTTGACATTTACCATATAGAAGTGTAGTTAAGTCACAGTTAGCATTATCTGCTGAAGAGATTTACTATCTTGATGCTAAAGCATAGATCTCATGGATTGATGGCGTTTTATGGCATTAGCCATGACTGTGACTGTGTGATATGTCCACTCAAGTAAAATTACCTACTGACATTGGTATGGCAATTGCAAGCATGAGTAAGTTATTACCAAAGTTTCATGACCATGACAGGAACAATTGCAATAATTGCTTAAATTAAGCATCTTTAAATACCTTTAATGTACATCACTAGGTCAGTACCACCATTCCTGTGGTATGTAAATGTGACTTTAAGTTGCATTCCTTGTGCTACAGACAGTTGCCCTTTTCTTGAGGAAAACATTCAGTCGGCTTTAAATTACTGTGGCTGACAGAACACTATAGAGACAACTTTTAAAGCAAAATATGAAAGACATGGTAAAAAAAATAAATCCAAAGAACACTGAAAACGCCACACAAGAGTGTTTAATCCCAGTGAAAGTACTGAGAGCATTTACAGAAGGTTACCTTGGGCTGCATTCCAGCATCCAGCACAGAAAAATTCATGAACTTACTCTGACATCTGGTGGACAGAATCTGTTCACCAACAAATCCATGAATTAAGCTGAATTATTGTCCCGTGTCTTTTTCAGTGTTGTGTGCTGTGGGAGTGGAAACACTACATCAGGGAGAATTCAACAGCCTTGGCATCTATCTAATGTAAGCGCTTACTTTTTGAGTCTACTTCTTGACTTACTGATGGGATTTACAAGCACTCCTGACTCTGGTGGCATTCTTGAGTTACAAATACACAGCCTGGTTTTGAAAGCTGGCAAAGCTAAAGACCCAAGGGCTTTAAGAAGATGGTTTAGAAAAACACTGCACATGCTTTTATAGTCTCTGATAAATAAACACACTTGAGAGGAGCTGTTGGGAAGGACTCAGAAAGTTGAAGCAGGGTGCAGAGGGCAG
The DNA here is from genome assembly GCF_057382095.1 of Aulonocara sp. 'chitande type north' Nkhata Bay. NCBI lineage: Eukaryota > Metazoa > Chordata > Actinopteri > Cichliformes > Cichlidae > Aulonocara > Aulonocara sp. 'chitande type north' Nkhata Bay. Next base: position 27,856,164 of record NC_141356.1, read on the forward strand.
AACAGAGGACATCTTCTGATTCTTATTATTATCTCTGTAGTACAGAGACAAATTCCCACAGAGACAACGGAAAACATCTCTCCAAGGACACTAGAAACGAATGACTGTTTATTCAATCACTACACATAAAGTTAGTGCAGATGGATGCTGTCCTCACACACAGTAACACACAACACACCAATTACACTTAAAAGAGGTTAGTTTGTAATACTGGTTAGTCTGGGTGCATTTTTCTCTATTGCTGGATTAGATAATTGTAAACTAAATACAAGAAAATTGCAGTTGTCACAAACGTTTTCTTTACCATATGTAGGGTAATATCTTGAGCACTTGCAGCTGCTTTTTTTTAGTGTAGAAATTACTGAGTATATCATCATTGTCCAATTTCTTCCCCCAGAGTCTCATTTATTGGGATCATGATTCTTGAACTAGCCTATTTCCTGGATTCTCTCCTGTCCATGTGTCTGCCGTGAGTGCACAACCCTCATGGCTACTGTAGCAAAGATAACTCACAATTCTTTGAGGTTTTCAAACTTTGAACTTTGCAGTCTAAACTGCAGTCTAAACTGTAATAATGTAAAGTAATCCTGACTTTTTTCTTGCCTTCTTGCCTGATATCTCTACAGCTGCCCTCCAGACTGGAAGTTGTTTTTACTGTGGGGGAAGATGGCTCGCATTGGAGGCTTTCATAAGTTCCTATACTACTCCATCATGTCAGTGGTCTGTTTCCTGCACCCTGTGCTGGTGTGGCATGCAATCATCCCAGGTAAAACAACACCAGCAAGTTCAATACTTCACATGACTGTTTCCTGTTGCTGTGGCATTTCAGCAGCAGATGCTCCTATCATGGAAAAGCATAAAAAGCATAGATGTAGCATAGAAATTAATGGTGACATTATTATTCTAACTTCAGGAACAATGCTTCTGGTGACAGCCTTTTTCAACTTCATACTGAGCAAGAAAACAAAGACCAAACCTCCCAAAAGCCCGCAGGAGAGCTTCAGCAACCAAGGCCCAACTGCTGTCTTTGTGACAGAAAGCACGGGCTCAGACGGCACCTTCTCATTCTTCCATATGGTGACAGGCAGGAGAGGGCAGGGGCTGGCACCAACAAGCAGAGACAACTGCCTCAGCACCGGAGAGAGAGGAGACAACATCCAGGCTATGCTGGAGCTGGAGCAGACAACAGCACCTAAAGACACAGATGGGGAAAGGAGGAGGAGGTGGAAAGAGAAGAGACTATTATGCTTTAGAAGTGGGGAGGAGCCTGTGGAGAGGGAGATGGAAGAGATGGATGGATACTGTGAGCCAGACACCACCTCAGACACTGCACCTATGATTACTGACTGAATGTCGCTGTGCTTACTGATAACACACAATGGAAATGATGTATAAAGAATAATGCATTCACGCATACTCTGTACAACCAGCTGGTCTTGAACCAACTTTTTGTAGAAAGCACCAATGTCTTCAACAATAAGGTTTATTTTATGTGATTAAGCTATAAAAAAATTGATTTTTATGAAATATTTGACTGATTTGTATATTTTTGGAGTCTTGTACAAATTTAAAAGTTGGAGTTTCAAATGCATGCACTCAAATAAATGAAACCATTTGTACCAACATGTGCATGTGGGTGGATTAAGGCCTGTTTTTTTTTATTTTTTTGTTGTTGTTGCTTTTGTCAAAGACAGCACTGAATGAAGAGCAGACATTAATGCCCAGCAATCCCATCCAGTTACTGCCACATACATTATTCATAAGGTCATAAATTAGATCAACTGTTTCACTCATTCAGAGAAAACATGTGCAAATGTGACAGAGAGTATAGCAGGCAGTGGAGCTTGTGCAGGTGCATGCGTCGGCCCTCATTGTGTGTTTGTCGTGTGCGAGCGGTGACCATGGAGACAGAGCTCTGGGAGGAGTGTTCATGTTAATATGGTGATGAAAGAAACATCAGATCGTTCACCGAAAGCACGGCTACAGGCTTCACCCAAAACACGTCTAGCCAAACACAGTAAATTATTTATCGATAAAGGGTCATATGGTGAGCACTAAGAGTGAATCAGGCAGTTTGAATTGCACTTATTTTTACTATAATTATGATTCAAAAGTGAATAGAAAAAAGCCTGTATTGATGTTTCTATTGTTTTCCTTTTTATTTTATTGAGCTACAAAGGATGTGAGACTCTACATGGGCATTCCTCTTTTGTTCAGGTCATAAATCAATATTGTCTTGTTCTGTCAAAACACACACACTCCACACACACAGGGTATTCCTCAGTCTTTTGTTCACTGAACAATAAATATATAACTGTATGTAGCCCTTAGAGGAAACCTCTCTGTGGCATCACAGCTAAGGAGAGAATCGATGTAAACAGAGAGCCCTATTCATCAGAAGGCACCTCAGCGAGAACTGAGGCCAGATAGCATGAACAACCTGAAGGTTAAACAACAGGGTTATTCCACATATTTCTCACAAAGTTACACAACCCAGCATGGTATCACCTGGTGTCATAAATAGCGTCGATATGTTTTTATGTCATGACATGTGTATCCTCTCCAGAGGGACGAGACCTTCGCCTGTGTTGTGGAAAGAACAACAAAGAGTCTTTGTCTGGATTTTGCTGAGGCTGCTCACTGGCCCATAACCTGAGCTTTATTATTATCTTCACAATGATCTTTGTTCAATTAGCAGCTGACTGACCTATAAACAGACGGGAGGAAAAGAACGGCACTATTTCTCGCCCTCTTCTATAAGCGCTCCGGCAGCTTTGTCATGTCCACATCCGTCAGAATGAGGGAAGTCGTTCAGCTGCTGGAACAACTTACTTCCTCTGTGCATAAATCATGAATCCTATTCAGACACACAGAGAGAAGCACTTCCTACAGTTTGTGTTTCCACCCTGCAATAGTTTCCTAGATGGCAGATCCAGGCTCAAAAACAGGATGGGTGAAAAAAATCTTAACAGGTCACAGGAACTTCTTCCCCTAGCTGGAAAAATACAGCAGAGTGGGTCGTTGTTGGTGGTGTTGGTAAACCAATTAGATTTTTCCTGTCACTAAATATGTAACAGCAGAAAGAATTTAAAGAATATATCTCAGAAGTGGATATTGAAGTTAAAATTCACCCTCGACAGCAAATAAACCAAAACTACAATTTGTTACCCATATGGAAAACAAACATCCAGCAACAAGAATACTCTACGAATACATTATTTATCATTTAGAGTGTCAATTGTGTTCAACAGTTCAATAGAAACCAAAATATGCGGCATGGATAACATGTATTTTTTATACAAATCTCACTTAACCCATATAACTTTCAATCAAAACTCTAAATTAAACCTGTATAGTCTTAGAGCTGAGTCTTAACACCCTTAGTGTGGCGAAGACCACAATTTAAAACACTTCTGGCTGATAGGATTAAAGCAAAGCCCCAGAGCCACCTTGATCAAGAAGGGAGAGGTATGCAGCCCTGTTTCAGCCCGCCTATGCTCGAGTGTGGTTGGCTGCGGTGTATCAACGCGGGCTGCTATTGGATATTCAGGATGTCACCTTTATCTCTCGGCTCAGAATACCGCACTGCCAAGGAGGCATGAAAACTGATAACGAAAAGAGGCATATAACGCTGGTGATACGGAAGAAAACGGGGACGCACTCTGTTATGGTAAGGCTCAAAATGATTCAGTTTATGTTTAGTTACGTTTAAAGAAGGCACAATAACTTTCATCCTGCAATAAAAGCCCGGAACAAATAGAAATAGTCTGATAAGAAGAGATGCTCAGAAGTTGGATGCAGGTTAAATTACGCTTTGTTTTGTCTTTTGCTTTTGGGAGTATTGACTAGTATAAGAAACTTTCCGTTAGCCTTCATGTGATCTACTATTTGCTGTTAGAAACCGCGTTCGTTATCGTTAAAGCTCTAAGTCAGCCGTGATTTGCCGATCAGTGTTATCTGCCTCATTAGCATTTTAAATTTATACTTTTTTTGTTGAGATATGTTTCGGAAACTCATTCATTGAGTGCTTTATTTGGAGCTCTCCGTGTCATTTTACGCGTGGGACTGAATTGTCTTCGGGCGCAGCTGCCGGTGTAGGTGTGATAATTGGATACGAATCTCGCGATGATCAAACCAATTAGCAGACCTGCAATGAAAGCTCTTTGTCCACCGAGGAAGCTTGCACACAAAGATGATGCATGAATAGGAGAGAAAAGCTGAGAAAACGCAGACGACGTAAATTCACCGAAACCCGAGCCCAGCCAAATAAAATGAATTTTCATCGCACAGCGTTTGGCCCATCTACCGTATAGCCATTTGTGATTGTTGAATAATTCATAATAATGGTGACAGACTGGAATCCTTTAAGTTATAAACCCATTATTGTGTATAAATATGTATGAGAGGTAGACTGACCATCTCTGTATGCACATACTTTGTCAGCACATTGCTTAGCTGAAGCTGGCGATGGGCAGAGGTCATTAAAGGGGGAGGTAGGACAGGTGTTGTTGCCTCAGTAATGCATGAAATAAATGTGGACTTAATTGTCGATTCTTTAAACCCAAACCAGGAGGATTTTGTTAAGGTTATATCTTTAACTTCTCTCTATTTTGTTTAGTTTTTTTTATTCCTATTATTTGGTTGAATCACCTCCCAGAGATCACTTCCCAGTCAGACAGTATGGGGCAGTCTGTTTCCTGATTTCTGTGGTGGCTAACACTGCTCATGCAAGCATTTTTTCTTCTGTTTTTTTTCCTCCTCTACCGGACAAAGTTCTGTTTTTGCTTAAAGATCTAGAAAAAAATCATTTCCTGTATGACTGAGGTTTTTTTTCAGAAAGATCTGCCTCCCTTGATTCTGAGAATAAAAGATTTAATGACTCATATTAAAGTCATCATGAATGGGCCAGTTCCAGATTGAAATGAAGTGTATCAAAGTGGAACAGTATTTATTATAAATAAGTCACACAGCATTACTTTAACTGATTAACTTCCTTTTTTTTGTCATGTGATAAAATCTCAGGAAGTACTGAGACCAAAAAATAGCTCAGACATTTGTGTTTTTTTGTTTTTAAAGTAAAATCTGCACTAATGCTGCACACAAAGCTGCCTTTGTCTCCTGCTGGTGTGAAAGAGACTGCAGTCCCTGTAAATAAAGGTTGGCTCATTATAGATATTTATACTCAGAGATTAGTGGTGAGTGAGTATATACTTGAGTACTCACTTTATCTCCTTCCTAGTGCTGTGTTGGACATCCTTTTGCCTTCAGAACTTCATTAATTCTTCGTGCCATAGATTCAAAAATATGCTGGAAACATTCCTCAGAGATTTTGGTCCATGTTAACAGGATAACATCACAAAGTTGCTGCAGCACCACATCATGATGAAAATCTCCCATTCTACCACATTCCAAGGGTGCTCTATTGGATTAAGATCTGTGGAGGCCATTTGAGTACAGTGAAGTCACTCCTGTGTTCAAGAGGCCAGTTTGAAAAAAATCGGAGTTTTGTGACACGGTGTGTTATCCTGCTGGAAGCAGCCACTACCACCAGACTGAACCGCTGATACAAGGCAGGTTGGATCCATGCTTAAATGTCGTTTGCGCAAACCCTCTGAATTTTGCAGCAGAGATAGAGGGTCATTAGGCCAGGTGACATTTTTCTAATCTTCTATTTTCCAGTTTTGATCAGCCTGTGTGAATTGTAGCCTTAGTTTTCTATCCTTGGCTGAACCCACTCTGGTATCTGCTACTGGATCCCATCTGTTTTAAGGTACCTATATACCTTCTTTTTAATAAGCTGTTATTTAAGTTACTTCCTATCAACTAAAAGCAGTCTGGTCATACTCCTCTGATCTCTTGCATCAGCAAGACATTTTCCCCAGAGAAATGCTACTTCTCTCCCTTTCAGATATTTCTCTGTAAACCCCAATGTCTGTCTGGCGCCAACAACCATGCAACATTTAAAGTACATTCAAAGCTTTGAGCTTCACTAGGTCACCTTGACCATATCTATATGCTTAAATGTATTTAGCTGCTGGTATATGATTATTTGCATAAAGAACTGTGGGGCAGGTGTACATAATAAATTGAGTGTGGCACATTAAGCGGGAACCACACTGCTTTAAGATTTCATAAGTTCTATCTTGCAATAGCCACTAGATGGCACCATAGCATCATCTACGTCATAGGTGACTAATCTGTGTGTTGCATAAACATGTTCTTGGTGAAGATAAGACATGTTTTTTTCACTATACTTATAATATAATCTTATGATCAGATAAATGTAGTATGTTATCAGGTGAGGGGGAAAAAACCACAAGCCTTAAATGTGTTAAGCGGTTTGTATAAAGGGCCAAGATTACTATCAAGATTTTTCTTTTTTAAGTAGTTAGCATTGAAGTTTAGAATAACAATTCATTTTCAGTCGTGTTTTTTCAATCACTATATTTTTTTGTTTTCCCTTTTCCTAGTGTTGTACTTCTTTCCTCTTCATTAGCTGTTGGTGAAATGTAGATATTACTTTACACCTTGGCCTTTACTTGCCTCTCATAAAAACCCTTTAGTGTATTTTAGTGCATGTGATATGGTAAAGATAATTAAACTATAAACGTACTGAGTACTTCTATAGCTCTCTACCAATACTGTTATCCTGTTGCATCATCTACAAGAATCCTGTCATACCTAATAAATACCTGGTTCCAAAGGAACCGCCACTTTCCCACAACAGATAAGAAAAGTCCCTAAAATTAACTCCTGTCCTTTGACAAAGGTGCTGTTATTGAGGACTTTCACTTTCCATATTAGCTCACATACTTCTACTTTTTTTTTTCTTCTTTAAACACTGGGAGGGGGAAATGGTACAGGTCAGTGCATGCTTCACTTATTCAGCTCATGCTGTGCAAGAAAAAGTATTTATTGCTGAAGTTTCTCTCTGTGTCTGTATATTCTGCTTTGACTCCAGTAGGGTGTCACATGATTTACACGAAATCTCAAATGGATTTTGAGCTTAACTAGCTATCATAAAACATTACAAAATCCACACCCTGATCACCTAGATGTTTCCGCATCTATTGTGCAACACCACCAACCATTGTAGTCATAAAATTCAGCATACACAATAACCACTATGCACCGTAATGGTGATCAGTTTCTCCATTGCTTTTACGTTAGGGATTCTCTCAGGTAAGAGCCATGGAAAAGGATGTCATGCATCCAGATTATAAAAACAACACGTGGTTAGTTATAGGTTATAAATTTAGGATACCAATACAAAGTTTAAGTGAAAACAATTTGCTTTATTCCTGCAGCTGACTTGAATCCTTTAGTTTATTAGCTTAAGCTGAGGCTGTCTGCTCGGTGACCTCGCATATCCTGCCAAGGAATAAAATCCCTTTCCTTTCCTTCAATTATTAAGAATATCAAAGGCTTAAGCCAAAATAACACAGTCACAGAATTGTTCAGATATGTTTATTTAAAATAAAGTATAAAACATCAAGCAGTCATATAAATATAAACCACAAAATCTCGACTTGGTCTTCCCAGCTGCATATACAGAACCATGGACTTGTTTTTTCATTTATGAGCCTCCAGGGCTTTGCTTCAATACATCTTCAATACATAGTCATTAAGAATGAAATAATAAGGAGACTTTGATGTAGAGCTTAGACAATTTAAAGAAGCTTAATGTCTGCAATGACATAAAGAGAGAGAAAAGACACAAGTGGCCTTACAGTAGTTTCTCCCCTGCGCACACTTCACCTCTGTACATACTTGGTGTCATTTTTTTCCTTCCTTAGTCTGACTAGCTACTGAGAGTCTCAGGATGAGACTTTCCTGTTTTGGCCTTTTCTCCTCTGTCGAGTCTGCTGGCGTTGGCCCCCTCTCCTTTTCTTCCTTTGTAGACACAGTTTTGCATCACGACCCAACTGCTGAACTCTGGAGGGGGAAAAACATAAAGGAGCACAGTTAAGAAAAAGATGAGCTTAGAAAATCCAGCATTAAGTATCAGTACTTAATATCAGACCCTTTTTCTTCTTCTGATAGAAATTTGTATTCATTTGTTGTGCAATAAATTCACCTGAAACTGAAATTTGTTACTGATTCTCAAGCAGCAAAGCAGTAGGAAAGATTAAGTAGCAGTACAGTGCTTTGTTACAAAAACCGGCTGGGCAACTTATAAGACACTGTTGGTTGCAATCTACAGGAACTTTGAAGACGGGTGTATCCCCTATGTGTTCATTAGTTTACTGACCAGTGACAAACAGATAAATCTCACCTAAGCCAGCAGCGAATCAGCTGTTTGGCCATCGGCGCTTCTGGATTCAGGCACAGTGATTTATTGTTTCTTTGCAGGGTGACTCTGAAAAACGCACGAAACAACACTTTTAGTTTACAATCACCTCAGTGCACACAGGTCTGAAGAGGTGAAAGTGTGTCTGCAGTATCTGGTACTCACATGACTGTGACGTTGTGACAAGTGGAGCTTGGTAGTAACACTTTGAGTGCCTTCAGTTGACCTCTGACACCCTGTTGTGTTTTTGGACAAACACATCTCCCCGGGATAAATGTGCTGCTTGACTCTCTCACTGCACAGAAATTGTAATAAGATCAAAAGTCAGCTCAGTCCAACCAACAGCACAGGTTAAGTCACTGAAAACCCTGAAAAAGAGTGAGTTTTAGTTGTAAGCATGGATAAGTGAAAAGACTCTTACCTGTGATCAGTACACAGCAAAGGCTAAGGATAGCGAACGCACAGACGGACTGAGGATTAAGCTTCATGCTGAAGGACGTTGACACTGAGCCCAGAACCACATGTTGGCTGCTTTATACTCATGCTCCTCCCCCACGTGGTGTGTTTTCCCAGCGAGGAATTTCCCTGTACCACCGTCCATCCACAGTATCAGGATACAGGAATCTGGGCAAGGATCAGGGACATCTCTCCTGCTTTTGCCAGAAAAAAAGCACCCATTGATTAATAGGTTTCCCTTTTGTTTTGTGCTGTCCACTAGATTCTGAAACAAAAAAGAAGACGACACAAGTGACACAGACATAAATGATGCAGCGATTGCTGTCTTTTTTTCTTGTCTGCTTGTTTTACTTATAATTACACATAAGATGCCCACTGAAGCGGCCATTAACCCCTTAATTAGATTAAGATGTTATTTTCTGGCATTTGCGCTGCTCTATTGCAACATGATACAACATGATGGCTGCATGCCAATGTCATGTGATTTCTCCTAAACCACTGTCCTTGCCCTTAACACCGGAGCAAATATTTTAAATCCTTTTCATTATAAGAGGAAAAAACATCCCAAAGATCTCCAACTTTGGAAAAAGTATGACAGCAAATAACACTAAGTTGCACTATTCTTATTAGATGCTTTAACTGTATTTCTGTGTTTCTGTTCACTGCTTAAATCCACACAGACTCTCACAGTCAAAATTATTGGTACATTAGCATCACATGCATATTTTAATTTTTGTGTTTGATGTTTTTCTGCCACAGCTGCACTCTAGTCAGAATGAGTGCGCATCAGACCTACGTGAAGCTCAGTGAGGAGAAACTCATACCAAAGTAAGTGCTCCTTGCTCCATCACTGGACAGTTTTTCCGTTACAGTAGAAATTCACATTTATTAAATTTTTATCAGTGCTCTCACTTTTAGAACTGATTCATCCTTTTGTGTGTTCATGCTCAGGTCTGATATCTTGTCACTGCTGAAGACGTACAACTGTTACCATGAAGGGAAAAACTTCCAGCTGAGGACTCGTGAGGTAGGAAAAGCGAGTGGCTCATGGACCACCTAGCAAGAGACAGTGCTGGGGGGGGTGACCAGAGCAGTTTTGAAAATTGCCTTGCTGGAATGCAGGACACGCTACATAAAATGGCTCACGCACATAACAAAACTGGAACCAGTTGCTATAAACCAGCGCTCTGGTTTTCAATCAAATGATGAGGGAAAAAGTCCCAAGACTGAACTGGTTTGCAATGTGGAGACGGATCTAAACACAGACCTGAGAGTGCTGTGTTTTGTTTTTTTCCTTTGGGACAAGCAGTCGGCAAACCACAAAAACGCCCCTATTTCCCTCAAAATAAAGATACAAGGAGAGACAAGAGTTTCAAAATTTCTTCATCAAAGTCTGCTTAGCACAACATTTTTTTTTCTGCAAAATGTTGCTGTTGTGGGTGTAAAGCTGTTTGCAAAAGTTTTAGTTATTTGTCAGATATTCATTCTTTAGGTTTTTTGGTTGGGAGTTTCCCTTTGCGTTTACCAGCGGGTTTTTTAAGGAGGAAGCAATGTGTGAGAGAGAGAGAGAGAGAGGGCAGGGCAAGGTGGTCAAGATCTGCCCCTCTTGTTGTGCCCCTAGAGTGAGACTCACTACATTGTCACTTTTGGGAAAATCCCCCATAGCCACAGACCCAGCATGGATACAGAGGCACCAGTGCTATTACAACATTAACCATAATATTAAAAAATAAAGTGGTTGAAATGTGTAAAAAGGAAAAGCCTTAATGTGTGATAAGAAGAGATTAAATAAAACATTTTCCCTTCTAATTTCCATAAAGAATGACTTCGTACACGTTACAGTGGTGGAATGAACCACTGTAAGTTTGTAACAGTATGTCAGAGCTGATTTTTTTTTTCTTTCCCCAACTCTGCTGAACATGAAAAATGAAATTAAAATTTCTGTTTATCTAAGCTGAATATGGATTTATCTGGGGGGGGGGGGGAAATACCCTACTGAAGTCCACCACATGGGATTCAAGATTCAAAGTGTTTATTGTCATGTGTCACAAGAGAAAAGGCATTTCTTTGTGCAATGAAATTCTTTCTTTGCTTTGATGTCCACCCACAGATGCCGATTAATATATACAACAGAAATAGAACATATAAATACAAATAGTACAAATAAATAGCTGAAGAGAGAAAAGGAGACGAAATATGGAGATTTGAAACTGATGTGTGCAAAAGAGCTTTAGCTTAATATGCTGGCTTAATGTGTAAGATGACCAGACGTGCAAAAAAAAAAAATATATATATATATATATATATATATATATACACACCCCCAAGGGTGGTGGAGAATGACCGAGCTAAGATCCTGTGGGACTTCCAGATACAAACGGACAAAATGGTGGTGGCTAACCCACCGGACATAGTGGTGGTAGACAAACAGAAGAAGACAGCCGTAGTGATCGATGTAGCGGTTCCCAATGACAGCAATATCAGCAAGAAGGAACACGAGAAGCTGGAGAAATACCAAGGGCTCAGAGAAGAGCTCGAGAGGATGTGGAGGGTGAAGGTAACGGTGGTCCCCGTGGTAATCGGAGCACTAGGTGCGGTGACTCCCAAGCTAGGCGAGTGGCTCCAGCAGATCCCGGGAAAAACATCGGAGATCTCTGTCCAGAAGAGCGCAGTCCTGGGAACAGCTAAGATACTGCGCAGGACCCTCAAGCTCCCAGGCCTCTGGTAGAGGACCCGAGCTTGAAGGATAAACCGCCCGCAGGGGCGTGCTGGGTGTTTTTTATATATATATATATATATATATATATATATATATATACACACACACATATAAATAAAATAAGATCATGGCCAAGCTTGAAACCTGGATCCCCCGTAGCCGGTTACCAAGATTACGTGAAGTACCCTCAGAAGGTCTGCTAGATGATGTTAATGCAGCACTACGGGCAATACCTACAACCACGATTACCGACACTAACAAGCTGATCTACAATACGGCAGCAGTGATCAGTGAGATGCTTGGCTACAAGTTGAACAGCGACAAGGGGCAGTACCCTCCATGGAGAAGGAGGCTAGAGGGCAAGATCAAAGTAGCACGGAGGGAGGTTAGCCAACTAACGGAGTTGCAGAAAGGTAAGACAAATAAGGTGCCTAAGAAATACAGCAAGCTGTCCATACCTGAGGCCTTGGAAACTGCCAAGCAAAGACTCACAGCCTTGGCCAGCCGCTTGAGGAGGTACACCAGAGAGATAGAAGGCAGGAGAATAAACAGAACCAGCAAAGGTGTACTCTCAGTGGCAAGGGAACAATAAGAGAACAGCACCACCAAGGCTGGAGACGGAGCAATACTGGAAGAGCATATGGGAGAAGGATGCAACCCATAACGGCAATGCTCAGTGGCTAGAGGATCTGAGGGCAGACCACAGCGACCTCCCTGAACAGGGTCCAGTAACCATCACAGTGGCAGATATCCAAGAAAGGGTCTCCAGTATGAAGAGTTGGACAGCACCAGGGCCCGACATGGTTCACGCCTACTGGCTGAAGAAGCTGACTGCACTCCACGAGCGTCTGGCAGCACAAATGAACCAGCTGCTAGTTAACGAGAGACACCCGGAATGGCTAACTGAAGGCCGGACGGTCCTGATCCCCAAGGACCCCAAGAAGGGACCGGTCCCCTCCAACTACCGACCAATAACCTGCCTCAGTACTACATGGAAGCTCCTGTCAGGCATCATATCGGCTAAGATGAACAGGCACATGGGTCAATACATGAGCGGGACACAGAAAGGAATTGGCAAGAATACCAGAGGCGCAAAACACCAGCTACTGGTAGACAGAACAATCAGCCGAGACTGCAAGACCAGACTGACCAACCTGTGCACTGCCTGGATTGATTACAAGAAGGCCTATGACTCAATGCCCCACAGCTGGATACTGGAATGCCTAGAATTGTACAAGATCAATGGGACCCTAAGAGCCTTCATCAGGAACTCAATGGGGATGTGGCGTACAACACTAGAGGCCAACTCCAAGCCCATAGCACAAGTCACCATCAAGTGCGGGATCTACCAAGGAGATGCTCTGTCCCCACTGCTGTTCTGCATAGGCCTGAACCCCCTCAGTGAGATCATTAACAAGACTGGCTACGGATACCGACTACGGAACGGAGCAGTTGTCAGCCACCTCCTGTACATGGATGACATCAAGCTGTATGCCAAGAGTGAACGAGACATCGATTCACTGATCCACACTACCAGGCTATACAGCAATGACATTGGAATGTCGTTCGGACTGGAGAAGTGTAGCCGGATGGTAACAAAGAGAGGGAAGGTAGTCAGAACTGAGGGGATTGAACTACCAGAAGGCAACATTGCAGACATAGAGGACAGTTACAAGTACTTGGGGATCCCGCAGGCGAATGGGAACCATGAAGAGGCCGCTAGAAAAGCTGCAACCACCAAGTACCTGCAGAGGGTCAGGCAAGTCCTGAGGAGTCAGCTGAATGGTAAGAACAAGATCCGGGCCATCAACACGTACGCCCTACCCGTGATCAGGTACCCTGCTGGGGTAATAGGCTGGCCAAAGGAGGAGATAGAAGCCACTGACATAAAGACAAGAAAGCTCCTTACCATGCATGGAGGGTTTCACCCCAAGTCCAGCACCCTGAGGCTGTACGCTAAGCGGAAGGAAGGGGGCCGGGGACTGGTGAGTGTCAGCACCACAGTCCAGGATGAGACAACGAACATCCAAGAATACATTGGGAAGATGGCCCCAACTGACCGAGTGCCCAGTGAATACCTCAGGCAGCAGAAACCCAAGAAAGAGGAGGGAGACGAGGAACCATCATGGAAGGACAGGCCCCTGCACGGTATGTACCACCGGCAGATAGAGGAGGTGGCTGATATCCAGAAATCCTACCAGTGGCTGGACAAAGCTGGACTGAAAGACAGCACAGAGGCACTAATCATGGCAGCACAAGAACAAGCTCTGAGCACAAGATCCATAGAGGCTGGGGTCTATCACACCAGGCAAGACCCCAGGTGCAGGCTGTGTAAAGATGCCCCAGAGACAATCCAGCACATAACAGCAGGGTGCAAGATGCTAGCAGGCAAGGCATACATGGAACGCCATAACCAAGTGGCCGGCATAGTGTACAGGAACATCTGTGCCGAGTATAACCTGGAAGTCCCGAGGTCAAAATGGGAGATGCCCCCAAGGGTGGTGGAGAATGACCGAGCTAGGATCCTGTGGGACTTCCAGATACAGACGGACAAAATGGTGGTGGCTAACCAACCGGACATAGTGGTGGTAGACAAACAGAAGAAGACGGCCGTAGTGATCGATGTAGCGGTTCCGAATGACAGCAATATCAGGAAGAAGGAACACGAGAAGCTGGAGAAATACCAAGGGCTCAGAGAAGAGCTCGAGAGGATGTGTAGGGTGAAGGTAACGGTGGTCCCCGTGGTAATCGGAGCACTAGGTGCGGTGACTCCCAAGCTAGGCGAGTGGCTCCAGCAGATCCCGGGAATAACATCGGAGATCTCTGTCCAGAAGAGCGCAGTCCTGGGAACAGCTAAGATACTGCGCAGGACCCTCAAGCTCCCAGGCCTCTGGTAGAGGACCCGAGCTTGAAGGATAAACCGCCCGCAGGGGCGTGCTGGGTGTTTATAAAAATAAATAAATAAATAAAATTACTGTTCAAAATGGGTCAGCTGTTCAAGAGTCCCCACTGCCATCAAGAAGGAGTTAGTGAGTCTGGATGTTCTGGATTTCGCACTCCTAAACCTTCGTCTCGAGGGCAGAAGTGTGAACAGTCTGTGTTGGGGGTGTGTGGGGTCTTTGAGAATGGAGGCAGCTCTCTTCTGGACTCTGCGACGGTAGATGCTCTGCAGAGAGGGCAGCGGAGTTCTGATGATCTTCTCCGCAGTTGTTATCACTCTCTGCAGGCGTTTGCGGTCCATAGCAGTAGTGCTGCCGTACCATGCAGTGATGCAGCTAGTCAGGGTGCTCTCCACAATGCAGCTGTAGAACCTGCTGAGGATCTTGGCCGACATACCAAATTTCCTCAGCGTCCTCAGGAAGTACAGCCTCTGCTGAGCCTTCTTGACCAGCTGTGTGGTGTTCAGTGTCCAGGTGAGGTCCTCAGAGATGTAGACGCCCAGGTACCTAAAGCTGCTCACCCTCTCCATTTCAAGGCCCCAGATAGACAGCGGTGGGTGAGGCCTCCTCTTCTTCCTCGTGTCCACTATCATCTCCTTTGCCTTGTCAGTGTTGAGGGTGAGGTTGTTGTCCTCACACCATGGCACCAGACCGGCTACTTCTCTCCTATAAGCCGCTTCGTCCCCTCCAGTGATGCCACCGATCACTACAGTGTCGTCCGCGAACTTCAAAATGATGTCTTTGTTGGAGTCACCCACACAGCCGTGGGTGTACAGGGTGTAGAGGATGGGGCTGAGGACGCAACCTTGTGGGACACCAGTCGGAGTTGGAGTGTGGGCTATGTGTGTGATTTCTGTATTATTACCGAGGGGCAACCTCCAGAAATGAAGCCAATGTGGAAGTGCCACATGAGGCTGGTTTTGGCCTCCATGAAGTTTCCCCACTCAGAACCACTTTGAGTGGGTGAATGACTCTTACACAGCTATCTGTATACTGAAGTCTTAGGGATAGTGGATATAGAGCCTTTCTGAGTTTAATTAACAGATGTCTGCTAGGCGTCACCATCACAGTCAGCAGAACGTATGAACAGGTAACTTTGACTGGGGGGCCTTCAGCTCACGCTGCGTTGCTATTCTCCCCCCAGAAAACAAACAAACATATTTCAGTTCAATTCAGGTTTATTTGTATAGTGCCAAATCACATCAACAGTTGCGCTAGGTGCTTTACATTGTAAGGTAAAGACAGAGAAACCACAACAGTCAAATGACCTTCTATGAGCAAGCAGTTGGGTGGCGGTGGGAAGGAAAAATTCCTTTTCTTTACCGGAAGAAGCCCCCCAGCAAAATCGGGCTCAGGAAGTGGCGGCTATCTGCCTCGACCCAGTGGGGCCGAGGGGAGGGAAACAGGACAAAGACATGCTGTGGAAGAGAGCCAGAGATTAATAATTACTAATGATAAAAATTCAGAGTGGTGTATAAACACACACACTGAAAAAGAAACACTCAGTGCATCATGGGAAATCCCCAACAGTATGAACCTGTTGCGGCATAACAAAGAAAAGATTCAGGGTCCCGTAATCCAGGCCTAACTATAAGCTTTATCAAAAAGTACAATTTCAAGCTGGATCTTAAAATTAGCAAGGGTGTCTGTCTCTCAAGTCCAAATTGGGTGCTGGTTCCCCAGAAGAGGATCTGAAAGCTGAAGGCTCTATTTACAGAGGCAAAGCAAAGCAAGACCTTTCAACCGAGAGCACACAATATCCTCAACACATTTTCATTTGTTTTGAAATTTTCTGGTGGGGTCATGCTCTGGAAAGTACCGCTCATGTATCGTTGAAGCTAAAAAGAGGTCATTTGTCTGCTTGTACAATTTGTTTCAAAGTCTGACATACATAAGCCCACATTATCAGTATCCTCCTTTGTCATGCTGCTTATGACTGCTCCAGAAGCACTAAACTACTGTGAACCAAATCATTAAAGTGAGCTGGTACTGCAATAACTTCACTGTGATATGGGTGTTTTAACCTTTTCATTACCATATTGTATGAATTAGTGTAACTTATAGTTAAAGTATAGCAGTAGAATTCAGCTGACGGGGCACAGTGACTTTATTGGGTGGGTGTGGACCCCTGAGGCCCGTTCATAACGTCAGCAGTGCCTCACTTCCACTACTTTAAGTGATTAAACTGGGCCTCTTCAGTTTGTGTGTGCTGTTGGTGCGTATTTGGAGATTTTTTTTTTTAATTGACTTGTTTAACTAATAATATGGCCTGTTGTGTTGTACAGACTACAGAAATCTGTGCTTCAGTTTCAGTGAGGGAAATTCCAGTATTTTATTAGTCTTTTACTTATGATAAAGGTGCTTTTTACCATGCATTAATTATAGGTAAATGTGTCTGTGCATTGCATCCATACAGTTTACAAATGCAGCTTTCTACCCAGGTTTATTAGTGTTAGCTGGTAACTTAGAACTCCACCCTCTTGTTCGCATGTGGTCACTTCTAGTTCCAAGAAACCAACATGGCAGCATCCAAAAATTCAACACATCAGAGAGTGGAGCCCCAAACCCATTGATGATGTCATAGTGGCTACAGACATATGTTATTTTGCCTTTGGTTATTACTCAGTATTCCAGTTAACAACACCAGCAGCAGCAGACACAGAGAGAATTTGTGTCACGGGCATAACAAGACGATGACGCATTCACAGTGACAATGACTCATACACATAAGCTAACTTTACAGGTCACACATCACCAACTCTTACTAGATTCATATTACTTATTTTTGTCAAGAACAATGTATTTGCTTTCTTGATAATTAAATATCAGCTTTATTGTAGTGGTAAAGTTCAAATGCTGTCTTATTTTAACTGAAAATACACTCTTAGTGGAGAAATATTGCTCAGCAGTAATGTTGATGCAAGGATAAATGAAAATGAATTATGTCTGTGTTTAGCTGCATGAGAACTGTTGACAGGGACTTTTGTTCGGGTGCATCACTGAATCCTAAATGCTAATTTTGCTGGCAAACAAGCTACTCAATCTGATTACCTAAAGCTGTTTTCACTCAAATGCTGGACAATGACAAACATAGTGGCCATGTAGAACAAGAAAAAGTGCCTGTTTTCACAGCTGGATGTACTCCACTTGGTTTAGGGTTAAGAAGCTGCTTGGGTCAAGTGTGCAGGGAGCAGGACACGAAGCCCAGCCATTTGCTGTGAATTCTTCATACCACTATCTGCTCAATTCTCACGCACCCACTGTTTGTCCCATTGTTTAGATTGTACTGTGAAAACTCCCATTCCTTAAAACAGTTCTGCTAGGTGAAGCTTTAATGTGCTTCTGCATGGTTGTTGTCAAGTCTGTCTCTGTTATCATAGAGTAAGTACAGTGTAACACACATTCAAAACATTACCTTTTGTTGTTTTCCTGCTTGTCTGAGTTTCAGGATTTCTTCAACTATTCTTAATCGCTCCACCTTACAAGGTGTGTACAGAAAGACTGACCAGTGCCAAGAATTCAGTCTTTTATGATGGTCGTACTACAGGAAACGCAGGAATAAGTCATAAAATAAATAAATCATCAAGCACTTTTTTTAGATTATAAACATAGTTGCCTCTACCAGTGAGATTGTGCTTTTGGTAGTGTTTGCATGTGTGTGTGCCATTCTGTCTATAAACGTGGTAGCTCGAAAACCTTTGAATGAATTCTGATAAAACTTTGTAGGGGTGGCGAGTGGGGTTGTGTTAACAGTCCGTTGAAATTGGGCTCACATCCATCAGGGTCTTCAAGGTCAGCCTAATGATTTATTGGTGGAAGTGCTACCAAAGAGCCTTAGAACTTAGAAACTGTATAAAGTGTGGTATGTATTGTCAACATATACAAAGTGCTGTATAGAAATAAATAATATCATGCCACATTTAACCTCTGACCTCTCCTTCAAGTGATAATAGTGCTTATTGTCATTGTTTACATTAACAGCATATATTGATATATCAAAACCAGTTTAACCAGTACCACATAACAATTTAAATGCATGTCCAATAATCCCAAATATGAATAATTTTTTGAAAAACTAAAAAACTTGTGATCAAAAACCTTTTTAACTTGATACTTCTCACTGAACATTTAAAGGACATTTTAGTCAAGACATCTTAACAAATGAATGCTACACATGTATTAGATCCACATAAACAAAAACAAGTAAAGCATAATTATACTCAAAATTATGTCAAGTATATTTAAACGGATTTCAGTGGGGCAAATGACAAAAGTCTGTATGTTGCACTCACTTTTATTGCACTAAAAACATCCTAAACTACGTTTAAAAAGAACAAAGAAAAGGATATTAATATATACAAAATACAATACTGTTCCCTTAAAAGTAAATACTGTCTTGGTGGAGGTTTTGTTGGTAAATGAAAGTGAATTCCACATGGTTTCACCTTGGAGTGAAAGACCCCTTATCTGATTCCAGGAGGAAACACAATCCTCTTGGAGTTGTGTCAGAAAGGGAAAAAAAGAAAACCCTGCAAAATGAAATACGCCGAACTACCCGCTGTGATGACCCCCTGTGAATAAGGAAGCAGCCGAAAGTAGTTTCTTTGTTTTGTCAACTGTTATCAAGAGCAATCTGACCACAGGGTCATGCTTCATCTTCATCCACCGAACAGTAGATATTTTGTAGATACGGCTCACAAATATTACACTGTACTGACACTCCTTGATTATAAGATAAAAGTAGAAAATTCCTCCTGTGAATTGCTAGAAAATATGTGTCTGTAATTAGACAAAGCCAGACTTGCACAATCATTCAGGTTGTCTTTGGAAAGACATATGTGAAGTGGCGGTTGGAGGCTGCAGAGATATGTGTTGTTTTTAAGAATCACTCATGATCAAATTCTAAAGGTGTAGTCAGGTGATGTGTATTAGTCATACTGGAGGAGGAGATGTCAGGTGCTTTGAGGTGGAAGTTTAGTACCATCCAGAATAAACAACCCCAGGACCTGTGAGAAGAAAACAAATTCTAACATGTACACTTTTAAAGAGTATCACTGCAATATCTGTAATAATGCAGGTGTAGACTGCCGGAGGTGTCAAATTCTCCTTTCACTCCTCAGATTGCAGAGCTAAGTTCCACAGGAGTGGTAGGTTGGTTGGTATATAATATTGCTCTATTAACCTCCGGTGTCCGTCAGTGAGTATATAGCGCACTCTAGTGGCCGAATCCAGGTTTTGAAATGTAGCCCCATTTCTCACCGCTGGATGTCACTAGCATGCTGAGACTAAAAGAGGTCAACGGAGACGGGGGAGGAATCATCCTGGTAGATTTGTAGCTGTGATGGAAGAAGTTTGAACTTAAGTTGAAGCACAGTCAAAAAAAAAAAATTAAATGGACCATTTACAAGTCGTGCATAAAAATTATTATCATTAGAATTTACTTGGGGGCGGGACACTCACTAAAATGCTTTCTATAGAATATCTTAATCCATGTTCTAACATCCGGTTAAGGAAATCCCAGAAAGTTGTTTCTGTTCATCTGGACCAAACGTTCTTCCAACTGAAAACTCTACGTCCAGGTGAATGGAATAAACCTTTTGGGACTTCTATAAAATAGTTACTTATCTTTAAATATAATTACATGTTATATTCTTTGGATCATCACCAGTGATGTTTTAATATGTAAGCATTTTACTACAAATGTTGTTACTATATCTTTTGTTGCAGTAGGTCAAAGGATGTCATTTTAACTACAGCTGTAGCTTTGGTATGATACTGCACAATATTTCACTATATTTATATTTATTATAACACTGAATAAAATAGAATATTCAGTTGACAGAAGTATCAGCATTAAATAGATGCTCCTGCAGAATGCTGACTTTCATATTTTTATATATCAGCTATCAATACTTTAAAAAAAACATGTAATGTACTATTTTAATATTGGTTTAGATTAGTAGTGTATATTTGTCCATAGAGTGTGAAAAATGTCACTCCTTCCCTTTTTTCACTCCATTACTTTCCAGATGTCATCAGTGGGTGTTTGACTGTTGATCACATGATCACATGAGTGTCTGTTTATTTTAGCAGGAGAGTTGGTCTGCTATAAGAATGATTTCAGATTTAGAATTTACTCATTCAAGTGTTGTTTTAAAATGTTTACCTCTGTTATATAGTGTAGATGAAGTACAGAGTAAAATTCTTTCTGTAACAGGGTTTGACTAAAATATGTGCTGCTTGCCTGCGGACACAACCTCTCACACTATGGATGCAAATAACAATTGTTGTTATTGTCAGTAGACTAGGATCATCTACCTTTTTTAATAAGTAGGGTTTAATTTGACAGAAAACCAAAAAAAAGTCTATCAAAAGATCTCAGACGTTTAAAGAGGTTTTTTTGTTTTTAGAGAGTGTGACTTGACACACAAAAAAGAGGGTTTTTTAGTCATCATCTTCTTTGTGGATTAATCTCAGAAACAAAAACATGCTACTTCAGATTCTGTTGATTATTTTACTATTTTATTGCAAACTATAGCCTTTACATCTTAACAAAATATTCCTTTATGTAAACATGTAGAAGTGCAGGAAAATAAATAAGTCTTCGTTTTGCTCATGAGTCACATAGATTTTATCACTGAGCAAATACCAGCAGTTCACTTCCTCCTGTGGCTCCTTGTTTGGATACTCCAAAGTACCTCCAGGGTTTCCCACAACAACAAACAAACCTCTCTTTAAGTCCTTATCTGTCCAAACAGCCAGTCTACTGGGTCCTTTCCCT
This sequence comes from Aulonocara sp. 'chitande type north' Nkhata Bay, assembly GCF_057382095.1. Taxonomy (NCBI): domain Eukaryota; kingdom Metazoa; phylum Chordata; class Actinopteri; order Cichliformes; family Cichlidae; genus Aulonocara; species Aulonocara sp. 'chitande type north' Nkhata Bay. Next base: position 27,877,349 of record NC_141356.1, read on the forward strand.
TGCAGTCACGTTCTCTGCTCATCCTGAGGGAAAAATCCTCTGTGCTGCTGTTTAGATTCAGACTGGAAGGTCTGGAAGTCCTTAATGTGCGCGGAGACCCGCGAGGTGCTGAGGCAGAAACTGAGAGCTTCATCTGAGCCTTTGAGAACTGCCGCAGCCTGGGGGTCCTCTGGAGTCTGACAGGGCCGTAGCTTGGGGCCTCAACAGGTCGGGCAAGAGCCTGGATGCTGGTCATGTAGTCCTCTAGAGACTGGGAGCTCTGGGTGGACTGGGAGGATGAAGGGTTGACAGGCAAGTCCTCAAGTGTCTCGGTAATGGTTGGCAAGTGAGGCAGAGACAGCAACAACTGTCTGCGTTTCATGCTGCAGCGGAGAGGAACAATAAAATAATTAGACTCTGGGAAGGGGGTTCTTTTCAAGAAAAAATCAAAAGAAATACAGATTATAGCTGTAATTTCTAATATTTGACAACATATAACTGTGCTGCTAAAACATCTGACATAATCTGTAAACATCTCTAATTACACTCATTACCATTTTTTTAAATTTAAAAACAGGAGCTAAACTGAAAGATGTTTCCCCCTTTCCTTATTCTGTATTGTTTCCTGAAAATAATTACTTCCAAATCATTAACTTAATTTTATAACTCTTTAGTTAATGTTGAATACACTGTTAGGATTTCTCTAAAAATAACTTGTGGGGATAATTCATTTGTAGTCCTGAGGAACAGCTAATAATGAAGAAGTAAAAGAGGAATCATTCTCACCTTTGATACTTGTGTTGTAGGTTTGACATGCAGAGAGAAATAGAAGTGATGTCCAGTCTTTGCAGTTGAGTCTGAGTGGACTGGAGTGTGTATCCAGCCTTTATAGAGGCACGCTGCAGCAGAGTGATTAACCGCTAGCTCCAAAAATAGCTCAGCTGACCTAACTCGCATCTGTGTGAATTTGTGTGCGTGCACTTGAGGGTGTGTTCATGCCTGTTCAGGAAACTCAGGAGTGGTGGGTCAGCGAGGTTCAGTGGTGCAGCTGCACTGAATGTTTATATTTCCAAAACAATGAAGCCCCGTGAGCGCCTCCAGAAATCCACTTTCTGTCTCTTCTTTCCACTCTTTAACATTTATGATTGTTATCATTATGAAAATGAAAACAAGCATAATTATTCTTTCAGTCATTTCCAACCATTATGCCTCCTCCTGATCCCTTGTTATAAAACCAACAGAAAAAAATACACAAACGCACACATTTTCAATGCAAATCAACTCATTAAAAGTTTAAAAAAACAAAACATGAGGATTATGTCTGTAACGGCTCAGACGCCTGTAAAAATTGTTCATCATGTGGTTACTTCAACAATCAGTCTCATGCACACAAGTGAAATGCATGAAAGCAGAGCATACACGAGGATGCATCACATGCAAGCTGCTCAAAAAGTACATAAAATATCTGCCCTCTAATATGAATTGTTTTGTTCTTGTTTAATTAATAATTAATCTGTTTGAGCTCAGTGAAGCCACATGTTTGCATGTAACACCTCCTTAATTAGAAGAATCCATTAAAATTTATTACATTTCAGTGAAAATGATTCAATCTTATTGGAATGTATGTAAATTGAAATGTCAAAACTTGCATACATTTAAAATTCTCTGTGACTTATGAATTCCAGATATATTCAGCCTTTTCCAATGATTTTACTTTTTATTACATAAAAATTATACTTTAAAAATCGATGCTTGTTGGTTTTACTGGTGTCAGCTGAGCAGTTGGGCTTCTGAGAATTAGGAATTATTTCTTATCTGTGTTACTTTGCTGTTGAAACTGCATAATAATTTGATTCATCAGCTTTTCCCCTCAGCAAATCTGTTAAATGATATTTATTGTATTTCTGGGTAATGAATTAGTTATAGTGATGATATAACAAGTTGTTTCAGGCAAGCGGACGTCCTAAAAGTGTGGTGGATGGCTGTTATCACAGTCACAGATGTGTGGTATCTGATTTATCATTGATCTAGCTTTAATACAAAGCACATAAACCTTGACTTGTTGTTGAACCTCTGGATTTATTTTTCACGTTAACACGCCGAAGGCCCTTGATTTCTGCTTTAGTTCTGCCTTTTGTGTTTTGCATTTAGCTGTAAAAGCAAACAGTTTTGTTTTCTACATCCAAAGCACGTACGGCATAGTTTCCAATCTATTCTAATTTTAGAGTTTCACTTTTTTTTCTCAACAAAAACAACAAACTCGCCCCCTGCGTGTACGTGACCCACAGCAGTTATTAAGACTTTGTTCCATTTTGGCCCTCCCAGACGTGATTCATTCTTGTAAAAAGGATTGTGTGACACGCCCTTTTTTCCACAGTTTCTGAGAGATGACAGAGCTCACCCTGCAGCTGTGAGCGAATGTCCCAGCACGTACACCTGATATTAAACCATGGTGGCTGCAGGCCAGCAGGATATCCCCTCTGACAATGACTGCTGATAATTTGTTGTCATACGTGTGTTTGTGTCTGTATGCAGGAGGATGGAGAGTTTGTTCTTGAAGGGCTGCTGAACATCTACTGGGGTCTATGTCGACCAATAAGACTTCAGATGTATGATGACAATGAAAGATTTCGTTTCAGCAGGTATAACGACCTAATTAAGATGCCAGCTTCTAATTTCAGTCCATTTCTAAGCACTTTGAAGCCAAAAGCCAATGATATGTTTCTGAAGAGAATGATTGGCAGTTTCATCAATACTCAGAATAATTAAAACAATTATTCTACTTTTGAGCTAAGCTAAGCTAATCCTCTTTTTACTCTAGCATCATAATTATCTGAAAGATGCTAATCTGCTCATCTAGCCGTCTGCAAAAATGTAAATCCATTGCTTACTTAAGGCTTTCAATCACATCTCACCAGTTCAGAACAAGGTAAATACAATAACTTCACATAAACTGTAAAGATACATTAACCTTGTAAAAGCCTGAACTATGACATTAGGTGCGAGAAAATTCTCATTTTTAAAACTGGAATGTTTATGGAAATGTCTAACATTAAAAAAGTAACTATCAATTTGCAGATTTGACTTGTAATTTCTATTGTATTTGTATCATACTACAGTTTAAAAATTGCTACGTCTGACATTTTTGTGCAACGTATGGCTTAAATATGTATTGTGCAATTTAACTGCACACTGCTAACATCACACTGATAATGTAAAGATAACATAAAAACTCATGTATCAAATATGATACGCTTGGTGTTCGAGGTTTAAAAACTTTTCCCTTCGTTTGTCTTCTACAAAAACGGCAGATTTACCGTGGCGGAGCAGGTGTCAGCAGAGTCTAATAATAACTCGCTTGACCGAGAAACCGGACCAGCAGGTGAGTTTGAAACACGTGCGGCTATTCTCTTTCACACACACACACACAAACGTGCTGGATTAGTTCAGATTACACACCTACTGAAGGAGATTATGGTCCCACAAGTGCTTCATTAAGCACTTTGGTAAGGTAGACTCACATGTTGGGCACATACGATCATGAGATGCCACTGAAATCAGATCACCAGCTCTATAAATAACCAGTTAGACTTGTTAGAAAGGCCTCAAAGCCATCACTAAGCGGTTTTGATAGCATCTGTTTTCTCACAGAAGCACCTTATGACTAAAGGTAAACAACGCAGCATGAATCACCACTGAATCAGTGGTTTAACATTTTGTCATACAGTGGTGATGTGGGCCCCATTATATGACAAAATTAAAAAATATATGGAAGAAAAAATGAATATTCACAACTAATACTATATGATCTACTTTTTACTGTTATAAGTTTTGTTAGATTGTGATTGTAGAGTTGTAGTGTACTGGTGAGAGTCTCAAAAGCTAATTTGGAAAACTCTTGTTAACTTGTAGTGTAACACTGATTTGTCAGAGCTAGCTCTGAGGAGCAAGATTTGTCTGACTTTAACACCATATTAATAGCTGTTTGATTTATGATTGATTATTGGAAAAATCCTGGACATTATTGTATTTATTGAACTATATAAATTGCTTTCAAAAAATTAACTGAACAAGGGTGCTGATAACAAATCAAGAAATCATTTTACTTATTGATGCTAATAATTGTCTCATAATTGGGAAGAAAATACCACAGGGTGAAAACTAGGCTGCTGCTGCTGCTCATGTAAAAAGAATGTGTCAGCAGATGAATAGTTTTTATTGGATATAAATGTATGAAATATGTTCTCCCCTAACCCCAAAATGATTGTTCACATATTTTAATGTTACATTTAATGTCAGTATGAAGCACAGGCTATTGAATCTACACTCACTGTCCACTTTATTATCCCAAAAGGAGGTCTAAGCCAGTATAACCATTACTGGATTAGACCCCCTTTTGCCTTCAGAACGGCTTTAATTCTTTATCCAGAAGGGTGCTAGAGACAATTATGAGATTTTGGTCCATATTGACATGATAGCAACACACAGTTGTTGCAGGTTTATTGGCTGTACATCCACAACTCTCCTGCCTACCACATCCCAAAGGTGCTCTATGGGATTGAGATCTGGTGACTGCAGAGAGTGCAGTGAACTCACTGATATGTTCAAGACACCAGTTTGACACGATTTAGGTTTCGTGACATAGTACGTTATCCTGGTGGAAGCAACTATCACAAGATGGGTACACTGTTGCCATAAAAGGACAGACATGATTATCAACAAAACTCAGGTTTAAATGTCACCTGCTCAGTTGCCACTAAGGGGCCCAAAGCACACCAAAGAAATATCCACCCTGACAATCCACCACCAGCAGCCTGAGGGGTTAATACAGGGCAGGATTGATTCGTACTTTAATGTCATTTACACCAAATTCTCGCTATATTATCTGAATCTTGCAACAAACACTGACTCATCAGACCAGGCAACATTTTTCCAGTCTTCTATTGTCAAATTTTGGTCAGCTTGTGTAAACCGTAGCCTCAGTTTCCCGTTCTTAGCTCACAGGAATGGCACCTGTTGTTGTCCTCTGCTGTTGCTTCGAGATTCAACATGTTCTGCATGCCTTGGTTGTAACAAGTGCTTATTTGAGTTACTATTCCCTTCCTTTCAGTTCAAAGCTGTCTGCCGAATCTCCACTGACCTCTGACATAAACAAGGCATTTTTACCTGCTGCTTACTGGATATTTCTCTTTTATGGAGTGTTCTCTGCAAACCCTAGAGATGGTTCTATGGGGAAATCCCAATAGATCAGTAGTTTCTGCAATACGCAGACCGTCTTCTCGGGCACCAACAACCGTGTCACGTTCAAAGTCACTTAAATGTTGTGGTTGGTTTTGAACTTAATAAGGCTCTCTGGACTATTTCTCTATGCCTAATCAGGAGCTGCTCCTACCTTATTTGGTGATTAGGTATTTGCAGTTGAATCAATGTACCTGTGTTAAAACAGGTGTGTTTTTTCTTTATGCGTCTCCCTCAATGAGGTGGTGACGTGGGTGGTCAGGATGAGGATGACTCTCCTCAGCTACTCAGGACCAGGAGTGATGCTTCCTTCATGCGTGTTCAGAGGAGGTCAAAGACTCACACTGCCAGAGACCTGCAGCGCTTGCGCACACACAGGTTCTCAATCAACGGCCACTTCTACAACCATAAGGTACATAAACAGAACACGCATAACAGTACACCCGTTAATGTTTCTGGTTGTTGACACATCTCCAGGTGCAGAGGGGCAGTGCTTTCCTGTGTGGGTGTGCCTGTGCTTTTGCTGAGTTTTACAATAGCCAGCTGTGATCTCATTTCATTAATGTGCCACAGGGAGGAGAAAAAAAGGGGTTACACTGTGTTCCTGCATCAGTCTCTCAGATACAATACAGTGGGGCAAAAAAGTATTTAGTCAGCCACCTATTGTGCAAGTTCCCCCACCTAAAATGATGACAGAGGTCAGTAATTTGCACCAGAGGTACACTTCAACTGTGAGAGACAGAATGTGAAAAAAAAAATCCATGAATTCACATGGTAGGATTTGTAAAGAATTTATTCGTAAATCAGGGTGGAAAATAAGTATTTGGTCAATAACAAAAATACAACTCAATACTTTGTAACATAACCTTTGTTGGCAATAACAGAGGTCAAACGTTTACTATAGGTCTTTACCAGGTTTGCACACACAGTAGCTGGTATTTTGGCCCATTCCTCCATGCAGATCTTCTCGAGAGCAGTGATGTTTTGGGGCTGTCGCCGAGCAACACGGACTTTCAACTCCCGCCACAGATTTTCTATGGGGTTGAGGTCTGGAGACTGGCTAGGCCACTCCAGGACTTTCAAATGCTTCTTACGGAGCCACTCCTTTGTTGCCCGGGCGGTGTGTTTTGGATCATTGTCATGTTGGAAGACCCAGCCTCGTTTCATCTTCAAAGTTCTCACCGATGGAAGGAGGTTTTGGCTCAAAATCTCACGATACATGGCCCCATTCATTCTGTCCTTAACATGGATCAGTCGTCCTGTCCCCTTGGCAGAAAAACAGCCCCATAGCATGATGTTTCCACCCCCATGCTTCACAGTAGGTATGGTGTTCTTGGGATGCAACTCAGTATTCTTCTTCCTCCAAACACGACGAGTTGAGTTTATACCAAAAAGTTCTACTTTGGTTTCATCTGACCACATGACATTCTCCCAATCCTCTGCTGTATCATCCATGTGCTCTCTGGCAAACTTCAGACGGGCCTGGACATGCACTGGCTTCAGCAGCGGAACACGTCTGGCACTGCGGGATTTGATTCCCTGCCGTTGTAGTGTGTTACTGATGGTGACCTTTGTTACTTTGGTCCCAGCTCTCTGCAGGTCATTCACCAGGTCCCCCCGTGTGGTTCTGGGATCTTTGCTCACCGTTCTCATGATCATTTTGACCCCACGGGATGAGATCTTGCGTGGAGCCCCAGATCGAGGGAGATTATCAGTGGTCTTGTATGTCTTCCATTTTCTGATGATTGCTCCCACAGTTGATTTTTTCACACCAAGCTGCTTGCCTATTGTAGATTCACTCTTCCCAGTCTGGTGCAGGTCTACAATACTTTTCCTGGTGTCCTTCGAAAGCTCTTTGGTCTTGGCCATGGCGGAGTTTGGAGTCTGACTGTTTGAGGCTGTGGACAGGTGTCTTTTATACAGATGATGAGTTCAAACAGGTGCCATTCATACAGGTAACGAGTGGGGGACAGAAAAGCTTCTTACAGAAGACGTTACAGGTCTGTGAGAGCCAGAGATTTTCCTTGTTTGAGGTGACCAAATACTTATTTTCCACCCTAATGTACGAATAAATTCTTTACAAATCCTACCATGTGAATTCATGGATTTTTTTTTCCACATTCTGTCTCTCACAGTTGAAGTGTACCTCTGGTGCAAATTACTGACCTCTGTCATCATTTTAAGTGGGGGAACTTGCACAATCGGTGGCTGACTAAATACTTTTTTGCCCCACTGTAAGTGCATGTTGTTTTTGAACAGAGTCCAGGTACATAGTGAGAGATTTCCTTTCTGTTTTAGACTTCCTGTGGAAAATGTCCAGGGCACTCAAGCCTAGGAATCCATACTGAAGTGTTGATGAAGCAAAGCGCCTCTACTAGTACTCTGTATTCTACATGGGCATTTTCTGTTGTGAATTTTTCCATTATTGTGTTCCAGACATCTGTTTTTACTCCAGCCTATGGTTCAGTCACTAACGTAAGAGTAAACAGCACCATGACAACTGGCCAAGTCCTGAACCTGCTGCTACACAAGTTTAGGGTGAGCAATAAAGATACTGGTCTCACTTCAAGTTGATTAAAATCAAGTATTTACCTTATTAATGTATTCATTTGATAAATTTTATATACTTGAAAATGTGAGTGAAGTAAGCCGTTATTATCATGGGTGATCATTTCGGTAAATCAGTGGTAAACTGGATCTTGCCACTGACAAACGCACAGTGCTAGCCTGGAGACAGCTACAGTTTCATAGGCAGCGTACTCAAGGAAACCAGTCCTTCTAACCTGCTGGCATAACAGCAACATTGTTTTTGAACTAAAAGCTTTCTATGCCTGCCTTAATACTTCTGTCTTCTAAGGTGGAGAATAAAGCTGAGGAGTTTGTTCTTTACATGGTGCATGAGTCGGGTGGTAAGTGAGACCTTTCAATCTGTGTTGTTGTTTTTTGTTTGTTTTTTTTAATTAATTTGTTTATGTTTTTTTTATTTTGTGTGTGTGTGTGTGTGTGTGTGTGTGTGTGTGTGTGTGTGTGTGTGTGTGTGTGACTTTGCTTATGACCTTGCAGAAAGGACACGACTGAGGGTTGGTGAATACCCACTGGTGACACGTGTGCTTTATGGACCCTGTGAGAAAATTTCCAAGATCTTTATCACAGAGGCAGACCTGGGAGAGGAAGTCACATATGATGTGAGGATGGGCTTAGTGCCACTACTCTTCTTTTATCTTGTGCACATGACTTCTTTTTTTTTTTCTTTTCTCTTTTTTCTGTAGACGCACAACAAAACAATGGCTCAATGATAGACAGTTGGGTTATAATTAGCAAGCTGAGAAAAGATTTCCTGTTTAGGGACTGATGTAACAATGGCTAACATGACTAAATCTGTGACAACACTGTAATATAAATAAGGTTGCTGCTCGGTACATTCCCCAAATAGTCTATCATTTGAATCACTCTAAATTAAGAAAGGCAACACTATTTTTCCACAAGTAAACAAAAGTTTTACCTTTATTTAAAATAATAACTTAAAGCCAAATCTCACTTGTCTGATTTCGGTTCATTGTTCATTGACATGTCCTTTTATTATTGTCGTGTCATCTTATAGTTTTTAAAAGATTAGAGTTTTAAACAAAATGCCAAAGTAATATTTATTCCCAATTTTCTCTGGGTAAAACACAGAAGTGACTTTTGACAATTTGTATTAAGACAACTGAAAAACTGTTCAATACGTGTTCAGTTGATTATTTCAAATAAAGTTGAGGGCTTTTTTTTCTTGGAATAAATATTTGTTGATTTAAGTATTTGTAGTTTAAAGTATATTTTATTTTGTTTGTGTTATGTGCTAAGAGTGTGCATTTGGTTTAGCAGTTTGATTATCACTTTCTGCAAAAAAGTGTATGTTATGCTATGTCTGGGAAAATTTAAAATAGCTCCCTGCAGGCAAAACAACAATTTAATAATGAACAGTAAATGTCATATTTATTAATATTTTTTTTTAAACAGAGTATAAATTAGGATTAGAGTCCCAAATAATGGGTAAACAAATATCTATACATCTATATTATGTATACTATATCTATACATCTCAATGAAGTTAAGAAAGAATAAAAAAGAATGGGATGCAGACACCCCAATTACTCCTGCAGGTGTGAACACAAAGTGCACAAGTTACAGGTATTCATCTATTTGGCTATGTATATGGGCCACAATTGCAGCAGATTCCAGTCGCAATATTCACTCTCACACAAAATGCAGACCTTTCCATAAAAGCAAACAATATATCAGTTGCACTGAAAAGCACAAGAATACAATAAATAACAGTAATGAGTGCTTTCTGCCATCTTAGTGCTAAACCAGGGGAAAGGAAAAAAGCTTTGTTTTGTGTAACATTTATTTGTGGATAGTTCTCCCTCAAAATGATACGTTTGAATTTATCTTTTTCCAGGTTGCCCAGTACATAAAGTTTGAGATTCCCGTTTTAGACAGCTTTGTAGAAAAACTGAAAGAGGAAGAGGAACGTGAAATAATCAAACTGACCAAAAAGTAAGTCAAGAGTCTCTCCTCTCATAAATGTTGTAAATCTCGACTGATTTATTTCATGATGTGGAGCCAATATGCATGTTTCCTGTCAGTATTACTGAATCAAAACAAGGCAGTCACTCTTCAGTTAAGGACAGTGTCACGGCTTATTGTTTGCAAGCTTATATAATCTTTCACCTCATATGACTGAGATTTCAGCCTACTAAGCCTGACATTGTATGTACTTTTATGACTCATGTGGCCTTATGAGTCTGTTTACACAGTTCTGTGGTAAACAGACTCTCAGACTTGCTTCTCTTCTGGAGACAAAAGGCACATCATCATAAGAAAAATATTACATTGCAATGTTAAGATCAGGTTTAAGGTTGGGATAACGTTTCCATGAATTACTACAAGTCAGTGATGGAATCGCAACTGTGCCTTTCATGGTTACAGTTAACTTGCATCAAATTGTCTCAACCTGTATTCTTTTTTAGGATTTGTGTTCTAAGTAGCTAAGCTCCACTGACAGTCTGACGAACAAGTCATTCATAACACATTCTTTGTTCAGTCTTTTCATTAAAATAATACCACTCTTCAGTAATAAATAAATATGTATTTGGGTTTAAGTGTGAACATGCAACACAAAGCCTTTATTCGAGTGTTTCTTTTCCCCACCTCTGCAGGTACAGTGCCCTGAAATCTATGATACTGCATCAGCTTGAAGACAGAGCTCACACTGATGACAGAGCATGATTGTTTCTATAAGCGCGTGCTGATGTGTAAGGGGAATGGGCGGGTGCAACACTAATGATTGTTGTTTTAGTATGGGAATAGTTCCAGATACTTTAGTGAATGTAGAGGTAAAGGAGAAAAAGTGAGTCACCACTTTGTATCATCTATTCTGTCAATATTTTTACAACTAAGTGCATCACTGTTTTGATATCTTCTATTAATATATTCACATTTTGTATGAAAATCTTTACTGCACATATGGATATTTATACTGAAGTGTTTTGGTAAGGTTTTCTCTGACTTGGACCTTTTTATCTAATAAATCAGCTTTAGTGTTGTCCTTCAAAAATACTGCTTGATGTCTTATAATAAAGAAACTAAGCTTGGGCTTACACACACAGCCATATTTATTATTTCCTGTGTTTCCACAGACTGAACACACATTAGCATTGTTCTTCTAAGCAGCCCTCTTTGCCAGCTACTTCCCATGAGAGGGGGGGGGGGGGGGGGGGGTGTGTGTGTGTGTGTGTGTGTGTGTGTGTGTGTGTGTGTGTGTGTGTGTGTGTGTGTGTGTGTGTGTGTGTGTGTGTGTGTGTGTGTGTGTGTGTGTGAACCCTGACCCTTTCAGCATTACACAATAGAGGTATCCTGAGAGAGTATGGCTGTTCCTTTTTCCCACAGATTTACAAACGGCAAGACTTTTGTAATATTTTGTGGCTCAACCTTGACTTTAAACACTGACCTACAATCACTCACTATTATTGTTTTATCAGATCATAACAGTAATTCAATAATGCTCCCTACTCCCAACCATTAATCTCGCATATATTCACAGAGCTCATGGTCTTACTAAAGCAAATTTAGTTTGAAAAATTGGGCAAGAGGAAGATTGGTCACATTTATCCACTACTTAAGGGAATATTGCTAAAGGTTAACTGTGTCCAGCTAAGGAAAGCTGTATCTTATGAACTTCTAAAACCCTGCAGAAATGGAAAAACTCCAAGTATAGTCATGTTTGCTGAAGTAATTTCTTTTGAGCCTTTGAATACTGGTTTAATTTTCAGTATGAAAAACATATGCTCGTGCAAAATTCCTGATAAGCATCAGAGTCTGCCTTTCCTGCAAATGGATAAGATATTCTGTTAGATTGCTATATATTAAACTAAATATCTATGCATGGAAGTTAGTAGAAACTATAAGCAGACATTGGATTTACATAGCTGAAAATTTCTGGTTTCTGATTGTGTTCAATAAAAGCAAGTTTTATTGATCATTGCAACTGAACTTGTTGCATGCATGTAAATGTTCCATTTGGGGGGGATAACAATTCTGAAAAGTAATTTCAAAAACATCAGCTATTGTCTGAAGATGGTTAAGCTTTTAAAGATATATCGTTTGCATCTATAAACAATGACTGATTCACAAAACAGGAGGTCTTGAACCACATCCGTGATCCAAATAAAACTGCTTCATAGGAAGCTGTGAAAACCTGGCCTTTGCACCCTAGCTGATAGGTTTGAGAGACTGGCAACTGATTAGCAGTACACCAAAAATAAAAACAATTGTAATGATTTGCATTCACCAAAGAGCTACTGTGTGGACCTTGACTGTTTTATCAATTGGTGTTCCTGTTGTTGTAAATTTACTTACAATCTCATCTCTGAACCCAAAAACAAAACGTTTTATCATATTTTAATATCATCCTAAAATTAAAGGGAGAAAATCAGTATTAAATACAATGTTAATTGTGCTGTACTGCACATAAATTAAAATGCCATTTAGAAAGACTTATTGTAATTCGCTGTTTTCATGTGTGTGTAAATAACACAAACAGGCCATTTGTTAAAGCATTTTTTTTACTGTAATAGCACCCTCTAGTGGCCATTGAAATACTGATGCACAAAAACTATTTCTGTAGGCACAACCTAAACAGAACCATCTGTGTGGAAAAATTACACTGGTGCAGAAATGACAAAACTGCAAGACCCAGACCAATGATACCATCTTTCATCTTGTCTATGGATTAAATTAACTGGGAAACTGTGGCACACTACACACTCACTGGCTCACAATTTGACTGGCAAGTCGATAGGCAATGTAAACAGGCTTAGTGAGCTCTAATCAGAACCATAATTTACAAAATGAGCTGTTATTCCATTTAGTATAATACAAATAATCTGAAAAAAGTTTACTGAGATCACAGTTTCAAGTGGGGGGCTGAAAATTCTAAAGTACATCAGTTACTTCAGTAAAAAATTTCCCACGTGTGAGAATAATAAAAGTTTACCTTATCTTATCTTACAATGTGCAAAGTTGGCAGTGACAGTTAGCGAGACCTAACCTCTCTAAGGGGGTTCGATCCGACTCAAAGGGGACAGAATCATGCCAGGAAAATTATGAATTATTTTTCTAGGAGTGCAAAAAAAAAAAAAGAAGAAGAGGAACAAACAAATGTGGTCACTGGCATTTCTGGCGTAATAAACACCTGGATTTTATAGGACTGTTGGTACTGTTAGGGGTGTGAGATTATTTATAAAAATAATGGTGATGAACGGTTGAAGGGGTCCCCTGTGAATTTTTGCTTAGAGTCCATCCCAACAGCAGCCTGCTGGCCAGTTAAAAGAATGGAGTTTTAAGGCACTTCCAACTTTTCAAATTAGGAACTGGTAGCTAAATCTATCAAGGGGCCACTGGAGAAACTGGGACTTTTGGCACTTCAGCACTGGTTTCATTTTGCATTAGTTGCAGCTTGGTTGGGAGATGCTCTTAGAAAAACATTAGCATTTAACAAACAGGGCTTTAAAAGGGCTTTAAAAGTTTTAAAAAATCACCAAATTGCTGTTGGGGCAGATGTGTCTGTAAATCATTTCAAAACTATATTTCTCATTTTTCTTGCCTTTTATGGTCCTTTCCCCAGTTTGATGTCAGAGAAATCATGTCAAGTGTCTGTGGTCACTGCTTATATAAACAAGTTAGTACAAAGTGAAATGATACTTCCTGATGATGTGTTTATGGTCCGTTAATTGTTTCATTTTGTGTATTGCGTTTTCCTACGGACAGGTACCGCAAACATGCTGCAGCGCAGTCTTCCAACTGCACGTTCCTAGACGTGGATGACGTTGTGCGTTGGTCAAACGGTGATTGGTTGAGAGGTGGGCCGAAACAGGGAAGGAAAGGACAGGTAACTTCCACCAGTAGCAAGAGAAGAGCTAAAAAATAATAATGAATACAGCAAGAGAGGCACAGACAGCGGCTGTAGTGGGCGCTTTTCATTTCCTTTAACACTCTGTTTCACTTCAGCTCTTTGTATTACGTAACTTCAGTCTTGTCCACGGCTGGCTGAGTAGCCCACTCACCTGTAGCCTGCCGCCTATTTTCGACACTGCCTCCATCGACAACAGACCCTCTCTGCAGGTAGACGTGCCGTCCACGGACTGCCAACGCGTTACCGCTACTATATAATGTACACCGATATATAAGTCACACCCCACTGTATGCTCGAGTCACACTGTATCTTATTTCATACACGCCCCGAGGTGAAGTTGAGATAAAGCTGTGAGAGCGACAGTCCTACAGTTCGATGCGAACCAAGGATGGCGACGAGTGCGGACCCAAAGATAGTTATAATAGGATGTGGAGTATCGGGTATAGCAGCGGCTCACCGGCTTGTCAAAGCTGGATATGGTCATGTGCGGATACTTGAGGCGACTGGAAGAAGCGGGGGACGAATAAAAACAGCAACTCTGGGTAAGTTTATATGTAGTTTCTGTTTTAGTCAGTTTCGTCTTTACACTGTCAGAAAATCAGAAACCAACTAACTGTACACAAAGACTTGTTTTTCTTTGACAGGTAGCACTATTACAGAGATTGGTGCGGCTTACATCCATGGCCCATCTGAGGAGAACCCATTGTTTTGTCTGTCTCGTGACTATGACCTCCTGCCTCCAGAAGCCCTCACTCCAAAGAACCAGGCCGTAGACGTGGATGAAGATCCTCCCTTGGTCCCCAACTGGTTCAGCAGTTCAGGTGACCAGACATAGTAACACAAGTGTACTTCAGCACATCGCATCATCGTGTATATTAATAGCGTGCTTGGTAAGCTGTGATTGTTATTACAACTTTAAATTCTGTCCCAAAGGTCAGAGGCTGAGTGCAGAAAGCATGGAACCAGCTGAGGAGCTGTTTCGTGAGATTTTAGATAACACTTCACAATTTCAAAATCGCAAAAACACATCCTGGGAGAGTGTAGGACATTTCATGCGAACAAAGGTACATTGTTTTGAATTATGCTTGTTGCTGATGATATAAAAAGCTGTAAAGAAAAAAATCTGTTTTGTTGAAATTTGGCATTTTGTGCAGGCGCAGAACCAAGCAGCGGGAAGGTGGAAAGATGAGGATGAAACCACTAGGCAGCTGCTTCTCTCTGCCTTCAGTACTATGCTGAAGTTTGAGTGCTGTGGAAGTGCGACTCATAGCATGGATGACATAGACCTGGCAGGCTTTTCTATGTATAAGAGCCTACGTGGCGTGGACTGCACGCTTCCAAGGTTTGTGCATCATTGTATGCATAAAGGGTGTTAACATAAATGCCATTCATTTACTTGTCATTTGCTCACCTGTAGCAATTTAAGTTTATGCCTTCACCACCAAGTGCTGTCAAAGAGTAAAGCTGCATTGATTAATACTGAGTTATTAAAGTGGCAGTGATTTAGATCCTTAGTCCTTTAGATTGTTTCTTTTATTTACTCCTCTGATCAGCCTGTGTGAGAACCTTCTGTGGTTTTTATTATAGCGATTAGCTAATTATTATTTATTCATTTATTGTCTAGTTTTACAAGAACAAAGCTAATTTATCCACAATAAAGACTAAGACAATGAAATACAGGCACCTTGATGTCTGTAAGTACGCACTAAATAAATAGAAAATGCTCTTGACTGCTCCAGTTTCACCCAGTTAATCTTTATAATTTGTTATTTATTCACTACAGATTATATTTAAAGTAGCCAGACAGGATCCATGGACATGTGCTTGAGCTAACTCTTAGACATATTTGGCACTCTGCCATATTAAAGGTCATGGGCCTGATTTCCATTCGCTGCACCTTAATTCATTTAGAGAATCACTAACCACGACTAAGTCTTGAAAGACTATGAAAAAACCAGGAGCACATGCTGAAACAACTTTAAGCTAGCACGGGGCTGTTACAGAAACACAAAGCAGGAGATGAAGCATAGCTGAATATGTTTCTAAACCAACTTCATTCTAAGCCAAAGACTAGAAAATATGATGAAGCATATCTTCCCTTTGGCTTCACCTGCACAAGGCATTTTTTGAAAAATGTATTGATAGCAATGTTGAATATTATTACACAGGAAAAAAAAACAACTACATGTAAAATAATTACACCGTGACGCCTCTGCCTTGTAAATGGAGTGACAGTAACTGTGTGTGTATGTAAGCCTGTAAAAACTGAAGATAGTCAGATTAACAGTAACAGTATTTCGTCTCTATCCGCCATTCTGTAAATCAGCTCATGTAAACAATAACGTGGCGCACAGCGTGACGTGAAAAAAAGGCACATACCTTTGAGGTTGCGTGGCGACGTAAAGGCAAAAAAAGAGTTTTAAAAAATCTCAGTTTTCGGTGATTGGAAACGCCGTTTACGTGTGGACGAAACAGCTGCGTTTTCAAAAATACCCGTGTAGGTGTGGACGCAGTGTAAAAGAGTTAGTAGTTTATTTTATTACTACCTGTCATTTTTAATTGTTTACTAAATGTTTGAGGTGTAAAATAAACCGCAATGGAGCAAAATAAGGGTGTGTGTGGTTGGAGGATGTCTTTGTGTGTGTGTGTGTGTGCGTGCGTGCGTACGTATGCGCGCGAACATTTTTCTTGTAAAACAAAGGGGGGCCTAGCAAAAAATGTTTGGGAACCACTGCTCTAATCTAATGAACCTCAATAGTAAGCGGTGAGTCAAGTTTTGCACACTTCATGGACACTCATCATCACTTTGTCATTGTCAACAGCTATGATTATCACATCAAATATAAAATACAAATGTACTACAGATGCTGCATTGTGGTCATCTTAATGTATCTTATCTTGCAGAGGATTTGAGCGCCTAATCGAGAACTTGATGTCTGAACTCCCCTCTGATTTGGTGACCTACAATTGCCCTGTGAGCTGTGTCCACTGGAGCAACACAGAGTGTGGCTCAAGTCCTGTGACGGTTGAGTGTGAGAATGGCGAGAGGATTTCTGCTGATCACGTTATTGTCACTGTGCCTTTAGGTAAACTTCTTTTCATATACTTCATCCTGTTTTTCGTATCTCTGCATGAAATTGATTAATTGTAAATTCCGTGCTACGACCAATGTCAGAGCTTAATCTTAATGGCGGGGTTTTGGTAGTGTCACTTTAACAATGGAATACAGACCAAGTTAGATTTAACCCTCTGCTGCAGTTTATGCAATTTTTAATACGTTTTCTTTTTGTCAGGATATCTGAAGAAGCACCACTCCTCTCTGTTCTACCCTCCTCTCCCGGCCCACAAGCTGAAGTCGATCGAGACACTAGGATTTGGAACATGTGACAAAATATTTGTGGAGTTTGAATCGCCGTGGTGGGATGCTGATTGTGAAATCATCTACCTCGTGTGGGAAGACGAGGTTTGTAATACAGCAGCCAGAATAGTTTCATAAGTATGTACCGAACCTGTCTTAATAACAGGTTGACAGATATTTTTAAACTTTGTTGCACAATTTTAAAGATATGAACCTGTTTCTTTGTTTTTATGTATATGATGCAATAAAATATCTCAGAAATGTTGCCTAGTAAGGGTAAAACAATAGAGACATTGTGTGAACTTGTGTTTTAGAGCCAGAGATCAGAGAGGACATAAACCCTTTTGTGTTTTCAGGAGACTGTGTCAGACCAAGTGTCAGATGTGAGTGAATCCTGGATAAGGAAGTTGGTGACATTCACTGTGCATAAACCTTCTGAAACGTAAGTGACATGTTAATCTGAGAGACCATTAATGATTTTTCCCTCCTATAAAGTTTCCTTTGCAATTCAAACCAGCATTCTGACTTCTCTTGTTGATTAACACAAACTCTCAGGGGTAGCCATGTTCTCTGTGGTTGGATTTGTGGCCATGAGGCAGAGTATATGGAGACACTTCCTGAGGAAGAAGTGAGAGAGTCAATCACAAACCTCGTCCGTACATTCACAGGTAAGTTTTATATCTGATCTAAACCTTATAGCTCTTTCCTCTATAGCATAATTAAAGATAAAAAATAAATATCAAAGAGACTAATGATTAAAATTAAAGGTTGTTATACCTAAGAAAACTTCTCTGTATGCACAAGCATCACAACAGTTCAATTTTTCGTTAGAAATCTATAAAACATCTCATTGTTATAGGAATAAAACAAGTTCAGGTAATAAAGAGTATATATGCAGATATAATGGCATTAAATCGAGCAGCAAACGTGTATGACTATTACCTAAATATCTTTATGTCTTACAGCAATAAGACTGAGTTTGTGGTTGAACCTGCTAATATGATGTTGGCACAAATTGTATTTATATTTTAAAAATCTGATAGTCATCACACTCTTACTTATATATAACATATTAGTATTGGGAAAATAGTTCAGTATAGATTTATGAAACCAGGTCAGATTGCAGAGTTTATCCTCTGATGTTGACATGCCCAAAACAGGCCACTGTGCAGATGACAATTGATTGTAGAAAACTATGCAGCTATTTTCCTCGACTGAAACCTTCTAGTGCAGAAATGTACATGTTAGACCGAGTATTGAATAGGTATTGAATGGGCACCATTAAGGTAGAAGCTACCTGGTTTGTGCCCAAGAAAACACACAAATCGCCTGGACACTACGTCAGGAAGGGCACCCATAATAATCTGTCAACTCAAATATACAGAGCTGCCTAATGTGGTAACATGTTTTGGAAAGGGGAGCATCTAAAAGTAGCTTGAGTAGCAAGAAATATTCTTCTCAGATAATTGATCCATAATTGATCCAGCTGCTGCTTTTTAATAAACCAGAATGGGGTGTCACAACCCAGCTCAAAGGACGTGACAAGCAAGTGGGAGACCACACACAGGCTTTTAAAGGCTGTAAGATATTTTTAATGAAATAAGGTAAAGAAACTTAAACACAAGTTAAATAATACAACAGCCATAACTGAAGAACAAAATGAACATAATGAGTGACAGACAAAGAGAGACAGCCATGGTTCAGTCAAGGTGTCTTTATACACTGGGACTGGCCTGCTCAGGTGTGCTGCATCTATAACTGGGTCAGCTCTACCTACCTGCAAGAAACAGGCAACAAGAAAACAAGAACACAAGGCCACCCCACTGGCTGTCACAGGGGGCATATTGGAGGGGCAGGCTGTATAAGGCACTGCCTGCTGAAATGAGCTAGCAAATAGTTACTGATATACAGTATTCAAGTCCTAAAAAGCTGTCATACATAGAGGGAAGGCTTTAATATGTAGTAAAAGTAATTTATTTATATCTGTTTTTTTTATATATTTTCTGAAGTTGTTGAGCCTTGGTTATTTCATATTTGTGTGTAGGAAACGATACCATCACACCAAAGAGAATCCTGTGTTCCCGGTGGTTCACTGATCCCTGGACATACGGTTCCTACTGTCACCCAGCCATAGGCTGTACAGCCAAGGACCTGAAGAACATGATGGAACCTCTGCCTTCACAGGAAACTCTGTCACAGGTACAGAACGTCTTGAGCCACCGCTAATATTTTTCTTCCAAGGAGCCAGACTTTCATGTCATTTTTCTAAAGTGGTCTTGAGTAAGAGTTCTCCAGGCTTTTTTGAATGTCTTTAAAAATGTTCAGTCCAGTCCTTGTACCTGACCATTTTCAGAGGAGTGTTTTGTCCGTTAAAATCCATTTTAAAAAGTATCCTTTAGCGCTTTGTTACTAGCAGCCTGTTGGAAAAAATGCATCATTTGTTCACATTTGTTTATTCAATCTATAAAAACTGCCAGTGATAACACAGTTCAATTCAATTCAATTTTATTTATATAGCGCCAAATCACAACACAGTTTGATAAGAATTGCTAGTAGAAAACGTGACATATCTTGGCATGGTGTGCAGCAGATGAACTATTAGTAAATCAAGTGAGTCATATTGCCCAGGGAAGTACTGACTTCTGTTACTTTATAGTTAGACAGAAAGTGACATAATATAACCTTGAAAAATGTTTCTCACTTTTACTGCTTGTGTGTTTCAGCCCCTGCAGGTGTTGTTTGCTGGAGAGGCGACCCATCCTTGCTTTTACTCCACCGTCCATGGAGCAATTATTACTGGGTGGAGAGAAGCGGATAGACTCATCACTCACTACTGGGCTTCTGTTAGCCCATGAATTCCCTGTAATATAAGAAATTTAAAGATAAAGACTTTTCTTTTAGCTTTTTTTTTTTAAACTAAAAAACAATCAGATAAGTCTTTTATCTTTTCTGACTGCTCTTTAGTCAGATAAGATAAAAGACAAATCTTATCTGTGTCTTATCTGGTGACACTGAGTAATCATAGTGGTTGTCTTTTGGCACTAAAAACCACAGTGCTGAATATGGGAAAAAAGAGGGCTTGTGGCATAGTTATGTTGTAATCTGGAGTTCCACTCCTTATCTAGGTTTAAAGGTTGACGCATTACATTATACATTAGTCATTGCTAACATGTTGCCAAGGGAACTTTTACTGGTGGAGTTGTTGGTAATATTAATGCAAGTAAAATTATGTTTTTGTTGTGATTTTAAAAATAAGAATATGCATAAACTGAATCAATGCCAACAATTTTAATAAAAAATATCAAAGAATAAGAGCACTGAACAATTTTAGTGTATTATGAACAAATAAGACACAGTTATGCATGGTCAACCATGGCATACCATAAAAACGACAGGTAGATCACACGTGACTTAATCGCTACAGGCAAGCAGTAGTTGGGCAGGTGCTTGGATAAAATTTGCTAAGCAAAGCAGGTACAATAGAACAAATACAAATGGCAGGCAAAGTAGCAGGAAGTTATTGAAAAGTGGGTCAGTGTGGCGTGGGGTTAGTGATACAACCCTTAGTGAGTGTGACTGAGGAAGGAATTGATTAAAAATGGGAAAACTTGCAGGTATGGATGAAGTAAGCTAGATAAAAAGTACACCAAATAATAGCTTTATTTTCCATAGAGGAAATATCCATACATAAATGCATTCCCTGGACATTGCAACTATTTTGCAATGATTAATAAGCACAAATCAAAGTCCAAATCATCTGTTTTAAACCACAATCAGGACACATGCTATGTAGTTGCTTGTGTGTTTTTTGTCTTTCTATAGAATAAAAAGACCACAAATATAATGTGTGATTCAGATGCAGAATAGTTCATTTCCTCAATAGGGAGAACACCAAATCATTGAAACATTACATTAAACACAAAATAATGATATATTTGCATTTTCTAAAGGACCGCGGTCGTCCTAATATTTCGAATTATGTAATGATTTTGTTTCAGTTTATGCAAACATAATTTATTAGATTCCCTATAATAAAACTTAAGTAAATGACAGGAGATGCACTTTGCTTTACTTGTCACAAGTGGACAAAAGGGCTCTATCCAGGTTTGTGATTGTGTTTTTAATTAATAAATAAAATCAAACATGGACACATTGTAGTGTATTTACTGTGTTTATTTATGCAAGTAAATTAATGTCTACTTTTTTCTCCCCCTGTGTTCACCTTATGAGGTCACCAAATACTCTTGTCTTTATTGGTTTATGCATAAAGAGCAGGAACTTTCTCACTTGCACCTCCACAAAGGTGTTTTTCTTTTCTGTACTAGAAGCACCAAGGTTAATCATAAACCAGGATTACCAGGATCCAGGTGCATTCTAGGGCACCCAGGCGTTTCAGGCTTTCTGTCATCTGAAATGAAAATGTTAGTATGTTATATAGATCAAAATACCAGCTAACTGTAAGAACCTTGATGTCAGTCCTCTGTTTGAAAATACATTGTCTGCTCTCTAATACTCTGAAGTTTAATACTGAAAAACTGCAGTAAGGATACAACTTTAATTATTAACTGACAAGTGAAGTCTTTGTGTTTTGGAAATACAAATACATTTCCTCAAAGTCACCAAATAAAATATTCAATGTGTAATGAAGTGTATTTTATTTAAGAAAGCCACTAAAGACAAAGTAGCTCTCTATGAATATATAAGGTGATGTCATGTGATCAGCTTTAGGGAGGCATGCAAACTTTTCTTCTGTCAGCTCATCTGTCTCTATCTCTCTGTCTCAACAAAGCTTTTTTTGGAGGAGTGACCACTCCTTACAAAGAAAATAACTTTAAATTTTAAGTTATTAAGTTACAATTTTGAAACCTGAAATTTTGGCTTATTGATAATATATTATAATGTAAACATATTTTCAATGTATTTTATTTATAATGGCGAGAATAACTTTCCATGTAGTCAAGCTTTCTAGGGAAAATCGGAAAATGGACTTTATTCTGAAAATCTTGACCGGAAGAATTTTTGTTCGCAGCTGGGGGTTTTTTTCGCTCCACTGAAGGACACAGCTGCGGTTCACCGTTGTTGCCAGACATGGGTGGACACAGAGACGCGAAAGTAGTGATCATAGGATGTGGGATAGCTGGTATAGCAGCAGCACAGAAACTGGTGAAAGCTGGTTTTCATCATGTGCGGATACTGGAGGCGACAGGAAGAAGCGGAGGACGAATAAAAACAGGAAGGATCGGTGAGTAACATGCACTTAGGGCTTTTTCAGTCAATCTGCAGTTTTTTAAATTCTGGTGTCCGCAAATTACAAACACACAATTCATTTTCTTGTCATGATGGCAAGCAACAGTGTAAAGTTTTTTTTTTTTTATTTCCTCACACTGCACTTTCATGTTGGATGTGATTGGATGACCTAAAGTGAAAGCGCAGCATACAGATGCATGCCAGGGATATGATAGAAGGACTTTGGATACTACGTTAGAGAGGACACCTTATAGCACAGCTGTATAATGAGTTGAACTCTGGCAGAAACTTACACATTGCATAACCGTAATGTATAGCTCCTCCAAGCGTCATAAAGTGGTGTGTAGCAAAGGTTTTGTGGACCCATATGAAGGATTCGTAAGAGAGGAAAGCGAAGTAAAGAAAGAAGCCTTACTGCTGTAAACTGTTCAAAATACAAGATGCAAATAATTTGGAGCAATATGCTGCTACCATTCTGCAACTGACTGGATCAAGTTGGTAATGACATTCAATATGTTTTTGATAATACAGTAACTAAGAGTGATAAATTACTGAAAGCCACATTTAACAGAAATTAATATTTAACTGTTACATTTGAGTTCAGTAACCTTTCTGTTCTATAGGAATATAACTAGATTACAACCAACTGGCAGCCGGTTGAGTCCCCTCGATTTGTGCTAACTGACAAAGTCTCATTCAAACCGATTGAAACATGGCAGGAGTTTGTCTACATTTATAAATTAGACAGCTATTATATGAAACCTTCAACAATGTCTCCTAGAGTGATTGGACTCAATCCAAGTCAGACTATAACTGTTTGCAGAAAGGTTGCCTTCTATAAGGTGAGATTATTCATAGCATCCCCAGAGTATTTTAGTTTATCGATACTATGCCCTATCAATTTTCCCCCGATCTTTGTCAGGTATTTACCAAAAAGTGATTGCAGGAATTTTTTTTAGAAATGACTTGTTGGTTTGGTTTTTGGTGAAATTAACATCACTGTTATGTTTCCATCACTTTGAATACATATTTTCAGGGCCTGAAAAGAACTAGATATTTTATATATGTAGATACAATAGGTAGAGGTAGGTAGGTAAAGTAAAGTAAAATAGGTAAAGGTAGAATCATGAAGATACTTGAAAAACAGGCCATTTCTTTGAGATATGTATATATCTATCTCTCTCTCTCTCTCTCTCTCTCTCTCTCTCTCTCTATATATATATATATATATATATATATATATATATATATATATATATATATATATATATATATAGATAGATAGATAGATAGATAGATAGATAGATAGATAGATAGTCAGTCACGGTTCTGGGTCCGTTGGACCCAGCAATTGAGTTTATTATGTCATCATGGATTATTCTTTATGTTTCTCTGGTACTTTGTGTTTCAGTTATCTTGGTGTTTTGGATTTGTCAAGAGATTTTTGTTTTTATATAATTTGATCAGCTTCATGAAATGTGTTTTTCTGTTGTTTAAGCAATCTAAATGTCTATGTGACTTTTCACCTAATAACTTTTGATGAACTTATTCAGCTACTGAACCATTTCCTCTTTTTGAGAACAGATGTAGAAAAGGGAAATAACCCGTTGCTTTTAGTACACTCTGTACAAAGTGTAGACAGGAAACTGCAGAGCATGTTTTTAATAGAAGTGAAACTATAATCTTAAGTGTGTGCTGATTCTGAGTGACGTTGTTATTTTTGTACACACACACACACACACAGACATGTATAAAATAAAGGAACGCAGGCAGCAGTGTGCAGTTGCAGGGTGCGTTTGCTGCTGCCCACGCGTGTAAAAACGACTGCAGTCTCTGTGTTTTCTAACTCGGGTGTCTTAGCTGAAGAATTACAGGGTGATTTAAAGAAATCCCCTGTCAGGATTGTTTTCTCATTCTCTTGTTGTGATGATGATGATGATGTTTATTATTAGAGTTTCATGTTTCTGTTTATCCATGTTTTAGGAATTGTGGTTTCATGTATTATTTTCTGTCCGTGTCTTTTAGTAGTGTTTCATGTTTTCTGTTTTATTGTGAAAGTCGTTGTCTTAGGTTAGTGTGTGCAGCTTTGTTCCCCCCTGTCTCGTTAGCCCTGATCTCTCCCAGCTGTGTCTCCCTCCTGTTGCCCATTCCCTCATTACTACCCTGTGTATATAAGCCCTGTGTTTTCCCATGCTCGGTGTCGTGTCGTACCCTCAGATTATGCCTGTGTGTTTTTTGGTTTCTGTATTCGCGGCACTTCACGTTTGGTTTTCATGTCAGCAATAAAGCTGAGGTTTTGATTTACAATTCTGTGTTCGAGTCCTGCGCTTGGATCCTCCTCTCCGCCTGCCCGCACACAGAGCCCTGACATAGATAGATAGATATAGATATAACCCCTTCAGAAATCCAGTTTACTCCAGTCTGTTTACGAAGACATGTAAAGATATTACTCGTAAAAATTTAAAGGAAAAAAACACACACACAGAAACATTGGAAACCGCTCTTTGGCTGACGATCACTTTTTGGCACAATACCAGCAAATAATAGAGCACCAAACAGAGACAGAGATTTAACAAAAGGAGGCAGGACTTCAAGGACAACATAATTAAAAGAACAAAACACTTAACTAAGAACACTGGGACTCGGGATTATGACACCAAGGTCTGTAAATGATACTACTGTGTTAACTAATCTCACTATTGTTGTCTCTTAGGACAAAATTCATTCAACAATATACAACATAGTGTAGAAGAAACTAGACACATTTTAAAAATAGAAATACAATTAAAACCTGTTCCTATGTAACAGTATATTTGATCATGTGGTTAATAAAACAGTAGGCTGATTGGTTATCCAGCCAACCCTTGCCTATACCCTTGCCAGGCAGCTCTAATACAACAACAGCATGGCAAGAGTATATAATCCGATTATTAAAAGTTGTTTCCTTCTCTGCTTCTGGACAAAATCTTTTTACCTGTAGGTGATAAAATTGTTGAGATAGGAGCAAACTGGATCCATGGGCCGTGTGAGGAGAACCCGGTGTTTTGTCTGGCCCGTCAGTATGGGCTTTTGGATCCAGAAGCCCTCAAGCCGGAGAACCAGGCCTTGGATGTCAGAGGCCATCTTCCTTGGGTTCCCAGATTCTTCAGCAGTTCAGGTTCAAGGATGTTTTTATAAAGTGTATTTGTTGGTTTGATTGTTTTTTTAGATTAGTAATATTTTGATTAGTCTTACACATAACCTAATTACTGGGGCAGGGAAGGTACGTCAACCAAATGCAAAGTATTAATGCAAATAGACAAGGAAAAGGCAGAGGCTGTAAATCATCATTGTTTGCATGCTGGTGTCTTAACAGTGTGAATGGTGTGGCCAACAGCCACTGAGCTCTGCCATCAAGAGGTGATATAGTTAAAGAGTGAAAAAGTCCATGAGGAGTAGAGAATTCCCTTCATTTTATGAGGATGACTTCATGGAACAAATGGATTTTAAATTGATTTAAAAGATTCAGAGCATACTAAATCTGTCTTGGTCATCTTTATTGAATGGGAAGATAAAGTGTGAAACCAGCCTTCAAGAAGAGCTCTGAACTGGAGGAGAGGTTAAAAAAATGTAGAGAAGTCTAGATTTTCCTGACCAGTGTTCTTGTGTAACATCTGCAGGTCGGGAGCTGAACGCTGAGGACATCTTACCTGCTCAGAAATTGTTTTTGGAGCTGATAAATGAAAGTTCCGATTTTCAGAGTCAAAGAGGAGAACCCTGGCCCAGTGTGGGTGATTTCTTACGGGCACAGGTAAATTTCTGGCTGTGTTTTTATCCACAGCAAATCATTAGTGGCATCTAGATTCTCACATGGATTGTGGGTGTTTTTCTTTGCTTGTTATCTGGTGTAGGTGCAACAGCACGCAGCAGAGAAATGGAAAGATGTTGATGAAGCCACCAGATCTCTGCGACTCTGTGTGATCAGTAACATGTTGAAAGTCGAGTGCTGTGTCAATGGGACTCACAGCATGGATGAGGTCAGCATGGGGGCCTTTGGCCTATACAAGACTCTACCTGGACTGGACTGTACATTCCCAGGGTTCGTACTCCTGACTCTGCATTTACACTGTGCAAAAACAACCATTTATTTTGTTAGGGCAAACAAGCAAATACTCAGTCTTAATTATTGTCTTAGTAGATTAGTCAGCCTGTAATGCAATTTTTAATTTAATTCAGTAAATTGTTGCAGCACATATGACTTAATAGTTATGTCCTTTGTTTGTACAGTGGCTATGAAGGTCTAACCCAGAACTTGATAGAAGAGCTCCCTGCTGGTTTAGTGACCTACAATAAGCCTGTGCGCTGTGTCAACTGGAACAGCGCAAAGAGCGCAGAGCCCGTGATGATTGAGTGTGATGGCCAAAAGCTCGTTGCTGATCACGTTATAGTCACCGTGCCACTTGGTAAGTTTCACACGCATAAAATGCTGATTTATACCTCAGTGTATGAAGGTTTTATTACTTAATACATGCTCCCTTATTCACATAGGGTCACAAAAACAAGTACTTCCACATTGAGGCTCAGTGAATTTAAAGTTGTTGTCTTTTTGTCAGGATACTTGAAGAAGCACCACTCAACCTTGTTCCATCCTCCTCTCCCTCTGCACAAGCTGCTCTCCGTCCAGAGGCTGGGTTTTGGGACAAACAATAAAATATTTGTGGAGTTTGATTCACCGTGGTGGGATGCTGACTGTGAGGTCATCTTCTTCGTGTGGGATGATGAGGTGAGATTTCATAAAGGCATACTCAGCCACCTAAATAAAGATACTGTGCATGCTGTGTTGGATCTTAAACAGGAGTACATCAGCTCATATCTCTGTTTCAAAATGTTTGTAGGTTTATGCTGGTTGTTAGATTCTTTGCTAACGCTTGAATGTCTGTTTAATCCCTTTTCATACTTCAGGATGCTGTGGTGGACCAGGTGCCAGATGTGCAAACATCCTGGATAAAGAAGTTGTTTGGCTTCACTGTACTCAAACCCACTGAAAGGTCAACTGCTCACAAAATGCTAATGCTTGCCCAGCATTTTAGATTTGCACTGAGTGGTAAAAACATGCCAATTCGTACATTAACAGTGCAGTTCTGTGTGTGGTTTAATCTTCAGGCACGGTCACCTTCTCTGTGGCTGGATTTCTGGACATGAGTCAGAGTACATGGAAACACTGTCTGAACAGCAGGTCACAGATGCCATCACACAACTTATTCGCAGGTTTACAGGTGAGTCCAGACAGATCATAAGTAGTGAGAAATGCCAGATATTCCAGTGTCATTAGTTTCACAAGGACTTACAAAAGTCATTTTAGAAAGATATGTTTTGGGGTTTGTTTGTTTTTTTGCATGTTTAGGGAACCCCATCATCACTCCAAGGAGAATCCTGCGCTCCCAGTGGTTTCACGATCCGTGGACGTGTGGATCCTACAGTAATCTTGGAAAAGGCTGTTCAGAGCAGGACCTGGACAACTTGATGGAGCCCCTTCCACCAAAAGGATCAAAATCACAAGTAGCTACATATTATGTTCACACTCAAACCACCAGAAACATCATTAAAGGTCTAACACTTCTTTCTAATTTGCCTCTTTCAGCCCCTGCAGGTGTTGTTCGCTGGAGAGGCAACTCATCACTGCTACTTCTCAACCGTCCATGGAGCTGTTCTCACCGGGTGGAGAGAAGCTGATAGACTTATCTCGCACTACTCACTCATTACTCCTTCTGAGTTTCCAAAGTCAAAGTTTTAAAAAATTGCTCTTTGCCACTAAAAAGCTCAAATTTACTATAATATAAAAATGTACTTCACTTTTGATGTGTTACATTATTTTTAAACAATGAAAATCAGAGTGAATATGAAGGCTTGCTGCTAACTTGAGGATGTTTAATGGGCCTCACTGGTACTTTCAACCAGTACAGGCAACACACACAGTGTGTAGAATAATGATGTGTTGACATGAATAATGGTTGTTAATACTGACTGTGCAAATTTGTCATTTGAGGACTGACAATAACTGACTGAACTTTCCTTTTGCAAACTCGAATTGTTGCGTTTGGACTGATTTTAATTAACTATGAATAAACTGTATTTTCTAGTGGATCGGCTTTTTGTGAATGTAATTTTTAGGAACTAAGCACATCTCCTGACATGATGCATTTTAAGGCAAATATTACAAGGTCCTTCACCTCAAAAATGCTAGAACAGCTTTAAAATATGACTTTTTAGCTGTTTTTTAAGCACGCTCACAGAGCCCACAGATCTCAGGCACAGAGGAGAGTTTGGGGCCTCAAGGATCTGCTGAGGATGTATGGATTTAAAGGTTCACTGAGGTAGGCTGGGGCTTGTCCATGAAGAGCTCTAGAGCAGCAGTAATGCATCTTCACCTGCTGCTAATTTGTAAAGTATAATATACTTTAACTTTTTATTTAAGATTTTCTGCCTTTAGAATCATCAAAGTCCTTCTAAGTCTCATCATCCAATACCGTTTCAGATCACCAGTCAAATCTTAAAAAATAAATTCTAAAAAAGTTTGTTGATTGTAATATAGGGGTTCAACGGGGTGAAAATGTATCACCTCTTTGCAATCTTTTTAAATGATTTTGAGTATACAATGAATAGGTATTATAATGACTGCAAAATGAGTGATGATGATGCTGAGGTCTGTGTAAGACTTATTGTTCTTACGTATGCAGATGACACTGTAGTATTGTCAGACTCAGAGACAAAGCTATAGAAGCCTGTATACCTGTTCTGACTCGTCTCCCCAATGTGATGTTTGTGTAATTTCACTGCAGGCAACTGCAAGTGGCAAATAAAGGCTTCATCATAAGAAGAAGAAGACTTTAAATGCAGTAGAAAGATATTGTGTTGACTGGAAACTAAGTGTAAATTCTAATAAAAGTAAAGTTTTTGCAAGAGGTAAAGTAAGAAAATTCCATGACTTCAAATTTGGAATTTCTGTATTACAAGCAGTGGATCGTTATGCTTATCTTGGTGTCACATTTAATTACAATAACCACTTGAAAGGGCTATTAAGTCAACTGGGGCAGATTTGGAAAGCTCTATAGTTTGTTAACTAAAGCTAGAGATCTGGGATTATCTGTTGAAACTCAGTTACAGTTATTTAACCAGTTGCTCTTACCAGAGGCGTGGGACCATGAAGACATTTCATTAATTGAATCTTAAAGCAAGCATTTCAATATACAGGATTTTATTATTTATGAGAACATACCAGAGTGGTGAATGATAGCTATAAGACCACTTACTGAGATGAGTATATCTGATATTCTGAGACAAAATTGGAATTCCAAAATGTTTAATAATTTTGGAATTCCAATTTTTTCCAATAAATTACAGAATATTTCAACAAGAGATCAAACTGGAATAAAATTTGTGTAGTTTCTATTTTGTGTTATCTGGAAAAGGTTTAGATGCGGTGTTCCCAGTCATTATGGGTAGATTGTATGGAGTTATATGTACCAAATGTTTATGTGGACTTTGTAGATTAGGGAAACTTGGAGATGACTCTCATTACTTGTTTGAATTTAGTCATTTTAAGTTGCAAAAACAAACATGTCTGCCTGTGTATTTTAGGTTGAGACCAAATGTTTATAAGATGGAGAAGTTGTTTAATACTAAGAATATTGTTAAGGTGCGTAAACTTGCAAAATTTTATAAAGAAATTGTATATAAACGTGGATATGTGATTTGTTGGGAGAATGAAATATAGCCTAAAAGTCTGTACCAAAATAGGGTTTTTAAAGGCTTCCCCTTGAAATAATCTCCCTACCACCATCTTTGACACCGTCATCAGTTTTTATTCAATGACACGGAAGATTTTCTGCCCAGCTCAGGTGTTCCTGCAGGGGGCGGTAGCAACTTATACGAACCTGAAAAAAGTAGAAGAAGTCGTCTTCATGCCGGTGTGTCTGCCAGAAACTGATTGCCGTCCGCGGGAGCGCGCGCAGCTGCTTAAAGCCGCAGCGCCCGGATTACTTGCGTTGCCAGCTACTTCCGTGCAACTGATACAACGTGGGGGGAAAAAACCCAAACACATTTATGCCTTTGTTATTAGGCAAAGGTATGCATTTATGGAGCTTTAACGTTTCTTGTAACCGAATTATGACGCTTATCAGAAGGTTGCTTTCAGTGTGTAGCGCAGTCACGAATGACTACACGCATCACGATGGAATAATTAATGCCTACAGGTTTAGTATGTCTACTCTCGTTGTTCATATTTGTTATAAGACTGTCGAATAGTAGTTAAAACAATAAAGACCTATTGTACCAGTATCACCATGACTCTTTCTTGTTTGTTCAGAATAACGACTGAGAACATGGCATTTTAGCGCTACCAAAAAGTGATTGTGGCCTATAACTTGTCACTGAAACAATATTTCGGCTTCAAACTTGTTGTATATATTCCAGAGGGGTTACATGTGATATATTATATCCCAAAAACTCTCCAAGAACTGCTGAATAACTTGTACAGGAACAATAAAACTGATAATATGCCATTTTCGACCTGCCAAAAAGTGATTGTGGACTATAACTTGTCACTGAAACAATATTTCTGCTTCAAACTTGGCGGATGTCATTCAGAAGGGTCATATGTCAAATATTACATCTCAAACAGTCCCTTAGAAATGCTGAATAACCTGTAAAGGAACATTAACATTGATAATATGCCATTTTCAGCCTGCCAAAAAGTGATTGTGGCCTATATCTTGTCACTGAAACAATGTTTCTGCTTCAAACTTGGTGGATGTCATTCAGAAGGGTCCTATGTGACATATTATATCTCAAACACTCTCCAAGAACTGCTGAAAAACTTTTAAAATAACATTAATACCGATAATATGTCATTTTCAACCTGCCAAAAAGTGATTGTGGCCTATATCTTGTCAATGAAATACTATTTCTGCTTCAAACTTGCTGCATGTCATTCTGAAGGGTCCTATGTGACATATTATATCTCAAACAGTCCCTTAGAACTGCTGAATAACCATTAAGGGAACGATAAAACTGATAATATGCAATTTCCAACCTGTCTGTGAAGGTTCTCAGTCATCCAGGTCATCGTAGTTTTTTTCAAAATTGTTGGATATCATCCGGAAGGGTTACATGTGATATATATTATGTCCCAAACACTCTCCAAGAACTGCTGAATAACTTTTAAAAGAACATTAATACCGATAATATGTTATTTTCAACCTGCCAAAAAGTGATTGTGGACTATATCTTGTCACTGAAACAATATTTCTGCATCAAACTTGTTGGGTATCATCCAAAAGGGTTACATGTGACACATTATATCTCAAACAGTCTCTAAGGACTGTTGAATAACTATTAAAGGATCATTAATACCCATAATATGCCATTTTCGACCTGCCAAAAAGTGATTGTAGACTATAACTTGTCACTGAAATACTATTTCTGCTTCAAACTTGGTGGATGTCATTCAGAAGGGTCATATGTCAAATATTACATCTCAAACAGTCCCTCAGAACTGCTAAATTACCATTAAGGGAACAATAAAACTGACAATATGCAATTTTCAACCTACCAAAAAGTGATTGTGGCCTATATCTTGTCACTGAAACAATATTTCTGCTTCAAACTTGTTGGGTATCATCCAAAGGGATGATATGTGGCACATCATATCCCAAACAGTCTCTAAGAAATGCTGAATAACTTTTAAAGGAACATTAACATTGATAATATGCCATTTTCAGCCTGCCAAAAAGTGATTGCTGCCTATAACTTGTCACTGAAACAATATTTCTGCTTCAAACTTGTTGGGTATCATCCAAAAGGATGATATGTGGCACAGCATATCCCAAACAGTCTCTAAGAAATGCTGAATAACTTTTAAAGGATGCCATTTTCAGCCTGCCAAAAAGTGATTGCCGCCTATATCTTGTCACTGAAATACTATTTCTGCTTCAAACTTGCTGCATGTCATTCAGATGGGTCATATGTCAAATATTATATCTCAAACAGTCCCTTGGAACTGCTGAATAACTTGTACAAGAACAATAACACTGATAATATGCCATTTTCAAGCTGCCAAAAAGTGATTGTGGACTATAACTTGTCACTGAAACAATATTTCTGCTTCAAACTTGTTGGATACGATCCAGAAGGGTTACATATGATATATTATATCCCAAACACTCTCCAAGAGCTGCTGAATAACTTTTAAAAGAACATTAATACCGATAATATGTCATTTTCAACCTGTGCATAAAACGTCAAATTTCAAAAATGTTGTAATTCAAAAATAATACAAAAAAAGGATAATGGCCAAATGGAAACAGGTGGGAGGAGATCTGCTTAAACACATTAGGAACACCAAGTAATAGGAAAGACAAAACAAACGGTAATAAAAATGTCATTCCAATACAGCACTTATTAATTGAAACGAAAACCAAAAACAAATAACAATTACATCCAATTAAAGAAGAAACCACCAGTTAAACTAAACTAACAAATAGACCAGAAACAGGGGGTATAGCAGAAGCTCAACACCAGTAAACCATGGAACAACATATATATTAATTCTTTGCATACAGTAACTATACTAACATGTTAGGAAACACAAAATAATTGAATCATCCTACAAACAAATTGCAATCAAAGCTGAACTCTAATGTTGTGAACAACACAGAAACACACACAGCAACACGAACATAAATTAATGAATTAATAAACAAATTGAACAGGTTGAAAATGGCATATTATGGGTATTAATGATCCTTTAAAAGTTATTCAGCATTTCTTAGAGACTGTTTGGGATATGCTGTGCCACATATCATCCTTTTGGATGATACCCAACAAGTTTGAAGCAGAAATATTGTTTCAGTGACAAGTTATAGGCAGCAATCACTTTTTGGCAGGCTGAAAATGGCATATTATCAATGTTAATGTTCCTTTAAAAGTTATTCAGTATTTCTTAGAGACTGTTTGGGATATGATGTGCCACATATCATCCCTTTGGATGATACCCAACAAGTTTGAAGCAGAAATATTGTTTCAGTGACAAGATATAGGCCACAATCACTTTTTGGTAGGTTGAAAATTGCATATTGTCAGTTTTATTGTTCCCTTAATGGTAATTTAGCAGTTCTGAGGGACTGTTTGAGATGTAATATTTGACATATGACCTTTCTGAATGACATCCACCAAGTTTGAAGCAGAAATAGTATTTCAGTGACAAGTTATAGTCTACAATCACTTTTTGGCAGGTCGAAAATGGCATATTATGGGTATTAATGATCCTTTAATAGTTATTCAACAGTCCTTAGAGACTGTTTGAGATATAATGTGTCACATGTAACCCTTTTGGATGATACCCAACAATTTTGAAGCAGAAACATTTTTTCAGTGACAAGATATAGGCGGCAATCACTTTTTGGCAGGTTGGAAATTGCATATTATCAGTTTTATCGTTCCCTTAATGGTTATTCAGCAGTTCTAAGGGACTAATTGAGATATAATATGTTACATAGGACCCTTCAGAATGACATGCAGCAAGTTTGAAGCAGAAATAGTATTTCATTGACAAGATATAGTCCACAATCACTTTTTGGCAGGTTGAAAATAACATATTATCGGTATTAATGTTCTTTTAAAAGTTATTCAGCAGTTCTTGGAGAGTGTTTGGGACATAATATATATCACATGTAACCCTTCTGGATGATATCCAACAATTTTGAAAAAAACTACGATGACCTGGATGACTGAGAACCTTCACAGACAGGTTGGAAATTGCATATTATCAGTTTTATTGTTCCCTTAATGGTTATTCAGCAGTTCTAAGGGACTAATTGAGATATAATATGTTACATAGGACCCTTCAGAATGACATGCAGCAAGTTTGAAGTAGAAATAGTATTTCATTGACAAGATATAGGCCACAATCACTTTTTGGCAGGTTGAAAATGACATATTATCGGTATTAATGTTATTTTAAAAGTTTTTCAGCAGTTCTTGGAGAGTGTTTGAGATATAATATGTCACATAGGACCCTTCTGAATGACATCCACCAAGTTTGAAGCAGAAACATTGTTTCAGTGACAAGATATAGGCCACAATCACTTTTTGGCAGGCTGAAAATGACATATTATCAATGTTAATGTTCCTTTACAGGTTATCCAGCAGTTCTAAGGGACTGTTTGAGATGTAATATTTGACATATGACCCTTCTGAATGACATCCGCCAAGTTTGAAGCAGAAATATTGTTTCAGTGACAAGATATAGGCCACAATCACTTTTTGGTAGGTTGAAAATTGCATATTGTCAGTTTTATTGTTCCCTTAATGGTAATTTAGCAGTTCTGAGGGACTGTTTGAGATGTAATATTTGACATATGACCTTTCTGAATGACATCCACCAAGTTTGAAGCAGAAATAGTATTTCAGTGACAAGTTATAGTCTACAATCACTTTTTGGCAGGTCGAAAATGGCATATTATGGGTATTAATGATCCTTTAATAGTTATTCAACAGTCCTTAGAGACTGTTTGAGATATAATGTGTCACATGTAACCCTTTTGGATGATACCCAACAATTTTGAAGCAGAAACATTTTTTCAGTGACAAGATATAGGCGGCAATCACTTTTTGGCAGGTTGGAAATTGCATATTATCAGTTTTATCGTTCCCTTAATGGTTATTCAGCAGTTCTAAGGGACTAATTGAGATATAATATGTTACATAGGACCCTTCAGAATGACATGCAGCAAGTTTGAAGCAGAAATAGTATTTCATTGACAAGATATAGTCCACAATCACTTTTTGGCAGGTTGAAAATAACATATTATCGGTATTAATGTTCTTTTAAAAGTTATTCAGCAGTTCTTGGAGAGTGTTTGGGACATAATATATATCACATGTAACCCTTCTGGATGATATCCAACAATTTTGAAAAAAACTACGATGACCTGGATGACTGAGAACCTTCACAGACAGGTTGGAAATTGCATATTATCAGTTTTATTGTTCCCTTAATGGTTATTCAGCAGTTCTAAGGGACTAATTGAGATATAATATGTTACATAGGACCCTTCAGAATGACATGCAGCAAGTTTGAAGTAGAAATAGTATTTCATTGACAAGATATAGGCCACAATCACTTTTTGGCAGGTTGAAAATGACATATTATCGGTATTAATGTTATTTTAAAAGTTTTTCAGCAGTTCTTGGAGAGTGTTTGAGATATAATATGTCACATAGGACCCTTCTGAATGACATCCACCAAGTTTGAAGCAGAAACATTGTTTCAGTGACAAGATATAGGCCACAATCACTTTTTGGCAGGCTGAAAATGACATATTATCAATGTTAATGTTCCTTTACAGGTTATCCAGCAGTTCTAAGGGACTGTTTGAGATGTAATATTTGACATATGACCCTTCTGAATGACATCCGCCAAGTTTGAAGCAGAAATATTGTTTCAGTGACAAGTTATAGTCCACAATCACTTTTTGGCAGGTCGAAAATGGCATATTATCAGTTTTATTGTTCCTGTACAAGTTATTCAGCAGTTCTTGGAGAGTTTTGGGGATATAATATATCACATGTAGCCCCTCTGGAATATATCCAACAAGTTTGAAGCCGAAATATTGTTTCAGTGACAAGTTATAGGCCACAATCACTTTTTGGTAGCGCTAAAATGCCATGTTCTCAGTCGTTATTCTGAACAAACAAGAAAGAGTCATGGTGATACTGGTACAATAGGTCTTTATTGTTTTAACTACTATTCGACAGTCTTATAACAAATATGAACAACGAGAGTAGACATACTAAACCTGTAGGCATTAATTATTCCATCGTGATGCGTGTAGTCATTCGTGACTGCGCTACACACTGAAAGCAACCTTCTGATAAGTGTCATAATTCGGTTACAAGAAACGTTAAAGCTCCATAAATGCATACCTTTGCCTAATAACAAAGGCATAAATGTGTTTGGGTTTTTCCCCCCACGTTATATCAGTTGCACGGAAGTAGCTGGCAACGCAAGTAATCCGCGCGCTGCAGCTTTAAGCAGCTGCGCGCGCTCCCGCGGACGGCAATCAGTTTCTGGCAGACAATCACTTTTTGGCACAACACCGGAACAAAAAAAGCTTGACGGCAGATTCGAGTCGGGATGTAAACAGTGAGACACATGTCTGTTTAGTGCATGCAGTTGAGTCAAAGTAAGTGTTCTCTTAAAGCAAATGAAGGACGGTGGATATATATTTGGGTAAATAGCATGAAACTGTACCAGGCACTCCGTCATGTCGACAAGTTCAGAACCGTTTTCGACTTTGGCGGACGGGAAGTGGCTCACTGGTTCCCCGGACACATGGCTAAAGGTGACAGCTTCGGCTTTACATTGGCTGTAAAGTGTGGTTTATGGTGCTTTTGAAAATGCGGGTAATCTGGTGTTCGAGGTCATTTCTTGGTCACATAGTTGCTGAAATAATTTGTTCTTTGTAGGACTAAAACAGATGAGAGCCAACCTGAAGAGTGTGGACTGCATCATAGAAATACACGATGCCAGAATATCCTTTTTATTAAATTACACCATAAAACAGTATCATCTTTTAAATAAAAAACAAACAGTGGTGTATTTAATTGTATCAAAATTCCAATAAAAACCGTATTTTCTGGAGGGTGCTGCATGATGCCAGCTGTCATAGCTTTTATTGTTGATATTTGGACATTATTCCGTGTTATTTTGTTAACCAATACCTTAATAATCGATGAGAGATTTTGGCATATTTTTAGGGTGAAAAATCTTTTATATTGGTGTAATTTTAATTTTAAGCCTGAATATTTTTATTTATAAAAAGCCCTTACCTCTACCTAAAGTACCTCTGCAACATCAGCGGATATGATGGGTTATGATTATATGTATAGATAATCTATACACTCTTAAAAACAAATTATTTTATAGACAACATAGCAACATAGCTTTGACAACAATTAAGCTTTGACTTTGAAATGGGGAAAAATGGTGTATATAGGTAGTGAGTTTTTTTCTATTTTTGATTTTCTTAAATATATTGAAGGACAGCAGACAAGGTCACATAAGAAAAAAGAGCAAATTGATATAAACATTAACAGTGTATATGGATTTTATCACCCTTTTTAATCCTTAAGAGAAACTCTTAAGAATAAGAACATTTTGTGCAAAAGGTACTCTATGCACCATGTTAACATTTTCATTGTAGAAGCGACTTTTTTAAGGCACGGCAGGAAAATAAAACAGGAAAGAAAAAAGCACATTGGTTTGTGATTCGGAGTAACCTTTTAAACTTTACTTAAAGAAAGAGCTACAGGAGAGACAGAGAGTTTTCACTATTATGCCAATAAACATGGTGCATAGTTGTGAAAATAGAAGGTGCATCACTGTGAACTGATCTGGGAGATGCACATGAGCTGATTTTAAAAAAATATATATTTATCTATGCAAGATTTTGGCAAGATAACAACTAAATTATGTAGAAAGTGGTTTAGTTTAGTTCAGAGCTTGTTTACCACCTGAGCAAGACAGGTGTTTCTAGTCCTCTACTAAGTACTCCACGTGTGTTCTGAATTTCAAAAATAGCATGTGGTCAGGTGATAATTTAAAACTGCGGGAGCCCTGTGATGTTAATCCTTAACTTTAAAAACATCCCATTCTCTGGAAGAAACCCGGTGTTTCAGGACACACTGAGTGCCA
Source organism: Aulonocara sp. 'chitande type north' Nkhata Bay (assembly GCF_057382095.1). Taxonomy (NCBI): domain Eukaryota; kingdom Metazoa; phylum Chordata; class Actinopteri; order Cichliformes; family Cichlidae; genus Aulonocara; species Aulonocara sp. 'chitande type north' Nkhata Bay. The sequence goes on from NC_141356.1 coordinate 27,915,359, forward strand.
AACCACATTTGCTAATTCTCAACAAGATGGACCTCGCTGATCTGTCCAACAAGCAGGTACAAATTCTTGCAGCAGCTTTGGCAGAGTCGCATGTCAGCAGCATTTTACTGTACTACAGCTACATTTACTCTGCAGAGAATCCTGAAGAAGCTAGAAAAAGAAGGGATGACACATGTTCTCTTCACAGACTGCTTAAAGCAGAGAGACCACAACATCAAAAAGGTAGAAAAACATTTTACTGTTTGCAGCCATTTCCTACACAGCTAAAAAAGTTGCAAAAGTTATGAGCACAGATGTGCAAACTAATTCTGTCTTCTTTTCTTTAGCTGGTGCCAAAGGTGATGGATATTATTGCAAGCAAACCACGCTTTAACCGAGAGGAGGTACATTCAGTCTGGACGGTTAAACTATATTGTTTTAGTGCTCTGTGGCAGAGAACATATATCCTCACTGCTTCTATACAACCTCAAATTCAATTTCTTGCACAAGATATGAGGTATGTCCAGAAAAAGTGCCACAAAACTATAGAAATTGCACTCATATCCTCACCATGCTGTGAGTTTTGCCTATTAAATAATGACACGTCCCTCCTTATTGGCTATCTTAGTCTTTAAGCTACAAATATGGAAGCAAATTGCTCACCAGTGTCTTCTATGTTGAAGAAATTAGTTTTCTTTGAATGTTACATTTTCCTACTTCATTGATTTTATTTAAAATGCAACCACATTAACGTGTTAAACTTTCAGATTACAAATTACTGCCTGATGGTGATTGGAGTGCCCAATGTTGGGAAGTCGTCTCTTATTAACTCGTTGAGAAGAACAAATCTAAAAAAGGGTAAATGCAGAAAAGTTGTGGATTGATTTGAAGATTTCAGTAGAACTTTCACCTCCTCATTAACGAGTGTTGCACTTGTACACTAATTTCAGGTCGTGCATCTCGAGTAGGTGGGGAACCAGGAATAACCAAAGCGGTCCTAACTAAAATTCAGGTGTGTGTAGAGAATGCGTTTGCCTTTGTTTGTGTTTTGATGGTCTGATCAACCATCCAGTATTTATAACTGCTGCTGTCCTCAGGTGTGTGAGCGACCCATAATGTACCTGTTAGACACACCTGGAGTCTTGCCTCCTAAAATTGAGAGTGTTGAAACAGGCATGAAGCTGGCCTTATGTGGTATGCAGATTTTTTTTCTCCCTAACATAATTATTGTCAGTTTGTATATATGATAAAATTATTTTTTTCCAAATAGTTGGATTTCTTGTTTATACAGAATGATTTGAAAATCTGTTTTTCTCCAGGAACTATACTGGACCATTTAGTGGGTGAAGACATCATTGCTGACTACTTACTCTATTCTCTGAACAGGCTAGGAAAGTTCAGGTGGAATTTTTCTTTCTCCTATTTTGTGTTCATGTGCATTTTTTATTTTTTTTATTTAGCTTTCTCTTGAATGTTTACTGTAAAGATGTGTTTGTGTGCAGTTATGTGGACAAATATGATCTCCAAGAGCCTAGTGACGACATCCAGCATGTCCTCAAACGCATTGCTGTAAAACTTGGAAAAACTCAGCGGGTCAAAGCGATTACTGGAGTGGGTAAGACACTGCTCATCCTATGCATACAACTGCTCTGTACAGTGTAATTAATGATTTATTTATCAGTGATTTGGTTTTATTTATTTGCTTTTTGACTGGGAACAAAATTGATGCCACTGCCTTGTCTGTGTTGCAAGCAAGCTTTGTAGTTTAGCATGAAGGCTTGAAATGGGGATAAAAAAAAAAAAAAGTCTGCAGGCAGGAGCTTTAAATAGATATTTTTTATATATATTTAAAAGTAAAGTAAAGAAAAAAATCTTACTATTCCTAAAAAATAAAAGTGACTGCTTATATGCAACTGGCCATTTCCTTAGTTACTATTACTGGGTCAAGATCTGAAGACTGTGGGTCACCGCGTGGTCTTCTGCAACTGTAGCCCATCTGCTTCAACATTTCATGTGATGTGTGTTCAACATTCCTTGAGTTACTGCTGCCTTCCTGTCAGCTCAAAGCAGCCTGACCATTCTTCTCTGGCATCAACAAAAGCATTTTCACCCAAAGAACTGCCACTCACTATTTTCCCTTTTTCTGGCCATTCTCTGTAAACCTTGGAGATGGCCGTGTGGCCATGTTCATTCTCAGTTTGAACTTTGGTAAGTGGTCTTGATCATGTCTGCATGCTTAAATGCATCAAGTGACTGGATGATCATATATTTGCTTTAATCAGCAGTTTAACCTACTGCAGTACCTTTTTTGAACTACTTGCCTTGGAGTCATTTTTGACCAGGACATGTCCTTCAACGCACATATTAAACAAATATGTAAGACTGCTTTCTTCCATTTGCGCAACATCTCTAAAATTAGAAATATCCTGTCTCAGAGTGACGCTGAAAAACTAGTTCATGCATTTATTACTTCCAGGCTGGACTACTGTAACTCATTATTATCAGGATGTCCAAAAAACTCGCTGAAAAGCCTTCAGCTAATCCAAAATGCTGCAGCAAGAGTCCTGACAGGGACTAGAAAGAGAGAGCATATTTCTCCTGTTTTGGCTTCCCTTCATTGGCTTCCTGTTAAATCCAGAATTGAATTCAAAATCCTGCTCCTCACATACAAGGTCTTAAATAATCAGGCCCCATCTTATCTTAATGACCTTGTAGTACCATATCACCCTATTAGAGCGCTCCGCTCTCGCTCTGCAGGCCTACTTGTTGTTCCTAGAGTATTTAAAAGTAGAATGGGAGGGAGAGCCTTCAGTTTTCAGGCCCCTCTTCTGTGGAACCAGCTTCCAGTTTGGATTCGGGAGACAGACACTATCTCTACTTTTAAGATTAGGCTTAAAACTTTCCTTTTTGCTAAAGCATATAGTTAGGGCTGGACCAGGTGACCCTGAATCCTCCCTTAGTTATGCTGCAATAGACTTAGGCTGCCGGGGGATTCCCATGATGCATTGAGTTTTTCCTTTCCAGTCACCTTTCTCACTCACTATGTGTTAACAGACCCCTCTGCATTGAATCATATCTGTTATTAACCTCTGTCTCTCTTCCACAGCATGTCTTTTATCCTGTCTTCCTTCTCTCACCCCAACCGGTCGCAGCAGATGGCCGCCCCTCCCTGAGCCTGGTTCTGCCGGAGGTTTCTTCCTGTTAAAAGGGAGTTTTTCCTTCCCACTGTCGCCAAAGTGCTTGCTCATAGGGGGTCATATGATTGTTGGGTTTTTCTCTGTATCTATGAAGCGCCTTGAGGCGACTTTTGTTGTGATTTGGCGCTATATAAATAAAATTGAATTGAATTGAATTGAATTGAATTCACGGGCAATCCTCATGGTTTGTTGCACTTTTCTCTTTTAACGGTTCAATCCCTTTTTTTCCTTGTCTCTTTCAGGAAATGTTACCATCACAATACCAAACTACACAGCAGCAGCATATGATTTCATAAGAGCCTTCAGGAAAGGAGAGCTGGGTCAAGTAATGCTCGACTGACCCGAGTCATTTTACCGACGATAACTAAAAACTGTTTCTGGATTTCTTCAAGAGCATATTAGTCTGTGTCTGCACTGACATGGTGCAGTTTTTTGGGCTTGTGGATAATGCAAAAAGTCACCAGACTCCTGTATGACTTGTAAATAAAAGACATTTATTAAATAGTCATTCTCAGTTTTGCTTGTAGGATACATGAGACAGATATCCAGGGTGGTGTAAACAGGATATTTATTGGCATAAAGACAGTGATAACAAACTCTTTAATTATTATGTACATCAGTGTAGCATATAATAGAGTGCACTTGTAAATGTGGAACAGTCTGTTGCTCCTGAGTATCTTTTGTAGGTAGATTAATTTTTTTTTTTTTGGAAGATGTAAACACCGTGAAAACCTTCCAGAGACACCGGTCGCTTTTGAGAGCAGCGGTAGGTTTGCCTCTCATCCATGTCATGATCACAGATCTCAGATGAATTTCAGGTGTTATTAGAAAACAGTGAACTATTCAGAATGCGAAGACGATTGTGGAAAACTAGCTGTCCCAAAGCACAGCACTCTTACTTATTCTGTTATTTAAATTATTGTATAAAGAACGAAATGAAATGTGTTTCACTGGTTGAGTTTGGAAGCTGAACAAAAACACGTATTTTCCTCTGTAAAATAAATAAGTCCATATTTCAGAGAAAAATTACTAATACTGTTTGATTTCAGGGGTGAGAAAATGCTGGTGCCAGGTTCCTTTCAACTTAATAAATGTTATAAAGTAGCTGATAATCTGTACTGCCATATTTTAAATGAACTGCAGCAAGTCCAAACTTTATATTAATACACCGGTCTGCTTTTAAACACAGATAGATTCTCTCATTTGTACAGAGCTGCAGTACAGGTCACTTTTTATTTTGTGCATATTATTAAAAGTATATATTTTTTAAATTTGGCAGTAGTTAAAATTGGCAGAAAGCAGCTCGGTTAGACTCTGAAGAGTCATTGGCATTTTGCTGATATGTTCTTCAGTGAAATACTAAGATTTAAGCTTTAGGGGTGGAAATTGACAGTAGTTCTGTTATATATGCAGAGATGAAGTCTGAGAGGTGAAATGTCCCCATGAATACTAAGCTGGTAACGCAGCCTGTTGTTTGCCGGTTGGAAAAACTGTAAAAAGTACAGTACAGTGATGCTTTTGTCATTGTTTTGTTCTGCTCCTGTGT